>NC_049202.1:11674731-12006397 GCF_013347855.1 Anguilla anguilla | reverse complement strand
TCCTCCAGGTAATTTCCTGCGATACGTATTGGAGGTACTATATTACTGTGACTCATTCTGTAGGTTTGTCAACATGAGAAACGTGTTTGGTCAGTTGCATTAACCAAGTTGACAGGAGGTAATTATTTTTGGGAAGATCATAACTCAGTTATTTAAAACCAGTCATTTAAAAATCATACAGTGTTGTTTCACATTAATCAGAAACATTCACATTTAAAATGAACTGACGCATACATACTGTACATGTTACCCAAATGACTGTGCCAATGCACTGTGTCATCATGGTAGCTATTCATGAATTCATTCAATGTTTTATTGTATGCTTATTTTGAAGCACTAGAAAATATTTGTTTCCTTAAGCAACATCATGATTGAGAAGAATTTTGATCAATTTTAGGGCTTTAGAATGCACAGACAATAAACTTCCTTGAGACATCTTTATTTCACCTTAATTAACTCAGACAACTTGGGGTGCTTCATGGATGCAACACATTTAAAATGGATTTTATCCACAAAGCATAATCAAGAGCACCAGCAGAAACATAAAATAAACCTGGATTAATTGGAGGACACTTGCCATTGTGTCAACCCGCACAGGGCCAATGTCATTCAGGCTAACTTGTATCTTTCCTCATTATTTCAAAATAATTGGTCATTTCATAATAACAAGTTAGTAAATTATTTTATAATAAGGTGCTCTATTCTCCTAATAATGAGATTAGTTGTGTCTTAATAACATATCTTATTATAATTACATGATATGGTCTCATAAGAATAATATGAAGAAGTAATAACTCTACATGGCCGCACATCATTTATGTAGCAGCTTTAAACTGCTTGACTGAACTGTTTTCGGTTTTGAATGTGCTCCTCCAGGTGCTCATTTTGCCCTCTGGACCTCCATCAGTAATTACTGATTGTAAAGCTTCTGGTCACTGCAGATCTGTTTATATTCCTTCTTTCATCATATTAGTTTCTAATTATATTAGCTGATAGGCTGTGGATTGTCATATAATACATGATAAGCAGATACACAGTCAGAAAAAAAATTTGCTCTCACAATTCCTGTGCAACATTTGTCTTGAACAAGGTTTGCAAAGGCTGTTCTATACATTAAGGAATTCTGCTGAGTCGATTGTATTCACATTGTATTCACAGCATGATTCTATCTGAAAATCAATTCAAGAACCTGATTCAAACTAACCTCTGTCACAGTCTCATTTCCACAGACAGAAATCATGTCTCCGGGAAAGGTCTGCCCATAAATCACATTATGATAACATAAATACATAATCATATCAAGAGTGTAAATGTGAACATTGCTGTAGGCGGCACAGAAAGACAGTTAGGGCAAATTATTAATAGTCGAGCTATCCTTTGTCATAACAGTCACAAAATAATCCACTGCATGCCAGAAAGTGTCCCAGAGGGTTATGATAATAATATTGTTGGGAATTCCTGGAGGGAGCTGAAAGAAATAGATAATGGAGGAATGGAGTATAATGTATTAAGTCAGTAGTGTGGCCTGTTTCAGAACCTGAGCCCTGGAGATTGCAGGTTTCTGTCCCAGACTGGTGCATAACTATTGCATAACCTTGAACAAGGTGCTTCCAAGAAACATGGAATATAAATGGTAAATAAATCTGGTAATAAATGTGTTTTGCAATCTTTTTAAATCATATTTGAAAGTAATCAATCAGTTTATGGTAATTATGTCTTTGAAGTCAGTTGTCTTTGGCGACATGGCAGTTGCTATTGTCACACAGGAAAAGTTGGAGTAACCTTCCACAAATGTCAGTTGCATCAGCCAACTTGAGTGAGTTGAAGAATCCACAAAGTTGACAAGTTGACAGTATTCTTCGGGTGACTCCAGAAATCACAACTCTGAGCAACGCAGAGTATCACAAAAGAAAAAAAAGGAAACTAACATAATATTAATGCACACTTATGATGAGACATAAAAGGAAAAAAAAGGAAACTAACATAATATTAATGCACACTTATGATGAGACATAATCTACTCCAAAAATAATAGTAAAACAACCATCCAGGTGTCTAATATTTCTAAAGCCAGTATCAAACCCAGATTGTAATGTGACATAGCATAATAACTTGCTTTTCACAGATGGATGAACGACCTGAAATGACCTGCGTACAAATACACATCCTAAAATGTTCAGTAAAGTGTTCATTTTCTCATTTTTTCTTCTTTTCAGCCTTTTGCTCTTATCATAAATTATTTGACAATTGCCCATTTGCACTTTGTGCTGCAATCCATGTATGACAAGGTGCTATACAAATAAATTATTATTATTATTATTATTATTATTATTATTATTATTATTATTATTATTATTATTATTATTATATCAAGTCTTGATCCCCATTGGACTCATACATACTTTTCACACTGGACATTTTTGTATGTATATTCAAATTCATTTTATCTGATTTGACTCAGATAATTGTTTTATTTTCTATTCTGATCAGGATGAAAATTAATTATTTGGATATTTCGGTGCATTTAAATTCTGCAATGACAGAAATGACTGTACCATAAAAATATGATTGACTGGCTGCCTGAGTGATAGACTGCACAGACTGCATTTTACATTCTGCTGCACAATTTTTCATAAACAACTGTAGACAAGAGGCTTCAGTGAATAACAATGCTAGTGATTATAATTCAGCTGATTGCCGAAGCCCGAAGTTAAACAAACACACATATATAATTCATTACGTCTAGGGCTAAAATGTCTAAATGCTGTAAAACAACCTCAAATGGATTTTTAACAATCAAGGAAATTGGGGGGGAGAAGGGGGAGCAGAAATAATATTAAAGCATTAAAATTTCAAAGAGGGGCAATTTAATGTATAATTTGCGGTTTAAAAATGTCAATGAACACACTACTGTACTGGAATGCTATAACAATCAATCACTGAGATACGGCCATGACTGGAATAGTCTTTTTAATTTATTAATTTTTTCCAATGAAAATGCTCACTGTACTAATCTGGCCATATTTAGGCTGATCACAATGCATCCATTAGCTGAGATAAACATTGCATTTTTCACTTTTATTATTTACCCACTTAAACAGATTAACAGCAAACAATGCAACAACCACGGAAAATTACCCACCCACTCCTGTAATTACAATTACCCATTTAGACATGCACTTGTCCTTGCATACTCAATTCAGAGGTTCCCAACCTTGGTCTTGGAGGCCTGTTATTTGTGCCGGTTTCTGTTTTTGCCTTAAAATGGGTTCAGGCTCAGGAATCCAGGTAAGGTGAGTTCACTGTACAAAGAACTGCATTAATCGATCGATTGTGCACTAAGCACCAAGGAAAGCCAACGCATTCTTCAGTATCCAGGACCAGGGTTAGGGCCTTCCACTGTAAGTATGCAACTTTCTGAGGGGAGGCCCATTGCACAAAGAGAACTGTGTGATGCAAGCTTCATAGCACCGGCCAGGCCAGATCTGTGCCCTGTATCACTTCAGCATCATGGGTTACATCCTATAGTGCTGATGAAAATAAATGGGGCTTCAGCAACCAAGCAACCCTGCTCAGTGACAACCAGGCTAATTTACAAGTGGTGCGGGTAACAAGGCTCTTATGAGAGGAAGCAGCAGGGCGGTTGTGGAACGTTTCAAAACTGGACACACAAGCTGCGATGGCCAGCGACATCAGCAAATCGGTAACCTGGCTGCCGTGATTCAGGATAAGTGCTGCCACAGTGAAACCTCTCAATGCTCCACTGATCAGCTTTATCTAACATGTTCCTTGGTATTTTTAGCATTTTAAAATGTATATATATATAGCATGAGCACCACTGATCCTTTCATAACAACTCTTCCAATATGCTACCAAAAACAAGAACGACAACAAAAACAACAATAACCACACACGTACATTTTCGTGGCATCATATGAAGCAGGGCCCAACGGAAATATAACTTTGACACAACGCCGGTCCTCCCTCATGGAATCAAGTGGGAAAGGACAGATGAGAGGCTGCTTAGACAAGCTTAGGGAAGCACATGGGTGACATTCAAACGCTTGGCTGGACTTAAGCACTGGCCCAGGGGACCAGATGCACAGGTGTGCGACATAATGGAGGAAAGCAGACACAGACGCAGACGCCGACCCCCGCGGCCCTCTGACGGGCCTTTGCCGGCATGCCAACGGGCCCCCTGCGATGGGTCGGCGCTCGCAGGCGGCAGAATCACACGCGGTGGCAGATCTGAGGCGCCTCTACACCCTGCCCGTAGAAACAAGCCGCCGGGCTGCCGTGGTTACATTCAAAGAGTGTTACCGCGGACCGCAAGGCCCCATGTGGACGCAGCGGACATCTTTGTTATTAAGGCAACACAATCCTCAAAAACAGAGAACAAAATACCTCTGGGTGCAGGACTTCACTCGAGGGCCCTTCCACACACATAAAAGAGTACGTGAGACCGCGTTTGATTGTGAAGCAGAATGGCCGGTATAATGATAAATCTTTGTGGCAGAGAATATGATGCTGTGTGTAGGCTGAGTCCTTTTTTACATTCAGCTTTACAGCAGGTACATAAAAGAGGACTTCTGATGCAAAGCCCTCTTGCAGTGTATTCTCCAGCACATGCTCAGTGGTATAATAACTGTGCATTCCTTGCTGGCCTTTTTTTTCTTTTTTTTTTAAAGAAAAAAAAGAGAGTCTTATTTATTATTAAACTAGGGAAGAAAGATGTGTGCACTTAGAATAATGTTCCACAAATTCTTTAATTTATTTATACTTCCCGTTTCATCAGAAGCAAACTGAGTTTAAAAAAAAAAGTTTTGATAAAAATAAAACTAGGCAGTTTAAATGATCAACTGTTCTTTTCTTCTGACTGCATTATGATAAAAGCACAGGAAATAGATTTGTGACTAGCACTTTATTCCCCGGATACCAACTTTCTATTAAAAAACCAACAAAGGCTTTGTTCCATGACTGAACTAGAACACTTCATTTGATTCATAAGCATTCCATGATGACCCTTTCTAAAACAAGTAAACAAAAGGGAGGCTTATGAGAAAAAAATATGTTTATAAAACATGTATTAAATTAATAATAAACATTAAAAGAGAAGCAGGATGATTATACAGATTTGCTTAATCTCATGGCTGAACAAATAGAGGCATTACAGTATGCCATATGATATTTTTCCTTGTCACACATTAGCCTTATATAACATCAAGACAAACGATGAAGAGAAAATTTTAGATTTTTTTATTATTGATTTTTATGTATTATTGGGAGAAAAAAGATGCCGTATACACATACATATACAGTCAGTCAGATACATTTAGAAATGCAAATACATTTATTATTACTACAAGATTACCTAATGCAAAAAAGAAAAATTGCAAGTGCAGAGTGCTAGACAGAGCTAAAGCAAATGTTTCAGCTACAAGCTTTCTTCAGTGCTGATCACCATCATTGGTTCTTTTAAATGCGCCTTCAACAACTCTTATTGACTGAGCGCAACAATTTTACATTTTATTGTGTATCACTGAGCATTACACAATGGAATTGCTGGTCAGCCTCTAGTTTGTTTGTATGGATGAACCCCCCCCCCCCCCTTATCATTTATTTGTAGTGAAATAACTCCCAATGAATTCTTGCAATCCTTCCAAGCTGGCTGATGACGTGCCCAAGTATGTAGGTCTATAATAACACAGGAGTCGACAGTGTAATGCATTAGGCTAAGAAGCTCAGCAAGTGCTTCCTGTAATTATGCAAGAGGACGAGCCTCTTGTTTATGCTGTCCTTGTATGCACAGTTTCAGCCCACTGTAATGTAATTACAGTCCGTTGTAATCGCTCTTTATCCTATACCGAAATGAGTCAGATGACACACAGGAAACCTCTTGGAATTTCAAGCCGAAACGTCCCACGTTTCGAAAGTTTCTCAAAACAAAAGCCTGCGTCATTGTTTGCAAGCCGTACGTCATTAATAATACACAGCAACATTAAATGTCAAACACAGATCCACAAAAGGAACCGAAATTGCACAATGACCAAATCACCACAGCCGAAAGGACGGTGGTTTTCTGAGTCACTGCATATGTGCGCAGATTAGAGACTCAGGGACGATAGCCTGTTTGTATTAATGAAGCCGTGCATGAGAATGGAAGGTCCTGTTGTGACTGCATGCATGAGCACTCTTCCCACTCTGTGCCACTGTACCACTGTGGACTCTCGGCAAGCCATGATTCATTGACCTCCGCCTTTGTGCTCTTGATGTGGTGCAGAAAACAAATTTAATCAGAGGAATGATGGTCTTTCATACAGTAAGCCATTCTCGGGCTTACAAAAACAAGCCATCAACTTCAATATTTATTGATCTTGCCTTCGTTCTCTGACCCGTCTCATCCATCAGTGTTATGGTCCTCAATTAGTTCATATTGAAAGGCAAAGGTGACATATGAAAGGTCCGCCTTTTTGCTGTTTTATTTCCCTACCCGTTAGGTGAAAACGGGTCATTATTTTTCCTGCGTGGCAAATCCAATCTGTCAGTTGTCTGGCTGTGGTTCACCAAGACTGCTGAGTACAGAATATTTCCACTTTTTCTGCAGTGGCTTGTTTCCTTCCAGCCAAACTCCACTGCATCCTGCGTCCAGCAACCAGTCCAGACTGCTCTTGTGTAGGTCATACAATACCACCCATTCTAGGCAATCAGCTGGAGAAAAATACACTCTCAGAAATAAAAATACAGTGGAGATACAATTTTGTTCTTTAAAGGAACAAATTTCTCAAATATGCCTTAAAGGTACAATAATGCTCTATGTACGCATCAACTGTAATTTTTTCCACTAGTATTTAGAACTAAGTAGGAGAATTGTAGTCCCTCTCCCATATGTCTTGTTTAATCGCTGACAAGCTTGTAGGTCAGGTCAGGTGAATGTGAAAATTAGATTCCTGAATTATGGATGCAGATCTGATTCTACTCAGTGGATGACAGGGTAGAATTTGAGTTTTAGCATGTCCACAATATTTAATGCTCTCTCCAGAAAAAAAGGGGTGACTTGAAGTGGTGAAATGCCAGATCGTGTTTAATGAGTGAACTTCTTCAAATTGCTTCTCCATTCCTCTCCTTCTTAGCCACATATTCACATTTGTTTCATGTTTTTTCAGTCAAGACTGACACTCAATAAAGTGTCAACATAAGGTCAGTGCAGCAGTTTTCCTTATCTGTGATTAAAAGGGAATGATATGAATTGACAAAGCCATTTAAGGACAGCCTAACTCTCTGAACCACACTAATGACATGACATAGTAAGATATTCAGGTATTCTTAACCATATTTTGGTGTGCAAAACATTTTTCCCAACAAAGACCACACACTGTGTTAGTATTTAACACTCATGTGTTATTTAACAGACTGTGTGTTCTGAAAATGCAACCTTTTTTTATATCCATAAAAGAAACGTTAGGCGATCTTCCCATTGTAAGCAGCCATTTTGTGAATCCCATCATAAAGACTAGTTTTTGAAACTAAAAAAAGAACAGGTGCACAAATGTTTACCCTTTCATCATGGTAAGAGCAAGGATTTCTCCTGGATATGCCTTCGTGGATATGCCTCGCTGCCTGTATACAAACAGTTCAGTATCAAGGGAGTAAAGCTCACATATTCACTGTTATATTGTGTGCCCGCAGTATGATTGAGAACCTGGCGCCAGTATTGTATGGTTTTCCCTGGGTTCAGTGCAGTCTTCTCCCACCAGTAGGCTAGTGCACAGGGATAGGCTCTCTGTGAGGAGAGATAGGGGCACACAGCCTTGTTGTAGGTTGACATTAGAAATGGCAATAAAGTTTATTGTGTTGTCATATTCTTGACAATGATAACGACCAAGATGGAGAATTTTAATTTGCTTGAACCCCTAACAGCTGACAAGCATGAAAAATTGGGAAATTATAGCAATTCATTCATGTAAAGGGCAATGCATTTCAATGCACGGAAAGTGTTTTATATCTGAATAAAAAACAACCATTTTGAAAATGTCAGTCATGCTGAACCTACTTTTAGAATGGCTACAATGGGGAAAACTGTGTTGTTTTTGTTCCCTGATTCTGTTTGTTCAAACAGTTCAGATTTCATTTTTAGCTTTCTCTCCGGTCTGTTTTCTGTTCTTCATGCTTTCATTCTGTCACTCAATTTTTTAAAATTGTATCTTCCTGTTCAGTTCATTGTTATCATTCTGTTCTCAATTGATCATCCTGCTCTAAACTATGACTAAACCACATTCATTCTAACAACATTTCATTATTTGTAATAACTGCTTGTGGTAGGCACTGGTAAGTGCTTTGTGGCAATCATGCTGTGAAGGGCTTAACAATATGAACTATAAATGAAATCATATTTATTAATGATAACTGAACAACATTAATTAAGTTGACAAAATCTGCCCCTGAGTTGCAGTCCTTAGAGAACAGTAAGGCCTCTGTTGCTGAAGAAGAAAGAGCTCTCAGTTTCTGCTGGAATATCAACTGTGTGTGCGTGTGTGTATGTACTCACTTACAGTCACCTCCAAAAATATTGGGACTCTTGATGGAGATGAGCCAAAATGGCTGTTTAAAATAAACACACAGGCAATGAGCTTCCTGAGAGTGAAAGTAGGTTTTTGGCAAAAACATCTTGGTCTTGGCTGGTGTTCATCATTCCTTTGACCTTAAAAAAAGCCCCGGGACCAGTGGATGTGAAACAACCCCATAGCAAACCCCATAATATCAAAGCACTAGATATCACCCACCAGCATATTTCACCACAGGTATGATGTTGTGTTCAACATGTGCTCATCTTCTGACAACAAAGCCAGTGCAGGTGTGCGTGGCCAAAGTTGCAATGCTCTGCAAGGCAATGATCCCAAAAAAACCATATAAATAAGCCTATATATCGTTAACTGGCAGCATATGACCTAAAATTTGTGGTTTGAACCGAGGTAGGTCTTTTGAACTCATGGAATTTGAACCAAAGACTTGCTGTGAGGCAACAGTTCCGCTCTCCGACCTGTATGAAATAATCAGAGACCAGAATCGTGACCCGCCGTCAAAGTCCTGGCCTTTCGTGTTTAGTTTGAACTCAATGTACCTGCCAACTTCATTATTCTCTGTTATGTGGTCTTCAACATCAGACAAGCTATGACTCCAGTGTTTGTTTGCCTTAGGCACAATGAGACTCGCCGTCTCCTGTGCACACTCTCGTGTGTCATTGGCTGGCCATGTCTGAGCACGCCCCTGGACAAAATGGCGGAATTTGGAGTGGACAACAGTAGCCTCCTGTTTGTCGAGAAGTTTCAGGCTTTTGAATTTTGAATTAAGAAAATTGGCCAGTCTTGTGCAGCATGTGGATCTCGTATTTGCTTTGGAGTATCCGGGAGGCTTTCTGTTTCATAGAGTGGACCGTGGGGTTGTCTGTGAGTGTAGAGGTCACCTGCGGCTTCATTCTTTGGAACTGCACAATAACCAGGTGGATGGTTGGCTGCTGGGTTGCCTCCAGGGCATGTGCGGCCTCTTTGAAGCGGTACAAGAAATCCACAAGATCCCCCAGTGTTTTGGGCAGACAAGGATCTTCTCCTCTCTCTTCCAACAGTACATGGATGCCTCCATACTGAGTCTTAATTGACTCCAGTATGGTGCGAGTAGAATTCCATCTCGTTTTTCAGTTTTTTTCTTCTGAAGATGACACTACAGGTTGCTGTGTTTGAAATGTGCCTTGGCTGCACTGATCACATCTGCAATGTCCGCCCCAAACTCATCTTCCTCGGCTATCCTGCATATGGCGCTGTATTATAAACAACAGTATTCAAGATATGTGCTGAATAGCTCAGTGTAACCCCTCACAAAGCTCCTATGATGTATGTATGACTATAGACAGGTTTACTAGAGTATTCATCCAGATCTAACTTTCTTAGCCCCTGCACAATCACTGACCTGAGATTATCTGCTGTTTTACACAGTGAGCTGTGCCACTCTTCCATTCGTTGTTGATGTAGTTAATGGTCAGACCCAGGTAGCCTATCTCCCTGAAATTGATGGTCCACATGTCTTACGTTATGTTGTACTTGCCCACGTCTCAAGGATGATGATGCTCCGTATCTCTCTGCCGCGTTTGGCTGTTCTCCCGAGCACGTTCACTGGACCCGCCATGAGGCCTGATGTATTGACACGACCTGACCGTGCACCCATGTCTATTAGCCCCTGTGCTGAGACCACAAATCCGTCTCCTTTTGCAGTCTGGAATGACCACATATCCACACTCGCCATCTTAATGCAGTTTCGTAATGTCTTTTTTTATCCTCCCTGCTTGAGTTCCTGCCTCGAAGTAAAAATATGTAGTGGCCTAGCTGCTGCACCTTTGCAAATCCCTGTGAGCTTTAGCAAAGTGGACGTGACTTTCTTCCTGCTGTCACAGTCAAATACTTGCCTGCATTTTTTGCTAGCCACAAATCCATTGACCCGTTTGTCGTCATTGTTAATAATAATTTCGAAGTCTTGCCAAGCACTTGACTTAACTTGTGAACTGTTTTCAGCGATTTTATACTGCCTTCTCATCAATATGCTCTTAATTTCTGTCATTTTGTTGTGCCAAAAGATGTTCGCTTAAGGAATGTCATGTTAAAGTGGGGGGAGGGGGGAGACTATTGGCTATTGACTATTGTGGAAAACAGTGGGATTTTAAGGAACGTATTGAGTTATCAAAACAGAACCAACCCGCTCACGAACCAAACCAGACAGATCTAAACCTACCCGCAAGTACGTGTTTGTGCAGGTTACCCTCAGTTACCCATGAGTACCCAACCTGGTGCTGGACTTTAAATCAGCAGTTCCCAAACTTTTTATTTAAAGGTCCCCGGCCACCCATCCAACTCAAGAAAAAATGGTTTATATTTGACCCCTATCACAGGCTGCATTGCAGTAGCTGTTTGTTTGCTCTCAAATGGAACATCACATAGTATCTATATCAGATGTATGTCCATAAATCAAAGGGTGAATCGTTTTGTAAGAAACTGTATTTATTACCAAAAATTACATATTTTTATCCATTCTGCAGAGGACCTCTTTCTGCTTGGCCTCTTTTGCAGACCCCTAGGGGTTCCCAGGCCCCTGTTTGGGAACGTCTGTCCTAAATGACAGAGGATACTGGTTATACCATCGTTCCTAGTAAAAATGGGCAATTCATAATTCATTGTCAGGTAAAAGTCAAATATTTATTAATTTTTTATGACTGAAAGAATATTTTATCCTTTTGTAGAAAAATAAATTGATATTTTCAAATCAATAGCTGCTGGAATTTCCCCTGACACTTTTGAATCTGGGATGACATTGTGAGCATGATCAAAAATCAATAAACCATTCTTATCTTAGGCAATTTCAGTTGCTCCTTATGCTGTGTACGTCCAAAGGGTAATGGCGGGTAGGGCTCCGAGCTTGTCTGCAAGAACATGATTCTTTCAGAGGAAATAAAGAAAATGACAAAAATTACATAAAAGAGATTGAATCCAATGTTCTGGAAACACTGATGGCTTCCCTAACCACAGACATCTATCAGAGTTCTTAGAATGCTCAGTGCTCTGGCTTTTATTAATGCAGACCTATTGTCTTAAGAAAATTCCATTTCAGTATATTTCGGCTGAGCCCTTTTTCTGCAACAGCAATTTCTTGCCAGTGTCTTGTAATGAGGAATGACTGCTTACAAATCATTTGTATGTTGGCTGGCATCTGCAAGCACCAAAAAGACAGATGGCAGAAGAAAATTTTAAACTCTTCCACACTAACACATAACTCTAATTAGCAGCTGCAGCTCAACTTTCTTTAGGGGAAAGGGCTAACAATTATCCTGCTGCTTTTCATTAGTGTTTCAGTTATACATTCATGAAATGATAAAACTCTGAAGTTGCAATTTTTAAAAAGATCTTGTGGATATTTCCATTTGGATAATTGGATTAGTAGTTGTGTTCTTATTGACGGGATCTCTTTTCCTCAGGCTGGAAAAGGCACAGGACTTTGATCATTCCCTTTTACGGCGAATGATAAAAAATAAGAAATAAAATTGTCTTGACAATGTAACTCGATAATTCAAAGAAGCTAAGAAGCTAAGACCCAATATAACCCAGTCCTGCCTTTTCCCATTCGTTTTTCATGTTCAAGGAGTGAAATCTTTGACAAGGACTAAAATATAGCGTACGTTTGTGTGTGCGTCGCTTGTTGGGCGTGTAAAAGTATTGGGTTTTCCACTTTGAGTTTATTGGGGGGGGGTGGAGGTGTGTGGGGGGCATGGCAGGGTCTGAAATCCCATTATTACTCTGTCAATTTACTGTCAGAGCTCCTGTTCCCTTTCGGGCCTATATATATTTTAGGGCAAATAATTGGCAAACACCCTGTCCCATCTCTCCCTCTTACTCTTTCTATTCCTCCTTCTCTCTGCATATAGAACAATCTCGCTCTGATGGCTCTCCTTTCTGCCAGGGCCTCACGGCAGAGCTGAGTGCCTATCAATAACTCCTGCAGGAGAGGCTCATTCAGGTGGAGAAAACAGAGCTGATGACAGTGTCTGGGCTGTCAAGGCCCTCCTAGCAGGCAAACTTTTCTCCGTGTGACTATTAATCATTTACGATGCGTAGGCAACCCGTAGCCAGGGTCCATGCTGTGCTCCAGCTCCGGCAGGTCCAGCAATCACCTTGTTGTCGGTTGCTTGGGCATCTCAAGGCTATTCTTCATTTCAAGGGGGAAAAAAAACCGAAAAGTTGCTAGTTTCTTGGAGTAGGCTACACCCATTCTATAACCTCGCTCTTCATTGGCAGCATTGGATGATGGATTCATCAGTACATACTTCTTTTTTTTTGCGCCAGTATTTCTCCAGGTGGGTACCTTGGGCTTTCTGGAGAGAGGCCAGTCTGACATGGACTTAGCCAGACATGCTGACTAAGCTCAGGAGGGGCATGCCTTCACCTGTAGGCTTGTGTTCATCAGGCAGATTGAATATTCATGACAGCTGAGAGCTGCAGATAACCCAAGCACAAGGCAGCTCCAGTGAGGGACTGGAAATACATTTCAGACCAGGAAGCAATGCTTGAGAAAACGCCGCTAAGCTTTGTGAAAACGTGCAGCATCACAACTGTCAGAGGAAAATGCAGCGATGCTGTCCCAGAGAGAAAAGGTACAAATTGAAAAAAATAACTGAGAATCCGTGCAAGCAAAATGTTATAATTATATAAATATTAAATGGATGATTGCCTCAGGTACAACGAATTAGCAGATAAGTACAGCACACAGGAAAATAATAATAGATAAGCGAGCAAACACGCCAGAGAATCTGATCGGCAGTCTCTGAGGATGCTCTCCTCCTCGTTGCTTCGTTTGCACATGCCTGTAATTGCTTTCCCCGCTATTCCGCTTTATTGTGGCTTTCCAAAAAAGAGCAAAGATTAAAACCTTTTTTTATCAGGTTTTCTTTCATGGCAGTGAGGTTTTAATTATGAAGAGCAGATTTAACGTTTGCATTAATTCCGGAGTCCGTGCTCACGAGGACGTAATGGACCCAAACTAATGAAGTAAAAAAAAAAAAAAAAAACCAATAACATCAAAGGCGGATGATGTATGGAAAGATAAAAAAGCAACATTGCAAATGGAGTATGCCGGGTTCCGCGGCGCCATGCGCTGAACATGTGAGCTCAGCACTTCTGTGTCTCGCGGTGAGCAGGGGGCCCTTGCAGTAAAATGCAATCCCCCGCCGTCCCGCGGCTGATGCCAGCTCACTCTCCGCAGCTGTCCGAGACGCGAATAGCTTGGCTCGGCGGAGAGAGAAACATATTCCAGCTGTGCAATCAGAACGCGGACCGTTTCCGTGCTTTCCGTGAGCATTACACCCCAGACAGCTCGACAAATCGCCCCTGCTCGTAAAAGACAACGCTGCTGCAGCCAGTCTAGTAATTGTCCTGTTTTTTTTGCTGTAATACCACACAGCTATGCAGGGCACCATCTCTACTCATGTGTCTTTCTAATGGCAACATATGAATGAGCTGTGAGTCACTTGGTGTGAAGCAGATGTGATCTGTGCCAGATCAAATGCTATAAGCCACTGTGCCTTCAAGGCATTTTAGTAAAAGCACAAATCAAGGCAGAATATTAATTTATGTTGTTTGTAAGACAAGCCATCTGAATTCCGCACTCACGGTGGTGTTGCAATGCTTCATCTTATTCACTAGCTTCATGTCTGCAGCACGAGTTCCTGTCAGTGACATTGTGCAACTTGAAAGGAAACTGTAAAAAGGATATATCCGCAGATTAGGAGATCCATGGCAATCAGAGAGACATCTAAATGAGGTGACAAAATGATCAGATTTACAGGCTCTTTTAGGTCATCTGGAGCTGCAGGCAAGAATCCTATTTGTATGCACATTGTTTCCAGAAGGCAAGCTGCATTCTCGACATCAAGGTTACTTGGGAGAAAACAACGACACCGCCCCGCCTCTTTTAGAAACTCGTCATTTTCATTCAAAGTATTTATCCGAAACACTAAATTCTCTCAGATCCTAGGTAAAAATGACAGCTAAATACAGGAATAAAAATGATTCAGAATTTTTCTACACGCCCATAATGCTGTCTGCTGAAAATAACTCTGCAATCATCCAGCTCTGAATATTGATAAGCATTAAATGCTAACTCCCACATTAGCATTGTAGGATGAAATAGTGTAATCCCTCATTTTTTCTGAAACGTGTTAAATTCTCCTATGCTTAGGGCATTAAAATAAATTTCCTACATCGTTTCTGGGCTTGCCTTCTGTTCATTACCGAAGTGCTTATTAAGCAATTCCACCATGTGACTAATTGAACAGAGCATAAATTACACTGATAATGATTCTATCCATCCAGTTCCTTTACTACAATGTGAAGAACCTAGGAGGAAGACACATGCTCTGTAAGCGACTTCCAGATAGCGGGTCAGCAAAACAATGTCCGAGGGGGGGTTATCAGACTATTTATGCATTTTTGTGAGGTGGTGGCACCTTTCACTCATTGGTTTCTGTGGGTTAATTGTCCCTGATGAGGGGCAGGTGTGTGAGTCCTATTGTGAGGGGGTGGCACCTCACACGCGTTGGCTTCTTGAGTTAATTGTCCCTGATGAGGGTCAGGTGTGGGAGTCCTATATCTAGCCCCTGGTTTCCGGGGTTCAGCGCAGACTCGTTGTTTGTCATGCTCTAGGTGTGTAGGGGTGTAAGAATCCGCAGAAGTTACCGCATCGATCCTATCTGTGAGATTTGACCACCATTTAGTTTCTTCTCTGAGCTGATTCACTCTTAGCACTTTGGAGGACATTTTGCCCTTGTCTCTTTAGTTTACCTTTTCCGACCCGCCGGGCTGCGAGTGCCATTTTCTTTAGTAGGTTACTCCACTCTGTTTTCCTCTTGAGTTTTTACTCTCTAGGTAGCTACGCTACGGCGGTGTTTAGTTTTTAGTTTTCTGAGTCCACTGACCGAAGATTCAGTGAGTAGAGGGAGCGATTATTTAGAGCTCTTTATTATTTGGTGTTTCCCCTGTCCCTTTCAATCGCTTGCCGATTTTTGTGGTTTCCCCTCAGGGTTAACTTTTAGATCCCCTCGGTCCGCAATTGCGTCCCACCTCCCACTACCGTGGTAATTTTACCACAATATAACTGCTGACACCATCTGTGAAATACTCACTGTAGATATTTAATATGGAAAAAAGTGCAGATTGCAGCACATGCATTGCTGTGAGATGAAAGACCTGGAAGTGACGTAGCATAAGGCAATTTCTAGAGTGAGACAGCTACAGTACAGTGTACAACATGAATCCTGATGATGGAGTGTAGATGAATAAACAATGCCAGCAATAATAATAATAATAATAATAATAATAATAATAATAATAATAATAATAATGATTATAATAATGATAATAATAATAATAATAATGCTACACTGATGCATGCTGGACTTCAGGAATCAGCTAGGGTAATTTTCCAACCCATTTTTCTTTCGGCTTGTCACACTTGTCTACAGCGCTTCTCTTTTCTTTCTGACAGATTTGAAAAGCCATCTGTTGAGACGAATGACACGCTTGAAATGAACGAAGAAATCCCACTGCAGCTCCTGGGTCAGCTGGGACCACATCAGCTCTAGCTGCTTTCAGAGAAAATAAAGAACCGCGTTTATGCCCAGATAATTGAATATGAGCCCTTTAACAAAATGAGAAAGGATGTGCCATTGTCTCAAAGAAGTAGATTAGTACAGCTTTAAATTTCTTATTGATTTCAATTACTACTGTGCTTCTGGTGCTTTGATTCAACTCTGAGAACAAACCCATACACACAAACCACAGCCCAGGCCATACATGCCAACTTATAATGAATTGGGTGACACTCGATTGTTTATTTGTATAGTCATTTTGCCGTCTGTACCTGTTGTTTCTTGGCAGTCTTAGCATTGTTTTGTATTTCCATTGCAACACTGGTGAGATTACAGAAGAAAAACACTGCATTTGCTCAACTGCCAGATAACTTGCCAGTGGTGTAATATGAAACACTGTACCAGTGTCTGTGACTGCTGAATCAATAGCAGGCAACTTTACCCCTGGCACGTGATAATTGGATGTTTCGTTGGTGGATCAGCTTCACAGGTCATTTTTAGACCACAGCATTTTTATTTATTTATTTTTGTTTCACCCGCGTTGGATTTACTGAATGAATTGGTTAACTGGGGTGCCCAGAACTCGGATATTTCCGAAGAGATAACAAACACTGTAAGGTAGATTAATATCACCACAAGGTTCTCATTACTGTGTACAAGCTGCATCTCCTCTGTACTCAGAGACAGCTTTGATTGATGCGGTACCGTGGGATAGTCATTTCTAGACGAAAAACCCCATTATTGCTGTTTAGGCTTTAAAACCAAAGCAAGTAGACGTGTCTTCAGCTTGTCAAGATTGTCAGAGTATTGTACCATTTTACGCTGCATACTCAAGGCTTGAAATCTCGAAATCTTTCCATCATGCTGAGAACACATTGATGGCTCTGACGCAGGCACCAATATGACTTGCATTTAACTTTATGTGACAAGTTAAAGCGAGTTTGACATATTTTCAGTTCTTCCACAACATTTTCAAATGACAAAGTTACCATCGCTTAAATGGAATGCTTTTTAAAAAAACTGGACCAAGCAATTAATGCTGACATACACCACACTGACAAATATACACATACACATATAAAGACCTTTCACCTGGAAGAAAATAGCCCGCTTCATTGATCAGGTCAAGAATGTGTAGAACGAAGAAAACAAAACCAAAAAATATCAAAATGAGGTAAAACTGGTAGACTTCACCGACAGATGCTGTCAGCTATGATAGTAAAAGAAGTAGACAGGAATAGAATAAGAGGATGTTCAAAAGATGCCCAATTCTGAATGTCACAGCTCAAGGCAAACTTGTCTCTTTTTGCCTTTTCATGCTGAATTGAAGCCCAGGTGAATGTAGAAATGTATGGCTGAAAGAGGGCCAACTATTTATTTATTTATTTTTAGCCAGAGGTGTATACACATTTATGATACCGCACAAAAACCTTCCAACAATCATTTTCATTCAGAACTGTACATTCAAACAAGCTTAATGTTCAAATGCTCAAATGGCTAAGGCACCCTAAGCTGTCTCTGGATATGACAAGCAAGTGATCAATCTGAGCATCAACCTGAGTCCCATTCAGGCTTCAGTAGTGCTGTGGGCCCGCTAATTGATAGCTATCTTCACTGGCTCATTGAGAAATAGATTTTCTGTGATGGAACACTACATTCTGACTAGTGGTGCTTGTTACAACTGCTATATTGAGCAATAATGAGTTGGTAATGTACCACCCAATATTTGATCAAATACAGCTGAGTATAGGCCACTGATGCAAAAAAAAAAAAAAACCTTTTAAATATTCAGTATACTGCTACAGTTGATCTGAGTAGAACCATTAGGAATTACTAGTACAGTTTACTACAATGTGATTTAGAGGACTATAGATGACGCAAGCAGAATTGATCTGCTGCTGTGAATTGTAACCATATGTGAACTGTTTTATCACAAATATTAAATTGTTTATTCAATCCAGGGAAGCTGGGCAATGTTTGGGGTACACACATTTTGGTTGACTGAACCACATAATAAATACTGTCATTCAGTAAAAAAATTCTGGATGTACAAAATAATTTAACATTTACTATGCTGTACATGCAGACTTACATCTAAGGTCATAGTCTAGGATCTACAGAGTAAGCAGCTTATTTTTAATCTTTATATATTTTATTCTTTATGTCAGCTGACTGACATGCCAGTAGAATGCTCAATCATTTTGGAAACACTTCTTGACAC
Source organism: Anguilla anguilla (assembly GCF_013347855.1). Taxonomy (NCBI): domain Eukaryota; kingdom Metazoa; phylum Chordata; class Actinopteri; order Anguilliformes; family Anguillidae; genus Anguilla; species Anguilla anguilla. The sequence continues at coordinate 11,987,999 of NC_049202.1, read as the reverse complement.
ATCAAATGCACCTTGTCAAATCTTCCACTGTCAACATGCATTTGTTTCGTCATATTTTGAAGATGAAAATGCAAAACCAAATCCGTTATCCCTGCATGGAGTAAGGCGTGTATGAAAATAATCTTGCAGGACATGAACAAAATATATAATTTGGCAAATGAATATCTTCCCAAATTGTATGCACCTATAAAACTTCCCTTAAAGCGCATTTGTGAGTGCCTTAAAGAGGAAAGATGTATAAATAATTGTACTATTTATGCATGTTTTTTATTTATTCCCCATTCAGTTGAATGGACCATCATCTCATCATACATTTTGGCCAAGAGATTTCCAGTAACCCACATCAAATCTGGGCTGTTAATATCAAGACAAATGTATATTTTAAATTGCTTATGAGTTTGGTGATACATTCAGAGAGAAGTGGAGTACAGTCCTTTTGCTCTAGTATGTTAATGGTACACACATTTTTTAGTACCTGTTTGATCAAGCATTTGAATAGCAAAACATGTCATTTAAGCAACTTTCATCTTGGTGTGATTGTTAGTGTTAGATGTGATGGTTCCAGCATTTCAGCAACATCGACTCTCATGGGATTTTCACACACGGCAGTCTCTAGATATTAAAGAAAATTGTGGAGTAAACAAAAAACATTCAGTGACTGGCAGTTCTGCGAGCAAAAACATCTTGTTTATGAGAGAGGTCAGAGGAGAATCTGCAAACTTATTCAAGTTAACGGAAAGGCCACAAATGCTCAAATAGCAACTGTTCACAACTGTGGTGTGCACAAGGGAATCTCTGAACGCCCAACACATCAAACCTTGTAGTGGATGGGCTATAGTGGAAGACCACTCTGGGTTCCACTCCTGTCAGCTAAGAACAGGTAGACCAGGCTACAGTAGGTCACCAAAACTGAATGACTAAAGAGTAGGAAAATGTCACCTGGGAGGGGTTTCTACTGCAACATGCAGATGGTAGGGTCAGAATTAGGCATAAGCAGCACAAATCCTTGGATCCATCCTGCCTTGTGGGAACAGTAAAGGCTGCTGTTGGTGGTGTAATGGTGTGGGGAATGTGTTCTTGACACACATTAGGCCATGTCTCAAAGCACACATCATGAATCTGGTTCCATGAACCTGACAGTGACTTCAGTTTACTCCGATGGCCTCTACAGTCAACAGACCTCAATCCAATAGAGTAACCTATGGAATGAGGTATCTCAGGAGTATCACAACGTGAATGTGTGGCCAAATAAAAAAAAATGCAAGATGCTATAGAGTCAGCATGGACTCCAGAAAAATGGGAATGCTTATGGCACCTTGGTGAATCCATGCCTTGATGAATTTAAGCTGTTCAGTTACATGTGCTCTGGACCAAAAAAAAGTGCTTTCTTGCTTCCTAACAATTGATCAAACAGTTGATTTTGACACACCCCATGAGCGATAACAGCAATAGACTCCAAATACAAATTCCACACCTAGAATGAACTTGAGCTTTCTTGTGCATGCGCTAATGATGCAGAGACACACAGTTGGCAAGACACAGCTAAGCAGCCAATTGCCCAATTATTTTATTCCCCTAAAATGGTGGGGACTGTGCAGTAAAAGGACTGTCATTTCTACATGGATCACCCAATTTGGATGTATTTGTATATACTCTCAAATTAAAGCTGACAGCCTGCACTTTAACCTCTGCTTTATTTCAAATCTAATGTGCTGGAGTACAGAGCCAAAACAACAAAAAATTGTCACTGACCCAATGCTATTGCATTTAACTGTAATTTTTGCCTCGATCATGTGCCAACCTATTCTTGTTTTTTCTATTCATCTAACAACATGAACAAAGAAGCAGTACAATATAACATTGGAGGAATTAAAAATTCAGATTTTAATGGGTTTGTTATTAAAATAAGAAGTACCTTCAGATTTGGATCTTCCAGGAGAAGTTAAAGAATGACAATTATTTTGCGTGGAATTGTAGATGTCATGTTACATTATCAACATAAAAAGTGGTCAAGAAGGGATTGAGAATCAAACATAATTGACAAAACCACGTAATCTCAAGGTTTTGGGGAAATTTGGTTAATCCTTCTTATCGTGTTCTCCCATCTTTTATTTTTCAGCATGAATGATTTACATTATTTACTGTTTAGCTGAATTGATTTTGGTGATAGGTAAATGAAAGTTCCAGAGGTGAAATAATCATGCAGTATATTCCAATTAATGTCTCTTCAGCTGCAGGGAGTGGGCTAACTGATCTGCTTGGGTAGTTGTCAGCCTCTATAATTAAATTTTGTACTGTACTGTTGTATACTTTACAATATAGGAGATATAGGGGATCACCAATCCTCTACGTGTGCAGACTCCTGAATGAAAATGGACCCTAGATAGACATTTTAGACTTGATCTGATAAAGAAATTCTGTGTTTTTTAATTACTGTGTTTAAAAAAAAATCTGTGACGATGTTGGTGGAGAAATAAACCAGGTTTACAATGTGCAATTTCTCTCATTAATGATCGTAGGCAATTTTATGTGTTTTTGTGTAACTGCTTTACCAACGAAACCCACCTACCCGTTCCCCACGCTTGCACACCTAGTTTGCTCCGACTGCACATCTGACAAGCGCCAACTTTAGTCCTCTGCCCCCGCCAGCATCGCCCGCACATCCGAGACAGCGATCCCACCCACTGTCTTCTGATCTGCGCGAGTGTTGGAAACACAAATGTTGTCACAGCCGGGCCAACAAAGTCAAACACTGCTGTCGCGCGGTACCAAAAATAAGAGCCAGACTCTCGAACCCCGGCATTATCTCCATTGTCGTGTTGTCATGACACTTCGGCTCCCTGCTGCGGATCGAACGGCAAACGCCAAATCAGAGACAATGCAGGCTGGCTGGATCAGGCTGGCAGCCCGTGTTTTAGTACCCGCATACGAGCAGGAATACTTCCATATACATCCGCCTTTAGGACAGGAGCGAGGGACAGAGCAGGGGAAAAAAAAAAAGATTAAAAAAAAAATAAAATTTTCTTTGAATCAGTATGAGTGGATGCAGTTTCTCTGAGCTGTGGTGAGCCGAACAGCGGTACAGTTTCGCACAACTGTGCTTGGATTGTAGCATTCAATTCTTTAGAACAGGGGGGTTTCTTTTGCAGTCAAGCACTTAAATCTATTTACTTGACTTCGAATGCTGCCTGAATTGGCCCAATTGTCCTTTGAATTTGCTGGTGCTTTTTCGGAGAGAAAGAGCTCGGATTGAAACATTCTGGATCTAGGGTTGTGACCCTAGGCCACCAATGGGAACCTCTGATGGTTCAGAATGAAAGGTTACGCAGTATAACAGATCTGTGTTTTGTTCTGTATATAAGTACAGTAGCTTATAATATTTGACCCTTCTGGGCACATCCACTCAATAGACCCCAGTGGAATCAAATTTAATCAAATTATGGCCAGTTGGTTTATTAAACTAACTGATTTCAGGGCATAATTATGTGATATAATTAATCTGAGATATAACATGATGAGAATATGCAGCAGTTCTCTGTGAAACAAAGTAATCAGAATATAACCCTTAAGAAGTGTACTGAATATATGTACACATGTATGTACTGTATGGATCTGTGTGTGTGTGCGTGTGTGTACTTGCATACGCTCATGCATGTTTGCATGTATATCTGCATGCATGCATTATGTGTGTGTCTGTGTGCACGTGTGTGCAAACATTCAGACAGGCAACAAGGCCTATATAACTCAAATGCAAACTGAGGTGAAGCTCAGTTGTCACCCAGCACCCTTTAGTTTTCCATCCTTGTTATCACCTACTGATAGTAACGCTCCATGAATGATGAAAGTAAATATCTGAAAAACACTTTGATTCATATTATAATTGTCACATTTAATCATGCTTTCTCAGTGCAGCGAAGGAGAAGCCTGTCACATTTAGAGTGCTACATTCTCAAGAGGCAGAATCTTATAGTGAGGCAAACCTGTTTGACAGAACCTATCAGTATTCCTCGCAGCAAAGAGATTCACTATTATTTGCTCCACAAAAACGCCCTGCAGTAGTCCACTCTGCCTCGCACACTTAACAAATTTGCCATAATATTTAGTAAAGAAGAAAAACACTGCGGATCGGGAAAAGGCTCATGGTCACAAGCATTTTTTTACCGTTCAGATTTCAGTAATTAATATTTCCTCAAGTGCAAAGGGCCCTAAGATGTCTCTGTCAACACATTTAAATGCATGAATGTCTATAAATGTCTGGCTCTAATGTATGTTTGTTCTCAGTGTGATAAACCAACAATAATATGGATGAGTTGCCAAACCTTAGATTAAATGGCTAAGCTGTGCAGGTCTATTGATCTCTTTTTAATGAGAAAAGTATGCATATTCGTTAGAGAATGATGACATTTCTTAAGGCTGACTGAAGTTCTCCTTTGTTTTTGCAGATAATATTTTTTTCTCTATTGTCATATACTATGCTGCTGTGTTGTTTGTTCTGTTACCTTTACCTGCTCATTGCTTTATTATTGTTTGTTACTGGTTTGTTCTTAGGTGACTTGCCTGGTTAAATGAAGGTTAAATAACATAAAAATAAAAATACATTTGAGTCATTGTTCAGTGGCCATGGTGTGCTTCAAACTGCAGGAACAAAATAAACTGGAATTTTACAATCAAGAGGGGGATCAAATAGACTATTGATATAGACCTGTGTATTTATTTTATGAAGAAAAAAAAGGAACATGCATCCTATGCCGATGGAGATAATAGAATACATCTGTTATTTAGATCGATGACCACGCTGTCACCTTCATTACAGAGAAAGAATATGCTTCGTGCAGTAATTTCTTTTTATCAAAGTGAAAACAATCAATGTGAGGGCATTTGAAGCAGCCTGCTTAAAGATTAGCTAATAAACAGTCTTTTGTTTGCTGTGAAGTCTGCATCCGGAGGTTAATGAGATATTCCAGAGCTATGAATGTGCAGGAAGTAATAATTTATTGTTGGAGACTAATATAAAGCAGTAGTATAAAACTTGGAATTGGAATAGAAATTGATTTGTGGTGGAACTACAAAAAAAATAAGGACATACAGCACCACACTGTTATTCATAAGAGTTGCTATGAGGTGGGCACTAGGGTTACAGTATAATCTTGATTGTATAGAACTGGCAGCTATTTTCTACAGCCAAAATATAATTTTAAAAAGAGTACTTTGTACAATTTATTTGAACTAAATGAACAGTAAAATGGTATAAATGAAAAAAAAAGTATTTTGGGTTGCATTTCTTCAAAGCGATTTTCAAAACGACATGCAAGGGTTAAGAAAACTGCAGAGACAGTAAGTTATCAGCACCACAACCAAAGGTAGGAGTCATTACATAACCCCTCAACATAACATTAAGTGGCATACTAAATGCAAGTGGGGATTTCAGGAAATTAAACTTTAAATAGCAAATTGATGTGAGGTCACAGTGGTAAATGTATAATAATTAGGAGTACTCAACCCACAGTAAATGTTCGGAGTTCAGGGCTAGTTGAGTCAAGATGCATTTTTATCAGGTGCTTTTTCAGTCTGTGGTGGTAGCTGTTTAATGGGAGAGGGCTTTTTGATGTATTGCCAGTGTCTCCTTTCAGAAGCTGTTGACCATGTATTTAATGAATGTAGCGCCCACTTTCTGAGAATGTATATCGCCATGCCTGCAATAGAAAACCAAAAGAAAAGAGATGTCAGTTTGTAAATTTCAACTTTATATATAAAAAAAGACATATCAGATTTAATTAAATATCCCTGAATGTCAATGAGACAAACCTTCAAGTCTGTTCTGTCAAAACATACAAGCAGCACTTATAACTTATTAACTTCAGCGTGTGTGGGGCACCCACTGAGATTCAATAGTTGACTCGGCTTTGAAGACTGCTGAATGATTTCCCCATGGAAACAGCAGCTATAGGATTATGGGCAGACTGTGTGCTTTGACAATGGCACAGGCAGTAGTGAAACAGCTTTCGGAGCAAAAGGAAAGGATGAATCTGAATATCAATACTGCGCATTTGTGGTGACCTTGGATTCAACAACAATCTTGCATGTTTTCCGAGTGATAAAGGAATTTTCCACAGATTACCAGAAGCTGGCCTTGTAGGCAACTGACCTCAATGTGGTTCTGCTTTTAAACATTTTTTCTCACAAATTCTGTTGTTCAAGAAAGAACATCCCTTTGCTAGGAGCATTGCAGCTGAAGTGTGTGCGCCTCCTTTGGTGCACAACCCCATGCACCAATGACCATTTCACACACTGCCGATCACACCACATTTCAGGATAGCTAGCTCAGTTCAGAAGAGAAGTGTATCTCACAGTGACAACAGCTGTTAGTCTGTGGGAGAATTTCCAGTCATTGAGAGGAAATAACAAAGTGCTAACCCTGGCCAACGTGAACTTATCCTACCCCTGGTGGGACATGGCCAATGTGCACTGAATCTGTGGCAGTAAGTCATTTAATGACATAGCTAAGGCTCAAACCAGGGAGTTGCCAAGTCCCTGACCGAATCCCCCTTCTGTGTGGAATTTCATGTCTGATTTACTGGATCTTAATGTCTCCAACCGCAGCAAATGTGAGTGAACTTCACTCGTGATCGGCGAATAGTCTGTTTCACCCACCACATAGGCCTGTAGCTGCAGGTTGCAGCATTGCTATAATGCTGTGGGGTGTGATGGTAATCTTGAGCAGGACAAGGAGGAGGTTTACAACCCATGGCCACCATTAAAATGCACAAATGCTGAAAAACCAACCAATTCTTCAGTCAAAGTAGCAGAAGAGCTAACATGGTTGGCTTGACTGATATGCATGAGATCTTATTATGCGTGTGCTGGGTTTGTGTAAATTAGCCCTTAATGTGGGAGTTTCATGCATGATGTATGCATCCTGAGGTCTCTGGTATATATGGTACTCTGGTATAAAGAAATTTCCAATAAGTCTTTATTTTTCTTTATTTATTACTCTCTGTCAAATGTTTGGTTAAGGACACGTCACATTCAGGTTTAGCATCAGAACCAACAAAATACAAATTCCTCAGGCTGTGTGTTAGCATTAGCTCTGAGACATTATTCAGACTCAACCACACTCACATCCATCCAATCTGCATAAGTCCTGTGCACCAAGTACTACAAATTTTCTTCAATCTTTTCTTGCATAATTATTACCATCTTTTCTGATTAGCCACCTCTGTTCCTGTAGCTTTGTTTCCACTGCTGTGCCAAGAGTGAAAAAGATCATGTTTTCCTGACAGAAGCAAGTCTAGCCAGCAGACAAAAGTCATTTGTACATGACCCATAAGAACCTGTGTGAGTCTGCAGTATTTCCTGTTTTATTTATCAAACACTGTGATGGTCAACTTAATAGAACTTTTAACATAGCATACATATGCATATGGAAATAAATGCAGGGGTTGTAAATTGTTCTTCTATACTTAAAAAAATAATTAATTAAGTTATTTTAACCCAAAGGTTTTCATTATAATTTTTTAGACTGTTCATACGAGTCGCTCCAAGAATACCAGCCGTCAATGCGAGATGATCAAGTATCCTGCAAATTATATTCAAGTGTCTTAAGTTTTTTATTCAACCTTTTATTCAAATTCTTCATTAACTAATGTCCCCAACCCCCCAAATAACCGATACATAAGCATTGACATAATGTCCAACCACATAAATCAAATTCACAGTATGGTTTCAAAAGATTGTTTTTTTCATAAGAGCTGAAATAACACTTGCAGTGGAATTAATATGAAATCCTCCCAGCAGGGCAGACTGGATGAGACATGCTCCATTGACCACGGCCGAGCCAGGCCAGATGTGGACCTAGGGATATTTCTTCCACCCTATGCTAAGCGATTAACGTCTTCTGTCAAGTGTGAGGCTTTTTGACAGAGGGGCTTTCCGGCCGAATTAATGTTTCTGTTGGCCGTTGTAGGTGCTGCTGCCTGAAGTGTTGGATAATTAATATTCTATTGTGCTGCAACACAAAAAAAGTCAGAGAGGTTCCTCCTTACGTTACTATTCCAAACAAACAAAATCCGTAAAAAGGCATGGCAGTGGTATCAAATTGGCCTTTCTGTGCCGCAAATTAGCTTTCCTGTGCTGCTTTCTATGCTATGAATAATTATATCTAATGTCTGACTCTGAAGCCCAAATTTTTATTAGGTTTTATGCAATTCAGTTGCAGTTTGCAGTCATCAGAGGAGAAGTGAATGTTTAAAAAAGAAACTGCCTGAACAAAGTAGGCTTGCCAGAAACAATCAAGGATTAACAACCTTGAAATTAAGATGTATAAGAATCATAGACAACGATGTATGACAAAATTCACCAAGGCTCAGAAGTACCTACAAGTGCAAGGATAAATTAATGCAAAGTACTTTTAAAGTATAAATCAAAAGGGATATGTTTTTATATTTGTTTCTCAGTTAGCCAGAATAGAAAAACCACAGCACTTACAAAAAGATCTGAGAAATTTAGGATACGACAAGAATACCAAGTTGTATTATTCCAATAATTAATTCAAATTAATTATTGATTATGCTGCTGTAAAGTCATCTTAATATATGATGCATTGAATTCTTCAGCTTAATGACATTAATAAATCTTTATCTATATTACCTTGATTTCTTACAGAGCGGCTATAGGCATCAAGAAAAATTGATGTCTGAACTCAGTATAAAGGATTCTAATACATTTTGGTGCATGCACTGTCATATGATGATGTTTTCATTCCAAAATAGTAAAAGACAAGAAAAGAAAAGAAAAGTTGCTGTTGAACTAGGGAAACTGAAAATACATTAACACAATAACGTGCAAGAATCTTACTTAAAAACAAAAGTGAATGGAAGCCAAACATCGACAGCTCTGCAGATTCATTTGCGTTATTGTTTCAGTCCCCTCACATGAGTTATGTCCATTGAAGCTATGTCTTCTCCACCCCAATGCACTTCATACCGATGCTTCTCAAGTGACCAATTAAGTGGCTTTGGTTAGATTTGGATCCTTACCATGAAAAATGCCTTCTTCTAAAGTTCACCCATACATTACATACCCGTCATTGCCCCAGGAATTTAATTCATCACGAAGAGCTTTAGAACTATGAGCTACTATTTTTTTTTCCAGCCTTCGGTCGTATCAGGTATAAGGCTTGGGGCAGGCGTTCTGAAGTGTATCATTTTTTAAATGTTATTCCTGGGAAGCTGCTCAGAAAACAACGAGGGAATCGGAATGGATTAACACCTAACAGAATCACTCATCAGAACCTCGGGGCGCCTTTCTTCACCTCGCGATGAAGACACAGTACCTGCGAGTAAGCTCCCGTGAAATAATCCTCTTTTCGTGGGATTGCGGTTCGCATGGGCCCAGGGCCTGATGAGTTGCTAAGACTCCCATTGGAAAAGCGGAGAATCTGATCCACTGAAATCTAACTGAGGGCACAGGCTTGTATTAATTTGGGTTTGTTTAACTCTGAACACCTGCTGAAGCAATCAACTGAAGTGGCATCAAGGAGGATGGCACTATTAGAAAAGTATGGACGATTAATTTCCTCCTTATGTCCATATTCTTCAGTCATCAGGCTATCCTTACTGATATCGATATAGAGAATTAGTATATGGAGCCCCCTTAAAATGATGGCTTGATACCAATTCTACAAAGCTGACCTGAGTTCATCTTGGCCTGCAATAATGCTTTGCTGAACAGCAGACAGTGCACCATCAAACAACAGGATTCCCAAATCACTAGGTCTTGTTTGAACATCTTATTTAAACAGCGAAACGTCCCTTTCAACACCACTGGTCTCTAAAGGGTACCTGCGATAGCCATATAAGAAAATAAAATGCAGGGGAAACATTTGGCTGGATGTAGCAGGCAATTGTTTCCCTTCTATGCACTATTAAGTGCTCCAAAGGAAGGCACATAATTGCCGTGGTATCACCCAGGAAAGGGAGGGTTTCAATCTATAAGTTCTCCCTGCTTCATCATACTCTCTTCTGATCTCATCAAGCTCATTCAGTCTGCCTACACCGACTGTGCATGCGGTATAGTTCCCTGATGCAGTAATTGTACACCTCGGCTGGTGGCGTGCAGTGAATAAGAAGTGATAGCTGGCTCATTGGAGGAAATGGGACAGCACGTCGTATCAATGAGGTGGACGTGCAAATGCGTTTGGAAGAGGCAAAAATCTGGGTTAAAAATGGGCTGGTTGAAAAGATTTTCAGTCGTCAGTGCTCTTTAAACGGTTGAACAATGCACTGCAGTACTCATTATGTGACAAATAAATGTTTGACATATTTGTCTACTCAATGCTTGTTTTATAAGTCATCAATTTTTATGGAGAAACAGTAACAAAAAATGAAAAGAACTGCTTCCTGATTTACTATTTACTGCAGCTGTTGCAAACTCTACACTTTTAAAGCTGTCAATTACTTTGATCATCACAATTTCTTTCCCCTGCTACTGAATTATTTATTTTCCGAGACAACACTAACATTTCAAAGATTTATGTAGCTTCAGTTGTTAATTAAAAATTTATGGCAGACCCTCTGTGATAATCAAAACTACTACCACATATTCAATTAATATTTAAGACATGCCATTGATAGCAGATCGCTGTCTTCTCATGGGAAACATTTGTCAGTTGTGATGTAGCTGAGGGTTCAAGCACAACGTGTCTCAATTCCCGATGAGGGAAACGAACAAACAAATAAACAGATAAATAAATAAGCGTATTTCAATGACAAATCTATAACATTTTTCCCTGCCTAATCTAACTTATTTATTTGATACATTTTACGTTTGCCTTGTCTATCCATTGTGGGTAAAAGCGAGGTGCACAGCCACTGGACCAAATTTATGATCTGGCATCACCATGCCCTGTTCTCATTTAGTTTAATCACTAAGTTCCCCTGCAGGGGTAGTCCTGTGTGTGTGTGTGGGGGGGAGGGGGGGGGGGTTGGGGTGGGGGCATGGAGGGCATGTAGTGATCATCATGCTGTCAGAAAGAAAAAAGGTTGAATGCAGGGGGTCCATCTCTGTGTTTTATTTGTTATCGATCACATGGCAACATGACACAGATTGGCCTTTTATTGTAATTTTTGAACTGCCGAAGAACCGTGCTGTCAAAGAAGCACAAAAACAGGTTTGTCCTTTTTGTTCTGGAATACAGCCAGTAAGTGAGCAGCTCACAAATTGACTTCCTATTTATAGGAGGGCTATGTTGCACCCGCTGCCTGTGGAAATTGCTAACAGCATGTTTGGCTGAGGCAAGCTAACTGAGCTCACTCCACTGGCTTGGTGCTTCTGCGGCTTTTTTTTTTTTTTTTTTTTTTTTTTTAGCAGAAAGTATTTGGGATATGTAAAGTTTGGATGTATCCGAATGTATAATTTAAAGCTGTGTGTTGTTTGCTATCATATTGTAATTGCTCGATGCTTTACAAGTCACCCTAGATTATGGCATCTGGTAAATTATAACAATAACAAATAATAACAACAGCAGCGCCCACAGCAATACAAATAAACAACAAAAAAAAATAGCTTTGCTTTTTAATGCATACATAAGTGATACAGTGATGCCCAAGGACACTGTTTTTTAGTAGTACAGAGCAAACAGAATAAGTACTGTACTTCATGGAATATCATTGAAATGAGAAAAAAGAACAAAAACAATGAACAGAACATTCACTTGACAGGACATTCAAATGACAGGAAGTTGAGAAAACCATCCTTTCTAGAAAATGCTTCTGATACAAACGCAGGTGCAGTTGCATTGTATGCCATAAGGTTTTTTTGTCCCTTCATGGCAGATAGGCTCACCATTCTTGAAATATGTGGGTACTCTGGAGTTATACATCTGTTTGCGCCCCTGTTTACTCGATTTGATAAACCACTGTGAAGAACTTAGTGGATGGGAGAATATGAATAGTAATATCAACTTGTTGGTTACCATTAGAAGCTGGTATGCCTTGTGCGTGTGCTGCTAGTGAACAGTATTGACTTTTTGAGTGTTGCAGTAACGAAGAGCAGGCTCAACTCATTTTTGGAGTTGCCACCATTCCCTGATGCAAATAAAATCAATGTCTAGATATTTCAGAGGCATAGATTTTTTTTATTTTATTTATTTATTTTTCACAGCAGTCCCCACTGGAAAGCTATCATCATGGAGGCAGCTTTATTCCCAGCTCTAATCCTGTAACATAAATCCTACTGGTGCTGTAGGCCATGTATCACATTTGAACGGAGGAACAGCGGGTTCCCTTTAGTTCCCTTTTGTGATAGTCTCACTGCACTGGCTTCGCTGATGAAAAGGAGGCGAGTAGTACGCTCGGCACCGGAGCTAGCGCCTTCTGTGAAAGACTCTGCCTTTCTCGGGAACTGTCAAGGATGATGAAGTGAAGGATGTGTCTGGATCCATCGCCAGAGCATTCATTGCATCCAAGTTCAGCCTGCAAGTGGGACTAATACCATAGAAGCGGCAGAGTGTCAACTTTGGCTTCTTAATTACACGTGCTGAACATCTTTTTGTTCGTGTTGAATGGGATGAACGTTAGGCTAATTGTGCTGCAAAAAGCTGTTGTGAACTCATTAGGGAGGGAAGAACGCTTTGTACAGTAACAGGAAAATAATGGCAATGTGAAGCTGTGTTGAGTTGGTTGGGGGCTTGATATCGATGGCACAATTAAAAGCCTGAGATATGATTAATGGATTGTAAAATAGCGTTTTATATAACGACGCCCATGAGCATTGACGCAGACTTAGTTCTTGCATTCAGTAGGTCAATGCTGCATCAGACATTTAATTGGCTTTCTGGCTGTCTGCATTGTCTCTATTTGTTAGTAGCAAGCTATTGAAACATTGTGAAATTAGGCTATTTATATCACAGATTACACAGAAAATTCATCACTTTACACCACTTTATTAGGTACACCTACTGGGTAAGCACCCCTTTTCCCTTTAGAACAGTCAGAGCTCTTTGTGGCATGGATTCAAGAAGTTACTGGCAATATTCTTTAGACATTTTTGTCAGTGCTGGCTCAATCGCATCATGCTCTTCCGGTGGATTTTATGACTACATATTCATGTTGCAAACCTCTTGCTCCACCGCATCTCAAAGGTGCTCCATTGAGATCTGGGGACTGTGCAGTCCATTGGACTAAACTGACATGACAGCCACTGTCATGTTGCTAGAACTAGCTTGAGATGATGCATGCTCTGTGACATGACACATTACTCTGCTGGAAGTACCCATTTCAAAAAGGGTAGGCGATGGCCATAAAGGGATGCACATGGTCACTAACAATGTTTAGGTATGCTGTGGCATTGAAATGATGCTCAACTGGTAATAAGAGGCCTAATGTGTGGTTAGGAAAAAATTCATGGGAACACATACGCCATGGCACCACCACTACCAGACACCAAACTGCACTACTGATACAGGGCAGGATGTATATACACTACATGGCCAAAGTATGTGGCCACCTGACATCCAATATCACACCCGAAGGGTGGACTAAATTATTAGTCCACCCTTTGCTTCCAATATAACAACTTCCACTTTATGCTAGATGTTGGAGCACTGCTGCTGGGATTTGTTTCCATTCAGGCATGGGATCATTGATTGGACAATTCGTTAGCTTTCCAATTCATCTCAAAGGTGTTGAATGGGGTTTAGGTCAGGGCTGTTTGCTGGCCAGTCAAGTTCTTCCACATCATTCTCGACAAAACCATTTATATACAGACCTCGCTGTGTGCCTGGGGGCATTGTCATGCTAAAACAGGAATGGGCCTTCCCCAAATTGTTAGGGAAGCACAGAATCATCTAGAATGTATTTGTAGTAGCATTTAGTAGCATTCAAATTTGCGTTCACTGGAACTAAAGGGTCTAGCCTAGCTCACATTCATACACACAACCAAAGCGAGTGACTACTAGTGTAGTAGTGTTGCAAGATTTTATCTGTGAATAGAAGATTCATTGGAACGGTACCACTTAAACAAGAATCAGGTCTTTGCCTCAGCTGGAGTTCTTTGTTTGTTCCTCATCAGTTTTCCGTGCTTTTAATTCTTCTTGATGAACAGCAGCCCTTAACATTTCATGTAATTAATTTCTGGCAAGCGCGACACACAAAAAATAAGCACACAACTCCGGGCCAAAGCAGGGCGTACGCCGCCCTGGCGCGCCATCTGTCAGCGCGTCTGAGCGCAGAAGCCCAGCCTCAGCAGCGCCGCTAACGGAAGCCAAGGCCGCGAGAACTTCGCTGGAACCGAAGCGACAAGTCCTCCCCGGTGACCCCCCGGCGATAGATCGCAAAAGGGCAGCGAAGAATGTCTGAGCGAAGAAGCCGGCGCACCATAGAAATAAGGCTGCCGCCTCCGCAGCGGGGGGGGAGAAGGGGAAGCGGAGGCACCTGGGCGACTCGAACTCGCAGCCGAAGAGACAACCTCACGTTCAGCGTGACATCGTGCGAAATGCGTTTCGGAGATGTGCGCACTTCTGATTCCTCTTGAAAGCAGCTGTGCCGGCTTTAAGGAGAGTGAGGCGAATAGCTTTTTTTTGGGGGAAAAATACAGCTTTTTTTCCCAGTCGCCAAAAAATTCATCTGCATGAAATTCTTTTAAAAGCAAATGTACTTCTTATGTTTTCATCTTTAACTGTGTGTGGTGTGTTTGTGTGTGTGTTTAAAGGTTGAAAGGGTAGTGGTGGTGGTGGTGGGGGGGGGGGGGGGGTCTTTCACAAAGTGGGAGTCGTCAATGTCAGAGTCTAAACAATAAACAAAAAATAAGAAAAACTTTTCCACATAGCTGATTTGAAGAGAAGATTTCATAATGGATGACAATTCCTGTATCTGCAGTATCTGCTACTTTTTTCAATTGACTGAACTGATCTTGCAGTAATCCCTCACAAAGGATATATACTCTCAATTATGAATGATTAAAAACACAATTGTATGCATTATTATTAATAATTGATTCAGTGTTAGAACAATAGTGCCATCCTCTAATTCTAACTCACTCTCAATGATCCATTAATCATTGCTGTTATATATGACTTTTTTATTTAGTCATACCATCCAAACCAAGGCGTACAAACCAAATTATTTTTCAATGAGTTTTGAACTCAGTATTTTATTACTAACAGACCTGTCCATGCCCAGTGTCTTTCTTTCAGCTGAGTGAAAATAATTGCACACCAATGAAATTTCACACCAATTTGCAATAAACAAATATCTGGTTGTTACTGGAGGAGCAGTACTTCACAAAGATGTCATTAGATACCTGTGTATCGCTAGGTTCTGTGTGCAAGCTTTAATAAAAACATGAATCATGAGGTGCAGACAATAATGTGAATGCTGACAAAAGGAAGGTTCCTTTTGACATAAATGATCACATACTGAATACTCTACTAATATACTGCTATACTGCTTGCATCTTGTTTCCTGCTGTTTATTTTTCCGGGCTTAATTCCTTGTCTTACTCCATGCATTTTTTTTAGTGGTTTTTATTTTATTCTCTTCCCAAGCGACCAAAAGGCTGAAGCCCACACAACAGGATCCTTCATATCTCCTCCAAACAGGGTCACGTCTCAAAGGAGAAGTATCCCAGCACACAAAGTGGAGTGGCGACAACAAGCGGATGCTTGAATTTAATGAGAAAATCAACCATTCCCATGTAAAACAGGGAACTAGATTATATTGCAAAAAAACTACATTAACCATAAACAAACAACTTCTGTATAAGGACAGCTGAAGAATAATTGCATTCATTGTAATTTCTTTAGTACCAGGTGCTACTACATGAAGTCGAAAGTCTGCTTTCTATAACAGTGTGCCCAGAGCCGGCTATAGGCATAGGCAAAATAGGCAATTGCATAGGACCCCACCTCTATTGAAGACCCCATCTCCCCAGTCCCCTACCCACACTCCAGTCATATATATCACCCCTGCCCCCCCCGACCCCAGGTGTGTGTCTGGGTAAGACCAAACTCAAAAGGGGGCCTCCAATAGTTTAGAGCAGTGGTGTCAAACTCGTTGCCATGGAGGGCCGTGTGTATGCAGGTTTTCATTCCAACCAATTAATGCTGCCTTAATTGAGTCCAATTACTCATTCAGCCATATGCGTTTAACTGCATTGAAGCACAGAATATAAGAAAATTTTTATTTAGACAATGCGGGTCACCATAGACGTCGGGTCAGCATTTGTGCACAAACCTGTATCCCTAATTCAGCAAATAATTTAACTAATTATATAATCAAGATGTGAGGCTGGAATGAAAACCTGCATACACACGGCCCTCCATGGCAACGAGTTTGACACCACTGGTTTAGAGCTTGCCCTGCCGGCACCCTTTCAAATCAGCGAGACACCGATAGCACAGGACAGGTCCACCTATCTTAGGCTCGCTGAAGGCTCGCAATTACCAGAACTACTACTCCTCAGGACAGTCTAAGATGAGTAAAGTCTTACAGAAGGACACTTAATAGGTCTATATTTTCGGGCTGCGTGGTAGCAGTTTGTCCCCTGTGTCAGCTCAGTTTAAGAGATGAGCTGAATGAGGGAGGTTGGAGAATAGCATGCCACCATAACCCCTCATATTTCCCTGGGGAACACAGGGGCTTCTAACATCACTACTGTCTACTGCAATGAGATCATCCGAAAAAGATCAGTTTTTTCCAGTGATTCCATCATTATAATCTGTCAAATTTGACACATAGCACACTCAGTTGACATATATCATTGCGCTACATCAATTAGTATGCCATCAACAAATGTAATCACTCTTGCAAGTGGAACATGGGCAATTTGTGTATTTTGTCATATAAGATTGTGTAGAATCAATTGTATTTGTGCCTACTAACTGCAGTACCCGTAAAATAAAAAATGTATAAATGTGAGAAATGTACCACACTTTCAGGAAAAAAATATTGCAGTTCAATTGAAACTTAGCTGTTAGTTAGCAATGTCATGTTCAGAAAAAATATTAGACCATGAATTTTTCACACCTAAAAATACCTTAGATAAGCAGTATGCATATGGGAGAAAAAAATTAATATTTTGCAATAATAAAAAATGGAGCATCGCGTAGTTCTGGCAGGCCATGAGAGTCAAGCGCTCTGGCTGAATCAGCTGATGGCTCAGCTGAGTGATGTTCACCTATCACAGTACATGCACTAACAGGGCGGTCTACTTAAACAGCCTCCCTCTACTCATTCGGCTGCTCCTCCTGCATGCAAGCGCTGCACGTTGCTTCGTAAATTCCCTCCACCACCCCAGCTCCATCCCCATGCGTCAAGAATTTGCATTTCTCCATTCCTATGTGTTAAGAATTTGTATTGCTCCATCCCTATGTGTTAAGAAATTGCATTGCTCCATCCCTATGTGTTAAGAACTTGCTTTGCTGCTGGATCTGTTCTGTGTGTACCCCTCTAGGGGGGGTTTGGCTGCTGGCCTCCCGGCCTTATCCACACGGGCTGCGTGGTTGGCGGGAGAGCTCCAGAACAGAGCCATATCGCCAAACAACTGTATTGCCTTTATTGTCAATAAAATTCTACTTTGATGACAGTGGTCCTGACAGAACTAATATTTTGCAATATTTTCAGTTTATTCACATTGATGTTTGGTTGTGGGATCAATTCTGGGTGAAGGGTGAATAAGCTCACAATCAAACAGTTTGTGAGAATGCTTTTCTTTCTTACAAAAATCTTGGAAGCAATAATTATCTGTGTGCATCTTGAACACACTTTGTTGTTACTATATGATGGTAACTCAGACATAAAGGAAGTCTCAGACTCTCAAAGTCTGATGTTATTCCAAAGGGGGCTGGAGGTTGTATAGGATGGGTGAGGATGGTGGGGGGAGAGGTTGTTCAAAAGGCTTACTCGATGAGATTGGCTTTAACTTTTCAATATCTTTTCTGTCACCGTTCTGTGATAAATGCTCTTTTTGCCTGTTATGAGGTCGCTCGGGGAAAAAGCCCTTGTCGGCAGACTACCAGCCTGATGCTTCAGCTGGGGTGTTTGGTGTGAGAACAGTGCCCGTCTCCGCTGGGATTTGATCTCTCAGGTGGCACAGGTGGCAGGAGGCATGCATTCTGAGCAGAGTGGGTGGGTGGCATGGCAGGGTCTATCCAGGAACAGATTTCCTCACTGTGAAGCTCTGGAGGCCCCTTGAGAAGCCAACTTCAAGTGGAGCCAATCTAGGAGTTTGTTTGTAAGAATTAATGCGTGTGCCAGAGCCATTTTCAGCATACAGGCATGCTCTGAATTCTGAGCACTGGCTGGCAGAAGAATTCATAAAGCAAAATAAAAATCTTACCACTGAAGATGTTTTGATAACTGACACGTTTGCACTTTTTTTTTTTCTTTTTGGCACTTTTTTCACTTCTGCTATTAAACATTTTCCTTTGATTTTTTTTGGGTTTTGGTATTTTTTTCTTTGCTTGGAGTGTGAGTATCCTTTTTGTTTTTGCTTGTGGAATTCATAAAATGGAACAGATGAGTTGACTCCTATCGCAATGAGCTTCAAATAAGCATTTTATAGAGCACCATTTGAACTTTTAGAAGTTAGGTAGAATTCAATGCCACTTATTGTGTATAAGGTATTGAAACAGACTCAACTGATGCTTCTGGCAATTAAAATTTTTTCTCGTGTTGAAAAAAAGGAAAAGATACTACTCATAGTCTGGGGTCTATTTTCCAAAATCAATGTCATATGGTTCATGGGCGCAGTCAATGGCACAGCCACGTGGGCATTCTGTGTGTGGCTACTGAATGTTGGTACTTTTGTGACCAGAGTTCACATAGGTGAGTGGTTGGATAGAAGGAGCACACAACAACACACGCGTGAAATCAATGGCACCCAAAACTCTAACATTTTCTTAAAAATTGTTCTTAGATCTGAGCTGGTGATTGGAAGATGAAGAAATAACAGTGTATTCATTAGACCAGACCTGAAAGGCAAGGGCTGCTGTTACTTGTGCAACTGGGTGCATGCGTAATTATCCTGCAGACCTCCTGTAGCACTGCACAGCATAATAAATGTCATGGCGAACATATTCATTTTAACTACAGTCACATAATTAAAATGAAAATATTGCTCATGTTCTGGTTGCATTTACTGTCATTATTCTCACTGGGATGACAGCGTGTTGTAAGTACAGCAAAAAAAAAAATTAAAAACAATAAATACAGGAATTACTTTTGAATGGGCTATGATCATGCACGCATTGCATGGGAAAGCCTCAAAATGAGCAATACACCATATGCTGGGCTGTGACTAGGACCATAGACCTGATCTGAGCAGGTGGGCAGCGTGGGTGCGAATCGCACACCAAAATTGCAATGAGCTGCACCAACATTTCAGTGTTTTGATCTTGATCTTGATCTCACACACCCTTAAAAGTGGCTGTTCTCCCACGTTGGTGCACAACGAGTCACAAAATGACAGAACGGCTCAGGCGCATCTCAATTCATGATGAAAATGCTACTTTGCCAGTGTGATGGACCGTGCGCCTGCTGGAAAATGGAGCTCTTAGTGTCTGATATAACTGGACCCATAGACTGATTAATTTGTTACTGTAGCTGACCTACATTTTTTTTGCATTTTCTAATGTGAGGCCACACTGAAAGAAATAAATGAATTATTTTTTGTGTAGGAATTCTTCTAAGACAGTGGAATGGCCCTGTAATGCTTGTGTATGACAAGTGATCTTGTTGTTTTCACCTCTGAATTCTGATAAGTCTCAGTTGAATACCATTTATGAGGGTGTACACATAAAGGTTTATTGTGATGCGAAACATGACAGAAACAAAGGGACCGTTGTTTAGTGATACTTCAAGGCTTGTTATTCCCCGAGTTCCCTGTTGCTTTGACATCTGCCTTCAAAGGCAATGACAAACAACCAAAATATACTGGTTTTTGAAATTTATTGCAACAGGGTAAAAAAGAGTTTGCCATGCTCTTATGTAACATTTAACATTTAACATGCAAAAATCCCTGCTCATTCTCCCTTATATCTACAGAAAAAAACCTAACCCTAACCCAACTAACCCAAGCAAGGTAGTCAAGTTGACTCTAACTTACCCATCAAGGAACGTGACCGGAAACGTAACCCTGGAAGGGCATATTGAAATTTGTCATGACAAAGCCATGTGGGTTGTACTCCTATATCCGTTTGGCCAACCAGTGCTGATAGGCCGACAGGGAAAATACAGTTCATTCCATGTTCAAAGCTATAGTCGGCTCTGATGTCACACACTAGTTTATGTCTCCGGTGTATAGGAGAGGATGTCCTATGACACACTCCATTGAGTCATAAAATGTTCTCAGTTTCTTTTGTTGAATAGGGGAAGAAGGAGGAGGAAAAGGAGGAAATTATTGACATTGCTCAACAATGAATACTGCATGTAAGCTACAAGGACAAAGCTTTGGGTCTCGTATTCAAGAAAAGTTTAAATAGTTTTATGGAACAAAAGTAAATAAGATAGAATATAAATTTATTAGAATCATTTGGAACAACAAGCACAGATTCACAAATATATTTTCATAATATTGCCATAGATTACATCATATAGAGATCTGAGTACGAATAGTTTAAACAAAGCATGGCATATTTCAATTTCCTATCTCCAGAATGTATTTTTCACATGGATCCAACTCAGTATTGGTTGAACAAAATTTTGGTTGAAGTGTCCTGATACAAGATACTGGGTAAGTCATTCACCTGCACTGATTCCAACTGAACATGCCTTTCAAGTGCTAAAGAGAAAACTTAAGGCAACTAGCCTCTGAAACAAGCAGGTGCTGAAGATACAGGCATGGCAGAGCATCACCAGAGAAGATACTCAGCACCTGGTGTCTATGTGTCATAGACTTCAAGCAGTCATTTCATGCAAACGATATGCGACGCTGTACTAAACATGACTACATTCTTTTCCATTACATTAATGTGTCCCAAATGTTATGGAGCCCTGAAATATGCTGGCTATGTTTAGAAAGTGCTGTATTTTCTTCATGGTGAAACAGAATTGTGTGAATACGTTTAAATAAAAGCCAAGAATGTGCAGTTTAACCACATGAGAGTACAGTATGCATATGTAAATATTTTAATTGATGTATTGGTAAATATAGGTATTAAATATAGTTCATTTATATATTTTATATTTTAGCTAGATTATATTTGTATTGTATTTATATATATATATATATATATATATATATATATATATATATATATATATAATATACATATATATATATTTATTTATTTATTTATTTATTTGTATCAGGGTAGTACTGGTATTGTGCTACCATCTAAGCATTATGTGAACAGTGTTTTACCCAACCAATAAAACCAATAAAAACAGCACATCCATAAATGTGCTAATGGACAGCGATTCACAGCAGAAGTCAGCCCCATACCCGACTGCTTAACCATGTTTCAGGTACTTATGCGCACATTATTAAGGATAAACAAGCCGCTGATTGTGCTCCTGCTGTGATGATCACCGTGGAGCATGATGATCAGCTTTACGACAAGTGTGCAGGATTGTCATACACCACCGCTGAATCCAAGTAGCCTGCTGCGTCTGGCTGTATCACCCTCTGTTCAATATGGGTAAATCAAACTCCTCTGCTGTTATGATGGTGCCAGCAAGACCACATCATTTTCACTTTGCCGCTTTAATCTTGTGCCCAACGACGCCCGCGTGTGTCATAAATTATTTCCAAAAATGGGAATTAGGCAGTTAATTTGGATTAATTTCTTTCCCTGGCAAATTACTTATGTCATCCCTGTCTTAAATATTTGTGGGCATGCTTGTTTTGGGCATAATTAATGTTTTGTTGTATTTTGCTTACAAACACTTTTGCGTGGGGACCATAAAATTAATCAGCGGTTGCAGGACAGGAGCTCGTACTTGCACCAAAATGATGGTGGCGAGCACGGGAGGACTGTCCTCCCTTGATAACAGTAAGTTTTTTTTTTTTTTTTTAAAGCTTCACTGCCTTTTTAGAAATAGCTTTTCGCTGCTGCTTATTTCCTCTGATGGCTTTTGCAGTCGTAGGCTGAGTGGTACCGTCCTTCAAGGCCGATGCTTTTGTCTGCGAGCTTAACTTTCTACAGCAGTTTTCGTTTGTTTTCGACAGGTTTTAAGCTTATAAAAAGCATATTGCAGGCAAAAAAAAAAATTGTGCCATACATAATGATAAAAGTATGTAACTGAGCATTTTTTTTTGCAATTGAGTAGATAAATACAGACAGGTGACAAATTGATGGAAAAACCTGAATAAATGAGTGGAAAAGACATAATGAATGCAGATGCTTCCATACAGGTGTTCTGCATAATACAATTAAGCAATTAACATCCTCTGTGGCATGTATAAAAATTCTGAGCAGGCCCAGTTGACCTCAATTTTGGATCAAGAAGGCAAGAGAAAAAGATCTAAGTGACTTTGGAAGAGGATTCATCATTGGGGCACGGGTGGCAGAAGCTTCAGTCACAGCTCAACTGGCTAGTGTTTCAATAAGAAAAGTGACTAAAGTTATGTATGCATTTAGATCTATGAGAAAGGCACCAGTAACTAGGGTCAGAAATTACGGACACCTTACTAAGACAGTTTATGTTGGTTTTCCCTTTAATTTGTTGCCTGTCATCTGCATCATTATTTACACCTAAATTATTATTTTGCTTGTTGCATGATTTATAGAAGCTGTAAGCCTGTTAATAGAAAACTAATGAACTAATAAATAAATACATCAAAAAGCAAATAAGTAAGTTAATAAAGGCAAAACAACTGAACTGCTCCAGTGGCACTATAAGGATGAATCCAAGCCATGTTGTTTTTTCCCAAAATTACTGCCCTCACCAGACTAGGAAAGACTGGTGAATTTACATGTATTTTGTAGTCACGTAGACAGGAAGAAAATCTTTACATTATCAATCGGGTACCTTCACATTTTTGGTTGGCCCCCAAATAATCTTCATAATCATAATCATCATCCTCATATATTTTAATTGCTTTATTTTGAACTGTGTTTATCATTCTTCATTATGCCATTTTGTCAGCCCATGCAGGCTTTGTCTGAAGCAACAGCCGATTCTATATGCTATCTGCTTTCAGCAGAAGGAGAGCGACAGATTGTTTACATTGCCCAGAGGTTAGCTGAATAAGGAACACATGCTTTCTCCCTTGACACCTGCTTACCAACACGAGAGTTACACAAGCTCCCTTCTCCAGCAGTACGACAGATATAAATAGACTCTCTAAACTCTGCTTAGGACCAGAATTAAGTGGGCTGGGGATTTTTAAAAATTTTATTTATTGTTCAAACGTGGGTTTCACTCCTTAAATGAAAAATACAATATCTGTCATAACAACATCTAAAAATTTGTACTCTACAATGTGCGTGCTTGGGATTTGGAGGTGGCACAGCATGCATGATAAAATATCTCAACAGAATAAAAGAGGTATGTTGATTGATCTGAGGATATAAAATAACGTGTCGATAGCCCATGTCAATACTTTGATAATTACGGAATGCAAATGCACATGCCGCCTGTAGCTGGTCTTTAATTTCAATTCGTCACCAACCCACCCACCTCCTCTCTCCCTCTCCCCTCCCCGTCAGTTTGTTACACCTAAGTGCTAAGAGACAGGATGGTGAGAAATAGTAGACCTAAAGCTGTAGTGCCTGGCCCATATTTTTCCATCTCTTCCCTACTCAGCAAGTGCATTTAACTTGTTTTCGTTTGGGCTGGGTTGCCTAAGTAGCGATAAATCTGATGGAAGAACGCTATTCTGCAGCAGACTTAGAGCACTAATGAAAAAAGGAGAGGGTAGAAAATTATGCAAGCTGAGGGAATTACTGTTCCAGGAGGCGATGTATTTTCTTTTATAACGTATTTTTTCTACAAGCCCTTTATTACAGTAAGATGCTGTAGAATGTCCAACTGGTGGTAATATTCTGCATTGGCTGCACTGGTTAATTGTTTTCTGAGAGGAGATGATACATTTTGAATTGTGTATACCACACAGGCATGGTATGGTCATGGCACGGTATAGCTCAGTTGTTCCTAAATCAAGCCCATGGAGCACACAATGAGAAAAAAACATCTTCTGTGACCTACCTCTTATTTTACGTGGTGCATTAAATGTGTATTTATTTATTTAATATTTTTATTAATATTTTAGAGATGAAATTTCTGATGCTGCTAGCCAACTAGTGGTGGCTGTCCAAGCTCACAATTTTAGTTGCATTTTCAGTATTAAATGATGGAAACCTTTGTCTACACAGAAACTTCCAGAATATTCAAAGCTTTACAACATGGCTGCCTGCTTTACAGCCATTTGTTTCATTTTCATTTCCACAGTTTTTGTCCAATTTGCTTCGCCCATAAAGCAATTGAGCTATTTGTTCACGACCTTTGCTCACCTGTTCACCAAAATGCTGACCAGCAGTCCAGGAGATGGTGAAAAGAAAAAAGGAAAAAATAGCTTTAAAGGCCTATCTTGGCTCAATTTTATCAGAAGTGTTTTTCCCCTAGTGATTGAAAGACAACAAACAAAGCAATCAAAGTAGCTGAAATTTATGGAGCGTTAATGGGCAAAGTTTATCACCTTTTTAAAAAAATTAACTTTAAAAAATAGCAACAGATTTTATGACTTGCTATTACCTTCTGTTTTGCAAAGCTGTTCAAAGGCTTTTAGCGCGTCGGCCCGCAGGTTAAGTGTTAATGGAAATCTGGTCGATATGGCAAGTTTAAGTGCAAGCAGAGCTGAAAGATTATTAAAATGACAGCCTTTGTTGATGAAGAGAGACTCAAATTACCATGAAAGCAGTGACACAGCGGGGTTCTCTCGATGTGTAATTGGACCCAGTATCTCGTCTGCAGTTGAGAAAGTCTTTTTTCTCATTGGTATTAATGCTCCAAAGAGAACTGAAACAGTATTTGAAGGAAACATAAAAAAATCTCCTTTAAAACTGTATGGAAGGTCAGGGTTTCACAGCCTACTTTTCTTTTTCTTTGCTTCTCCATCCAAGATAAATGACATGTCAAATATGTTGTATATAACTAAACCGCAATTCCATTTTTGAATCCCATCTGTTTTGACATCAGCGTCAGGTAAATGCAATTGTGATATTTGTATATGCTTGTGTTATATGTATACAAATAAATATATTGATACATTTTAATGGAAATGTAGATGTAAAATTGGGAAGGTGCAGACTAATTGGAAAACTCATTAATACTCCGGATGATGACCAACATACCACTATTTACAGAGAACTCCATAGTTTAACATTTCAAAGCAAATGGGAAAACCCCTTAAAACGAAAAACCAGTGAGTAATTTGTAATTCCATGTTAACTGGATTATATTGCTGTCAATAAATAGATGAAGACAGTTGTTTGATTACATATTTTTAATCTATGTTTGAATGATGGCAACATTGTAAAACTAGAAGACTGAAGCCATTTTATATCTCCAGTAGTTTTCAGATCAGGTTCACAGAACCGAAGTGCTTGCATGGCCCATTTTATACAGGGCATTCCGTAATCAAGGGGATAGCACACATAGCCTGGTTGCCTGGAGGCATGACCAACAGTAAATATTTGAGTTTCATTTTCTACCGGTGCAGAGGTCAGGCTAAATGGGGTTCCCCACACTGAGCACATTGATTCCCTGTGTAATTCACATCTGAGCTCTACCATTAAGAGGCAGTGGCCTGTGCGGAAGAGGGTTCCCAGCCATCGGGAATAGAAGCAGCAAACGTTTCCTCCAACTGTAATCTTCTCAATGAGAGCCGGAGCGATACAGAATCAACACTGTATGACCTGTTTTGGCCTGCTGAGTATTACAAAACATAACTCTTCATAAGATCATCAAGTATTAAAGCCTTTAACAGACTAAGGGAAGTTCTAGGTACCTTGGACATTGGGACCTAGGTTTCTCCACCAGAGTCTCTTCAAATACACAGTTCAAATTCTTTTCATGTAAAAAATTATTTTAACTTTTCTGCGGAATACCTTTAAGGTGAGTAATGTTTTTTCCAGCCAGGCCTAATTTTAATCAAAATATTTTTCTTGGCACTCAACATTACTTATATTTAAAACTGGAATAAGCTGCAACTTTAAAAATGATGGTGGTGCATAGCTTACATTCCTGTATTAAACTGGTACAGGTAAAGGGAAGGGAAAATTACTTTTGAACACTGGTCTGCTTTGTCTAACATCATTATTATGTCATATTATACACACACTGAGAGTAATTGGTTAGCGTCTATGGTCTACAATCCTGTTCCCAATATGAATTATTGCTCTTAAAATGGGCATTCTCATGGCTTTGCCAATTAATGGAAGTATAAGAATTTGAACTTCTTTGTAAAGAAAACAGTACTGATTAATCAATGAGAACTGTGAAAACAGAGCAATCTTTTATGTGGCCTCAGAAATGTGTCCCCGACTTTCACAGACCAGAATCAATAAACCATTTTTGATTAATCAGTCAGCTAGATGCCTGTGGTCTGCCAGCACCAGAGATCAGTAGCTTCTGCTACAGTGATTGTGCAGCCGAGCTGTTTCAAGCTGCCGTCTGTTTTGGGGAGGGGGGGGGGGGGGGAACGATGTTAGTGCAGTTAACCTGCACTACTAGTTTAGTGATGCTGTATCTATACTAGCTAGCATGGAAATGTTGTTAGTCCGGACTGGTACAAATACTTTAATCAGGTGAATGTACATACGGCGTGTGTCTTGGATAACAGTGCCTGCTAAATGATTGTAATGTCATCTTTTTGACAGTTCCTACCTTCACATGATGCCATTTTTGTAGGAATATCGATTCAACGTGTTTGCAGTATAAAATGTGTATGTTATTTTATACTGGTGATGTCGGGTGCGACAATCCCGCCAGGTATTCAAATGCGATGACGCTAAATTAGGTTTGATATGCTGCTAAAAATTAATGTGTCAGACGACATTATTGGATGTCTCAAGGCAGTAATAGGCTGCCACTGAATTCTCTTTGAAGGAAAATAAGCGCATAATGAGCAAATAGTAACAGCTTCATTTCTAATGGAACTCAGGTATTTGAAGTGTGAAAACAAACTTTTGTGAGCACCAGTCACCACAGATGTCGTCAAATCAACCAAAAATGGAAAGATTGACTTTTGAACTTTTGTTCAATGAGGTTTAAATGACCTGACTGTGTACCTGTAAAAGGTCACCCTGGGTTACCTTCGAATAAAACACATGGAAATGTTCACTCACATTGCCCAATGTCAGACAAAAAGCACGCTTGCCATC
This sequence comes from Anguilla anguilla, assembly GCF_013347855.1. Taxonomy (NCBI): domain Eukaryota; kingdom Metazoa; phylum Chordata; class Actinopteri; order Anguilliformes; family Anguillidae; genus Anguilla; species Anguilla anguilla. Next base: position 11,960,677 of record NC_049202.1, on the reverse strand, counting down.
AGCAAAGTCTTCACATAGTACAGTGAGCTTAATTTTACTCTTATCTTTTACACGGTCAAACCCATACCATATTAGTTTTATCTAGCAGTAAAAATTAATCAAAATGCACATAGAAAAACAATTCTACTTTGAATAATACATGATTTACAATAATTAATTGAAACTCTTCAGAATGAAAAATGTTATAATATTGTGTCAACATTCCATCATTTTAAAATACGCTACTTCTCAAAAGTTTAATGATAATGATTTCCAATGTATCACTCCACCGCTTTAATTGATTTGTTTCCCCAAAATAGCTATTTTTCATGTTGAAAGCTGTCAAATGTCAAATACGTATAGGCAGTGCTTTCTTTATTTTCCCACTACAGCGCTGTGTTTGTGAGTGATCAGTGCCCCAGGTGGCAAGCTCAACTGAAAAGTTCAGTGTGTGTGCATTGACCACCTGTCTCCTGAAAGCAAACAGGACCAGAAGTCTATTTGTCAGATCTGAGTTGTGTAATTTAGCCCCCCTTTCTGTATGCATTTACTGGCAGCAGCACAGCACAGATTTCAGACTGCCAAAATCCCAGACTGTGTATTGTTTTTAATTTGCCATCTACATTGCACTGTGTATTGTATTTCCAATGTTTTTTTTTCTTTTTCAATTTGGATTCACATTTCCCATACTGTAGTTCTCTAATACCACATCTCAATAACTGTAGGCTAAATTATAGATATGGGCCAATTTTACATATAGTGTTAAATCTGTTCCCGGTGTCCTGAAAATGTGATAATGATAAAGTTTTGTGGAACTCAGAAAGCATATCATTCAGATTCACATTGTTATGTGGACCAGTAAATATTCATTGGGAAGATATTATTAATTATTGTTGCTATGTGCATGCATGAGGACAATTTCTTAATCTTTCTTAAAAAAAAACAACAACTTTGTTTATGGTGGAAAAATACCCATCTTAGTACTGTATTACACAAAAATATAACAATATAGTATTTTATATGAATATTGTTGGCATTAATGGCCTGAATTCTCTTAAAATGTGTCCTTTGATTTATATGCAAGTAGTAATTTATTTCTTCAGAATGAACAGTGAGTTCATTTTGGTGCTTGCAGAACTCACCAAACAGTGTTTTAAAAGAAAAATGTAAAAACAAGCTACAGCTTAGAATATTCCAGAATATTCATTTGTCAGTCAGCGCTACTTTTCTACTGTGGTTGTATATAAAACAGTCCCAGATCTATTCTGCAGTTTCCTCTGGATGAGTATATGCTCACTCATTTTCCATATTTTATGCCTTGGTCTCATGATATCATTACATATTTGTTGAGTAGGCCATGGCAAGAACAGTATTGTTTTCCCATTGTGGGTGAGAAACAGTATAAATACACACATGAAAATAAAAATTTATCCACCAATAATTACTTTAATCATTTACCACAAAACGATGCTGCAATCACTTTATATTTCACGATGCAGCAAAAGCAGGGCACCAGCAATTGTTAAGAATTGTGTAAATCATTTTCATGGGGACATTAAACACATTTTATGAGGCCAAACCGCCTTTTCTATTCACATAAATAACGTGTAGTTCCTTGTTACAAAATGAAGCTGTGTCCGGCCTTTTTTGAGAATGTAGGAGCCGTGAGATGATTTTTGTTACAAAAAATATATGACAATGTGTGTTTAAATATTCTGGTTCAGCGTAGCCTCACTACAGCATACTGAAATAATGCACTTATTGAACTGGTGGGAGATGTATTCAAGGGCTCTGTCCACCTTGGTTTTTTCAAATGACTAACTAACTAACGAACAAACTAACTAACTAAATAAATAAATAAATCATAGCTCTGCCATTTGTTTTATGGGGCCACCCATGTTGGTTAAGAGAACCATGAGGTTTGATGTAAACCCCCCCCCCTGTTCTGTTGTTAGGATATTCATTTCTTTTCCACTGGCATGACTGGCCAGAAAATGCAGATGTTGACTTTTTTTCAGAAACGGGTTTCGGTGCTTAAGGGACCGTGGCTCTCGTGTGAATACTGAGATAAAAATGAACCTCGCCAGAGAAAAGACTCTCTGTAATTAACATTGCATTTCATATGCCTCAAGTAGTTGGGAAGCTTCTTTCTGGTCTGTGATGCCTGTCGGTGCTGTAGTTGAAATAATTATGTCTTATATCAAAGGAAATTCTTTTTTTATTCATGTTTCATGGTGACAGGTATAATTACTTTACTTTTCAAGTATCCCTTTTTTGCATGCAGTATAAAATATTCAGGCTTGCATGAGAAAAAAAAAAAAAAAATCCAAACTCACAAACAAAAATAAAACACTGTCCTTGTGCTGACCTTTAAATTCATGGTCACTTTTTGAGGACAGTAGGAGGCATCTCTGATATTGGATCAAGTGTCTTGGAAAAGTAATGAGTGGTGCTCATTGATGAACACCTTTGATGCCCACAACATGAATCCCCTGTTGACCAAAAAACTTTTGCTTGTCACTTCTCTGCTGTTCCTTTCTGTTTGAGAAAAATGTCTTTGGATCCAGTGGAAGATGACAGTAGGCTTTGAAGTGTATGTAAGCAGGAAGGGAAGATAAAAGGTAACACCTTTCCCTGATTTCTCCTCTAACTCCAGATCAATGAGCCATGCTATTGTTTTGTCCTCACATAACCTTTTTTGATCTATCTATCTATCTATCTATCTATCTATCTATCTATCTATCTATCTATCTATCTATCTATCTATCGTCAATACTAAAGATCTAACCCATTTCAGATTGATAGTAATATTATTTGTTATCAAAATTTACACAGGTTTCTGCTTTCATTTAATATTAAACAGAAAGTCAGTGAATGAGCCAGCTGGACTCCTTTTTTAAAATATACAGACCATTTTATAAATGACATCTGATAGTAAAAAAGGCCAAAACTAGTTTTAAGTTATTACACATTCTACCCGAGAAGTTCTTCCAATCACATAGATATACTGAGGTGATAAAATTGTGTTTATAATGTTTTGAGTGTGTGTGTGTGTGTGTGTGTGTGTGCCACAGGGCCCACAATGTTGGCTCCAAAAACACTGAAATAATTGAGTAGACAAAGTAAGATCTTCTGTGCGTGGCTTTATGTGGCTGAACAATTCTATTTTTCATTTTATCATAGCTGTACTAAGACACATAAAAGGACAGCAAGCACAAGGGGGAGAAGAAGTCGGATTGAGTCGTGTTTTCTGGAAAACCTCCAGAGGATTGGATCAGGTCGCCGTAAATTTCAGCAGCTCCCAAAAAGCAGAGGGAGAGGTAATGATGATGCAATTCCTGAAACAATTTCCCCACCTTCCCTCCTGCCTCTCTTCATGACTACAGTGCAGTTATGATTGGTGTACGGTCACAGGCGAATTCAGTTCTGAAAGAAGAATACGGCATGGAACAGCTTGTCAGATAACGTAGTGTAGTGAGACACCACTGGGGTGTTTAAGTCAAGGCTTCACCTAGAGGTGGATACTCTGAAGAGAAATAACAAGCCTAGATGCACTGAATGGCCTGTAATTATCATTACGTGTTTTTTTTTTTCTTACGGAAAGTTCACATTTTTTGAAGACAGTTACATCTATTTATTTATTGTAGTTACTATATTTTTAGTTCCTTCTGCCATGGCCTTACCGAATGTGCATGCTCTTTATAAATGATTGGACTACAGCCCAATAAAATGTTCTTTAGTCCCCTTTTATTGATTACATTAATATTACCTCAATACTGAAGCACATGCATATTCTTGTGTCATCAAAGACATGACGTTACAAAAGCAGCAGCTGAAAACACATTAACTTGAGACATTGTTTTCATTGTTATTCCCAGATGCTGTATGTATAGCTAAAGTATATCTCAAAATTTACAGATGCTGATTGGGTTCCCACATACAGGGGGGATCACACATACTAGGATTAAATATTTAAGCACCAGAAATCCCTGAAGTTGGCTTTGAGATTTACTGCTGCAAAATGAGATCCTTCAGGGTTCACCTCTCCCACTGGCTGCAGATTCAGTGACATTTTTGGCTGCTGGGATGTGAAGGTAAATCAACCACTTTCCTGTCCTGATGGTGCAATAAGTATGTATTAAAGCACAGCTTTCATTTACATCAAAGGCCTTAGAACAAAATAAAAGAAGGCACTGTGCCCTCTACAAAAACTAGAGATAGATGTACTGCACAGAGATAAACGGACAGGAGACAACAAATGATAGAGTGAGCGACTTTAAAACCTTAAACCTGGAGTCATTACAATGCCAATGTGTATTTTAATGTATCCTCAATGCAGTACTAGCGTCGGGGAATGTTCAAGTCTAGTCACGTACCACACTGGTATCAAAACCTCCTAAAAATGAGGTCAGCATTCAGTATCAGAAGCTTTCAGTGGTTTTGCTGTCATAGTGTGGATATGGGGCTATGACATTAGAGCTGGGGGCAGGCTTGGCAAAGTATAAGGTTGAAAAATAAAGTCGGACATGTCGAGCGACCAGCTGGCTGTTTAAAAATACATTAAAAATTTCAGCCCTCTATGAAGTCAAGACATGAAGTAACAACGTCCACTTACTTTGTGAATAAATGTTTGAAAAATGAGGGCGAAATACAAAAATGAAAATGATTTGACTGACCTGCCTGTGTTTGCAAGCTGTTAATGCTGCTCAAGGTTGTTTTGAACTTTTTCATGTTTGTCACAAGCGCAAAAACAATTCTACCTGTCAAACTAGTCAAAGAGCAGACAGACAGTGGCTATATTTAACATAACATAACATAACATAACATAACATAACATAACGTAAGACGAGAACAGGCCATTCATCCCAACTCTGCTCGTTTATTCCTACCACTAAACTGTTCTTAATGCTTAGCTTACCTAAAAGCTAGATAGTATCTAAGACTGTATCAAGCCGGGTCTTGAATACCCCTGAGCCGGGCCTTGAATACCCCCAATTTGTCCCCAACACACCTCTAGCACTAGGAGGTTTAAAAACGAGTCATTATAAACATACCATAAGCAATAGTGTCTTCCACACTGCCATTATATATGCAGTATGAGTGGTTACTTGATCATCCTATGTGGTTTAAAGAACACAGCACAGGCACAAATTCAGTGAATAAAACTGAATTTAATTTATTCTTATTACTTGAATCCATAAATCATTCATTAGATTTCTCAACATAAAACAGGTTTATCAAAACATCAATACAATAAATTTAAAAAACACATGGCAACCAGTGCCTTTGGTTAAGAGTAAATTAGGGAGCTCTTGGGAGGTCCATCCATTAAGATGCTGTTATAGTGTGCGGATGGACCCCAATCTATTAATTAACTAGGTCCTTTATCTCTTTACTGGCCTGGAGTCTGTTTACTCTGTCCAAGTATATCTGTTTTGGGTGCAAGGCTTACAATAGCATGTATTTTAAACACATTGCACAGATAGATCCAAAAAATGGTCACATACATTAATAAGTGCAGTTCTTTCAGGCATGTGCTTACATGAGTGGCAACATGCTGGACAAGCTACACGCACCTATAAACCATGGGGGAAAAAACATGGTTTTATGACTTAGAATTGATTCTCGCCTTTAATCTACTTGTAGTCAGAGGAGTTTATGTGGCACAGTTTATCTGGGCATTTTAAGAACACACTGCTAAAGGTAAACACTAAGGCACACATTTATATGCCTTTGTGTTGTAAAATATAGCTGTATTTCCAGTAGTGAAGGACACTTCTATAACAATGCGCTTGACAGGCTTTTGAAACTTTGTTTGGCCTGTGTGAAGCTTGTCTACTGTGAGACTTGTTTTGACAGTGGAAATTCTTCTCAGTGAACGCTCTCCTCTGAGTTCTCTGCCAGTGGGCTGACCTGGAATCACCCAAAGCAGAAATTCACTTTCAATAAGTGTTTATGAGGGTCTATTCAATATGAGCATAAGGTGTTCTTCAAAAATGAATGACCAAACTGAAGCGTTGTCACATTTTGCCACAGCTCGTTCAGTTATTTTCTAACAAATATAAAGTTTTGCAATGGCAAGCAAACAACAACCGTATTCTGTGGGACTGGGAAAGCTTTGTGCGACGATCAGTACGTATCATCCAGTTCTGAGGTAGTCAGGGTTATTTTATTACAATTTTAAAAGAGGATGGTTTGAAGGTATCGGGTTAAAAGAGGATGTTTTCAATTTCTTTGCCTTTTGAAAAATCTTTGTGGAACCCACCGCATGTTTCAGTCGAGCCAAGGGCTATCACCACGGTAGGGTACTGGATAGCCCTTGATTGTGTGAACAAGAAAAGGCACCAGCTTACTGGAAACAGTTAATATGACAATGTTTCATGTTCTGTGTATGACAGCAGCTGCTGTGCTGTGTGATCCTCTCACACCACCTAACTGCAGCAGCCAGAGTAAGGCAATGGAAGAGAAAGATTATGTTGACTTTTTATATATGCTTTCACACTGTATGCATATAAAATAGGTATCTAGTGTCAGCAACGTACAAAGCAACCGAAGACTCCTCACTATCAATTGCGTATAGTGTTAATTAGACATACAACGGTCTTTTAATCGCAAAACTTGTGTACAGATAAAAATCTTCACACACAGGAAAAAATATTTTCAACAAGGTACAAAAGCGCAATGTATTTGCATTATTGCATTAGTGGCATTACTTTCATTGAATGGTATATCAGATTAGTTTGAAGCGCTTCTGACGTGTGTTCAAAATACATCGCACACTCTCTTACACACAAACATGCACACACACACACACACACACACACACACACATTTTTTTTTTTTTTTTGACCAGTACAAAGATCATGAATATGTTCATGTTTAACTGAAAAATACCGTTAGCTTTCGAAAACTAATTTGAATAGAAATGTGCATTGAGTGCTGAGCCAAAAACCTATACCTCATACGAATGCACAATTGAAAAATCACCATATTTTTCATTAAACATATGTCGTTACTGTGTGCCATCACAGTGTGCCCTTACCAGGCATCAGAAGAGCAGCTGCACTTTCTCTCCAGTTCTGGGCTTTCATTGTATGCTCTTGACATGACTCAGCACCGCTGTCACTCACGCCCCTGCAATGGCTCAGTGACTTCCTCCTCCATGAAATGGATCCATATGCCATCAGGTATAGCTCACCTCCCTCTTTGTCATCGCAGTTTTATCAGTTTGTCATTTGCCCTTGGTTTCTATAGGTTAGCGGGAGCCGTCAAGAAGCGATTGACTTGTGGAATCTCACATTTAGCAAATTTTGCAGCATTGAGGACGGACTATTTTTAATGCCCCCGAAATCTGTCCGAGAACATGTCAGGGCCCTATCGTCAGAGCCAAGGTGCAACTGTCAAATTTTGGTCATAATTGTCAGCAGTGGCGAATTAAGACATATCCATTTCTGTCATTTTGCGACGAGATACTGTAACATAACCCGCCGCACATTTGCGAAGGACGCTGTTTTGATAGGAGTTATTAGCTGTGTGTATAGTGGAGGTTTGGTCTCATTATGACCAATCACATTAGCAGCTTCCTTTTTCATTAATGCCATCAAGGCGATAGTGAACCGGCATTTTCTTCATGTCTGACATTCTTATCTGGGAGTTGCCATGCACACATACAAGAAAGCCACCCGAGAAATCCACATAATCAAAGGACAACAAATGTGTTCAAAGTTTATTAGCAGTACACACAGTATACATGCTCAAATGCATGCAACATAAAAAATTTAAAAAACACACAAATTAATTATTACTTGGCTGTGTATAAACACATAAAACCGAGTAGAGGAAAGACATTTTCTGCATTGCAGCTCTCCTGAAACGGGATATTGCAGTGAGGAGGATGGAGGGTTTGCCCAAAGAAGACCTGCAGCTACCAAAACACGTTGCCACTACTCTGATGCACCAAATGTTTTTGTTGACACTCCTCCTATTGCAATGCCAACCAATGCTGATTCAAACAGGTTTATTGTTTATTGCCATTTTATATGAGTCCCAAAGGAATAAATTGCATTCAGATAGAATAATAGATAATAATATTCTTATTAATTTAACACAGATCAGTTTACTATGTGAGTTGTAAGCACAAGATTTAATCCTCATCCTTGAAACTGTAAGCTGAGCATTAGTGTGAATGCACATTTTCATCTGGATCAATTTGAAAAATTGCAATTTATGCTCATTGAGATATTCTTAACAAGTTCGACAAGCAAGGCTATTTTTCTCTTTTTATGTATTGGATAAGGTCAATGCAAAGTTTTGTGCTTGTTTGTAATGCCCTCTTTTTCTATAAACCTGATATGGTCTGAATTACTTTTTCAAGCTTTTTTGTTGCAATTCCATTACTTGGATGGCAATGTATTAAGCTGGTTGCTCTAGGGCAACAGGTGAATAGCCAGGAAATTTTCAATTTCCCTCATGCAATCTAAATTAATGAGCAGTCAATAAGTGTGTCATGACAGAGATCAAATATCATACTTAGCTTATCCAATACATCATCAGGAGAATCAGACTAACAAGCTGGCAGAAAACCTATTGTTCAATGGTCCCACAACATATAAAAATATATAATTAAATGATCGGCTCGTCAACATCTCTTCGACATGGTAGACAAAGGCTCTGCAATGAAGTATGGAAGCTGGAGGCAAGGGAAACATGGACTTGACTGCAATATCTTTCAGCATAAAGGCGAGAGCATTGCCTTGACATGCTGACTTGTTCGATTAACAAGGAAAAGTATGTGATCAGAGCTGCCAACCAGGGTATTGGTTCCTAGGTTTAACGCATTTTCTGATCCCCCACAGATTCTCAAAAGTGACATGCAGGAAACTTACGAACTTATCCAGACTGTCAGAGGCATTTTAATCATTGGGATTTTAGATGGTTTTTAGCCATTATTAACAAAGCAAATGAATGAATGAGCTTCCTAGGGATCAGCTATTCCCAAGCAGCATTTACCAGCATATCCCTCCTCCTGATGAGAGACATATTGTACATTGTGGGGGGGATAGGCTACAGCTGGGCCTAGAATATGTTTTCTCAGTGAGAAAAGCAGCAACAGCTGAAAGTTTTCATCCACTCATCTTCTCATTAAAAATCTCAGGAGCAAAAACAATATCATTGGCAGCTAGCTAGCGCGCACATATTACACAGTGGCACACATTGCTTCTTTCTTGCTTACATTTGTCTGTAAATTGTTTGCCTAAATAAGCCTGGATGCCATCCAGTTCCATCTCCTGAGCAATGCAAATTTAATAAGAAGTTTATGTATATGCAAATCAGCACAATGGCATTGTGCAAACATGCAAATTACAATTTACAATTGACAATTGAGTCATTTACCAGACACGTTTAGTCAAAGTGACTTACAAAAGTGCATTTCACATTAACATCATATAGCGACTTCTACTGACAAATATGAAGCTTAGCAGCTACTTTCACGCATATACATATACTTACTTAATAATTCTGCGTACAACCAGTGTCAACAGTTTTATTAAGTAAATCCAATGATTCATTTTTGGGGAGTGTGTGCTTTTATCAAGTTTGATTTGAGTACTGATATGGATGATGATATTTTTATTGACAGGTGTATAGCATTCCATAGTAAGGAATGCCATTCCATTCCTCTGTACCTTACTCATACCTGTAAACTTTCACATCATGAACATTTAGTTTCATTGAAAATAAACAATACTGGGTACTCCAGGTCACTGGTAATGTTATCTTGTGCAGCTCATAAATAATATTTCATGCTTATGCGATAGATCAAAATGATACCTTTTGGACACAGGATAACTGTAAATATAGTCAAAGAAAAAAACACTATGACATTTTAGGTGCTCCATAGCACTAGTCTTAATTATACAAAAGCAAAGATGTTGATTTAAATTGTTCAATTATCAGGCATTTTTACTACTATTAAGACCAATACATTTATATCAACATGAACCTTCTAGCTGCTTTTACAAAAAAGTCACCTTCTGCCAAACTGTCAAAAGGCATTTCCCCCCTAGATTAATTAATTATGCATTAAAACATGAAACACAGTGATATCTCCTTTCTAAGCTGTACAATGAAACAGCTGAATAGCACAGTGTCCTTCTCTTTACATGCGAAAGGTTAAGAATGAACACAAACAGCTCATTAAAATGGCATTAGAGCTTCTGGAATATTCAGGCTGTCTTTGAACAGATGATCCTTTTATACACTGCTTTGCCGGATTAAAAATGTTTTGTATGCCTTCAAAGTCTTTATTCGTCACCATTTAAATCAAGGCTATTTTGAAAGGCAAAGAGAAATTTATATCTTACTCAGTCTATTGGAAGAAGGCTTCTGAGTATATTGGTAAGGCTTCTGAGTGACTTTCTTTAATGAATTTAAATAGCTATTTAATTGTTAAACATGGGCTGTTTCTTTGTTTTGAAAGAAAACATTTATAATGATCATTTGTTCATATTGTATGACTGCAATTTGCATGCTACAAAGAGGTTAGACTGGTCTGGGACTAAAGGGGTGCTAGATAGGTGTGGATAGGTGCACTTAATATAGCGGCCACTGAGTGTGATATACACACATACATATGCTTGTGTCATGAATGTGTCATATGTGATATGGTCAATATGAATCACAGCACCTTGCATTCACAGCTTCACCATGCTTTTCAGAAATAGAGGAGTGTAGTTCTAAAGAAGCCAACAGGGTGATAGATGGATGGTGTCTCGTCCATCCTGCAGACACCGGCAGATTCTACGCCGTAGCAGATACAAGCTGTTCTGGCAGCACGTGGTGATTCCATATGATTGTTTCAAACTTTTTGACCACTATCTATATGCCAAAAAAAAAAAATTAATTAATTCAGAAATTGAGCATTTTATTGAAGATACAAACATTACCTCTGAGTTATAAGCTCGGTCCTCTTAGCATTGTGCTCTTCCACTGTAAGCGGCGGTGCCCTCTGGACAGGTGAGTCATCCCTGCATGCGTGCAGCCCTTCAGTAAGTCAGAACTAAAGCACAATGAGACCCACGGAACAGGGCTGTCCAAGGACTTCAGCGGTCTCTGGTTTTTCCTTGCAGTGGCAGGGCCGAGCAGCATTTCAAATGCGTCTCCCGTGAAAGTTGATATCGTCACTGCATCTACGCATCACGTAAGGGACAGTGGCTCTTTTTATGTATGGTTTTGCACGACCTGTAATGCAATCTGTCTCTGTGCCAGGACTCCCATAGCAGCCAGGCAAAATTCCAAAAAATGGAGCCAGACAAATGAATGAAGTGCTTTATTATGTCCCCAGGCGTGCAGGCAAAGGTGATGGCTATATGGCTATATACAGTGTGTGTGTGTGTGTGTGTGTGGGGGGGGGGGGGGGCGTGTTGAGTATCAAAACAAATAAACAACTAAATTCTAACAAACACAACTGACAGAACTGAAGGAACAAACAAACAAACAAACAAACAAATGGACAAAGAGCTATATATAGGGCTTTCAATGACAACCCACACACTATTAGGCCTACCACTTCTACTTTCCTGACTCTGACCAGTCTAAATTTGACCCCACAAACAAAATGAAGGGCAAACACTCCCTTATATATGCTGTAGGAGGGATGGTTGAAAGCAAAAAACAAAACAAAAAACTTTCACCCTTCTGCACAGTACATCCCAACCACCACTGAAATAAAGCATTGGAATGCTAAGGTGGACAGACCTGTCACTATTCTCCTTAAATCGTCCATCCACATCCCAAGCCTCTTTCTTTTTTGTCCCCTAAGTTTGGCAGTAACTTTCCAGACTGAGCTGAGTCGTTTTTGTTGTTCACTTTCGCTCCCCTCCTATGCACAGGTTTTATCTGCTTTGACTTTGTGTCTGCCATTCCATACTGGTTGCCCGCGCGAAGCGGTGTCACTGCCTCAAACGCGTCACATCATGCGGCTTCAGATAAAAATCCAGCTTTGAACCTGGAGAGAAATTAGGTTGTTCATACCCCTCGGCACTCTGATTATCTATTACATGATGGGGGGGAAGATTCTGAAGCTTTTGTCTTCGGAAGTTCAGAGTTTGGCACAGCATTTGTTTACAAGAGAAACCGCATTTTGACTTTTGTCAGAAATTCTGATTGATCTGTAACTTTTTTTTCTTGATACTTAGCTCAACATTAGCCTTCTGAGCTGACACAGGCATGAGGCTGACAGTTGAGCCACATGCATAACTGGATCGCTTGGGCCAAGCCTACTGGCCACAAATCCACTCAGAGCCTCTGCGTGTCACCTCTTACTCTGACACAAATGTGAAGAATACATGTAAATCCCTGTCCTTTTGCCCTGGCTTATTGTTTTCTGTGCTTCACTGAAAAGGGCCAAGCTTTAAAGTCAATGCTTTTATCTGCATTACCTGGAAATTCTCACAGAATATAATTACAAGTGCACTTTGTGTTTTTTTTGTCATCATTTTCTGAAATTTAAATTAAATATATTTTACTGATCTATCACATTTGGCAATAAGAACTGAAGTACTGCGCCTCAAACGACATCCTTTCATCTTTCTGTGAAGCAAAGGTATGCTGAAAGCTTCATTACCTTTCTATTTCACATACTGCTTGCTTTAAAAAAAATAAATCACATTTTCAAATGGTAGGGGAGGTGGATTATAATAGAAACTACTGCTGAGCCACAGATACCAATTTTGAAAAAAAAAAACTGTATCTGTATGTAACTGGAAAGAAAATGCTCTTTTTTAAATTTTTTAATTTTTGTTGCCAAAAGGCAATCTAATTCAATTTAAGTGCTTAAACTAATTTGCAAGGATAAGCCTGATTTATCAACCACACAGAATATTTTCTCACGCTCAGATTGTGGAATGTTTTCAGGGAAACTGTGGCTTGTGAAGAATTGTCACGTCACATGCGCATGCACACACACACAAAAACACACACAAACACACACAGACACACACAAGCATACAAACACACATGCACGCACACACACACACACGCACACATTGATTGTTGATAAATCCCAACTCTGGGAAACCTTCTTCCATACACAAGCCATAATTTTACATACACGCCCACAATTTGTATTTATTTATCCTTTAATAACCAGGAGAGAGCCCCATTGCGATTGTTATCTATCAAGGGGGGCCTGGCCAATTACACCCATTGAGAAAACACATCCTGTTTAAAGGACAAATTATTAATGTCCTTTCCAAAATGAAACAATGTCACAGCAGAAAAAGAGGAATAAGGCTGAAACGGAAATAAAAAACGTGGTGTGAAGGCGGTGGTGTGACAAGAACTATATCTGCAAAATTGCAACCTGGCCGCAAATTACTGTACAAAAAAAAAAAAGAAAAAAGATTTGATTTATAGGTAGATAGAGACTTACACATACTGGCTCAAAAGAATAACAGCACTAGGAGGACAACGTTTTCCCAGATCATATCCTCTAGAAGAACAGGGAGGCTTATTCAGCAGGAATAGCACAGGGTGGATTACAGTGACCTCATTCCCGATAAGTGACTTTTAACATCTTATTGAATATGCACTTATGTATAATGAAAATGTTTAAAAAATGCAGAAGTCCCTATTTAATGTCAGAGCTGGTAGGTGTGATGGGGCTGGGCATTCTGCAGAGGGAAGCTTGGTTTGCACTCGCAGATGCAGCCGGTGATGTCTCACTCCAACGTTGGTTCCTTTCTTTTCTTTTTTTTTTGCAGCCACAAAGGAGTCTTTGTGCCACCCCTAGAAGGGTCCTCCCTGTGTAGGGAGCTGTCAGTGTCTTCCCACTGCACTGCCCCTCTTGTTGTATTTTTCATATCAGCTTCACAGCACCCTGGAGTACAAAGCCAAGGTAGCATACTGTAGCCGTGAGGTTTAAATCTCCCTCACTTTGTGTTGCTTCTTCATAAACTGTGGGCAGTGTGGGGCTTGCTATAGGTGTGAGCGGTGACTCAAGGTCAAGAGGCCCCGGTGCCCAAATACTCATGAATGTCGGCAGTGACACTGAGTTTGGAAATCAATTTTCCTTCATTACTTGGTGGGAACGCTGCTGGGGGAACTGTAGTTCACTTAAGCTTAAGAGCTCCTTCGTGATCATTTTGGGGGCTTCGAAGCTGAGATCTCGCTGACGGTAAGATTTGGTGCATTAACCTTTACTTTAAAGATAAATGAACCTATCAAATGTTGCTTTTAACAAAGAAATCCTCGCAGAGCACTTCACAGAGTGCATTTCATAGAAAAAACTTTGAGTTGAGTTGAGTGTGTGCATGGATTCGGGTGGTGTGCAAACCTGGTCCTGGTCCTGGCGAGCTGCATAGTCAGCTGATACTCGTAGCCTAATTGAATCAATTAAAGCAATTGATTTCAAAGGTAACTCGACTCATCTGGTTTACTGAATTTGAACTGGTTTGCCGATTTTAATTTGAAAACAAAAACCAGCCGGGCCTGTGGCTCTCCAGGACCAGGACTGCAGACCCATGATATATAGAATGAAAAGCCAAGCCGTGAGGCTTTTATGGATTACTGGAATGATGGCAGAAGCAATGAGCTGTGTTTGAAGGAGGGGGTCCTCAATTCATTTCAACTGCAATCCCATTTCACAGAAGATGTGCAGCTGGGGGCCATATGAGAATTGTCAATTCAACCCTTTCCCCGGACACAGATGGGAATATCTAAGTATAATCGTAAGTATTTTACAAGTATCCTATTGTACTTTCGCATAGTATGGGACATTTCTGGCTTGTATGCATACAAATTTTTACCTCAGGTGAAATAAATGGGCATGGGAATCTATTAAAGAAAAAAAAGAAGATTTAGAACCTATTTACCCTTTACCGATAAATGAACGGACTAACTCAATATCTGAGTGGATAAAGCACTGTGTAAGAAGTCTTTGACTAATAAATCTCTCTCCAATCGTAATACATTTACTTCTCCCAGGGCTCTTGTGAAAGAGATTTCAATCTCTGCAATGATGCTTCCTGGTTAAACAAAATTAGAAGTTCATCACAGCTCAGCAAGATGTTCACACAAGCCTTTTTGCATTCCTGTGCAAAGCCTTGTGACCCCACTAATTCCACTGCACAAAATGTACTAAAAACATATATTTTACTACAGAAGAACAGAGAGAGAATAAAGAGCCTGGGAGGCTGTGCAGTTATTTTATATTCATTCAGAAGTGTTGATTTTTAAAGCTTTGTATTTCATCTCCTGTCTGAGAGATGATTTGCCTCTGTGCCATTCCCCAAGTACTTCCAAACTGCTCTTGACAGAGGAACGGGTTTGCATGAAGGATGATGCAGTTGAATGAATATGTAATACCAAATCTAAACTTCAGATTCATTTTCATTCCTGAAAACACTCAAAAATATTGGATGATAACTCCATTTTATATTGGGGGATGAAAATGTAAAATTACTTCTCAACTAGCAAACCAACAACAGATGATTCAGTTTCACAATTAGCCAGGTTGTTAAAATAACTGAACAATTGTCAGCTTGCAAGAAAAGCAAGCGGGTATTCAAGGATGATTGCATATCCCGCTTTTAGAGAAATGCACTAGCTAAGTGTTTGTATGTAACAAAATGATAGAACAGACAGTCTGCAAATATAATGTAGCTAGGTTTTCAAATATAGTTCAGAGATGTCCTGATGGTGCACCATTATGCCTCGTTACAGTTTATCATAAGAAATGCTCTGAAGAATAAACAAAAAATGTAAAAAGAAATTTGCATGTTAATGAGCAAATAGAATATTTACCATTATGAAGGCCAAAGAAAGAAATAAAATAACCTGAAAGTAAATTATTCTGCAGAACACAAATTGCCAAAACTGTACAAATGGCATAACTGTCAGATAGTGAGGCATTGCAAAAACCCAGTCTGGAGGGGAAAGATTCATGCATGGTTGAGTAGTACAGTGTTTCTAATATGAAAATTGATTATTTATTTTCTTTGCTAATATTGCACTGAGACCTTTGCCCTCTCTTTATATCCATGTAGGCTGTCTACACATAGTGTTTAAAGGATGGAGAAGTGGAGTAGATCTGTTTTATAAATTAGTTGAAGCTGACAATCAATATATAGAAAGTCCTACAAAGCACCAGGGAGTTTACGTGTTTGAGTCCATCAAGAAAGCCCAGGTACTGAAAAGTACGGTCCTCTCCACAGTACGGGGCTGAGACCAGGAGAACATCTTGAGAGACAGTGAGTTTGAGTGTTTATGAAACAAATGACATGAGAGAGATAAGAGAAATGTCGAAGCGGCGAGTTGAAAAGATGTTGCAGAGTTTAATTTGTTTTAGCTTGTTGTTTTCGTCCAGAGAATGTGAGGGGGAAGGGTGAAAATATTCGCTTATTTATTTTCATGTCTGTGTGTGTGCTTTCTTGCTCCTGTGGTAAATTACAGTGAAAACCCATAACTGCTGCATCTCCCTCCCAGGGGTGTCACATGATGTGTGACATGTACCTTGTCTGCTTTTTTCCACCTCCTCCTATAATTACTGCTACGCTTTTCAATATATGGCTCTACAGTATTCCAAATAATGAACCCAACCACCAGTAGGAACACACCCTCCAATCGTCACTATATTTCCGCTGTTGTTATCTTTCCAGTTCAATCAAGCCACCACTTTTCCCCTCTGATAGTCTCACCTTTACAGTCTGTCTCTGGAAATGCCAAACAAGCACTATGAAGGGCAGTTTAAACTGTGCCCATGCATTCTTGCTCTTCATTTCTTTCCAGTCTTTCTCAAATATGGATTACCCCAGGCAGTGTTGCTATTCTTGCTGCACTTTCAACTCTCCAGCTAGTTGCTTTCTCACTGCCCTCAACCCATTGATTGCGGTGGTGGGTGGTTGCACTGGCTTAATCATCTCTGAGCCATTTTCTTTGCCCTTTCTCATTTATTTTCCCTTTTTTTAGTGTTATACTGTTATTTTCACTAAACAGACTAAAGGTAATATTCCTGTTCTCTAACATTCACGAAGCCTGTTGGCAAACTTCCATGATGAACTGAACTTTCTTGAAATGAGATCTTTCCCAGAAGATAGCCACCCACTGATCACGCAGCTTCACTGCTCCACACGGCTCGGAGGCAATTTGATCCATCATGGGTTCACAAGAAAGTGCAGAACTTCAGATCTTTCTTCTTGCTGATACCTACATCTCTAAACTCTATAGCATTGCATCCAGGCTATCCTATCTGAAAATAATAATTAACAGAAAATAATTTGTGCTTTGAAGATGAAATAGACATGGCTAATCGTGTGAACAGACCATCTGCTCAAGAATAACCAAGAATGATCCCATTTTTAGAAAAGAACTCATTCACTTCATGCAGTTATTTTTTGGAAACTACGCCCTAAAACTGTAATCAAATTAACAGTTCAATTAATTGCAATTTCGGTGTGTTCTTTGGGAGCAGGAATGACTCCTATGGGAGCAACTGGCCTTTAGATCAGGAGGATGAGCCTATTCTTTAGAGAATGAGGCTACTTTTTTCTATGAAGAAGCACATAAGCTGTGGTGCGTGAAACCTGCTTTTCCTGGAACTGCACTAACTGCACTAACTAACATAGAGAAAATATGGCATTTGTAAATTCACTATGAGAGCGGCCTGCTTAACCATAACCCTCTCATTAACTGCATATCAGTATCGATGAGGACTGTTTCCTTTTCCTTATCCCTGGATCGATTCCCATTGTGATTTTTTTTTTTGGACTTATCAATGACACTATACAGCACCTTTCCCTTCTCAGAGCATTATTTTAGTGACCCACAACAGGGTCCCAGAATGTTTTTCCTAAAATGTCATTGTCTCTGTTTCTTCACTGGCTTTTGGCCTGATAAACCAAAAAACATAACCATACATCCTCCTGAACTTAAGAGCATAATTACTGATCATTGTCTTACGCTGACTAAAAGCTCATCTGTTCAGACATCTGCTTGATTTCCAGAACTTAAGCATCCCCTTCACCTAGAATGCCCCACAGTCCATGTGGGTGGGGCTTTTTCTTATCAGAAGGGGCAGACATGTATAAGAGAGATGTGTGATGGCTGTACAATTCTTGGCACCAGGAAAGATAATGATGAAAATCAGGCAGCCAGCTAGCTGCCTGTGTGAGCTATTGATTAATGCCAAACAAATGCATTAGAACCTTGCTGGGTAGCAGGCCATTAAAAGAAAGATGGTTCTTTGCTTTAAACAAGAATGCACACGGACTGTGACTAGGTGGCTGGCTATGTGTGACCTCATGTGACATACAATATACATCTTGATAAATAATGTGCATAAAAATGTGCCCCATACTGGCTAGTAACAGAAGTCAATGCTGCAGGTATGCAACGTTTCCATCGTCTGAATGAGTCGACAGTGATATGCCAGTTACTCGTTTTTGAACACTGGGCATGTTAGGCCATCAGCAGGTTGCTACTGTGCTGTTATAATGTACTGTAAGTTTCTTTGATGGATTATCATGATTATAATTTGGCACACAGTGTTATAGCAAACATTGCTGTGTGCTTCAGCATTCCTGTTTTTTTTCTTCTTCAGCCTAACACTTATTTTCTGTTATTTGCTGCTCTATTTGCGTGTCCCTATAATTATTGAAGCTCGTGAGAATTGCGTTTCCGTGGTCTTTGAAAACACTTTGAATAACAGCCTCACCGTTAAAACAGCATAGCTCTTTCCCCTTCAGTTTAAAGCAGATTATTCAGGGCACCTCTTACATAGACTGCATTTTAAATCAAAAGCCCATAAAATGCAATCATTTGAGAGATTTGTTGGAACAACAGTCAGCAAGCACATCACCATATGAGGAGCACCATGGTCAATACTGCTATAGAGTCATTTTTTCAGGGCTGTCCTGTTTCCGTGGTGTGTGTGTGTGTGTGTGTGTGTGTGTGTGTGCATGCAAGCTTGTGTATATGTCCCTTATGAAATATGGAAGCAGTTGGGAATGGGGGGTTGGGGCGGCGCAATCTATAGATGAGTACTGCTGTATGCTGTATAATTTGGAATTAGATCAGCATATTAAGATTTGTGCAATTTCATAGTGCATGAGTTCATAGTTTCATTGCTGTGTAAAAGGTTTTCTTTTTTTTTTCTTCATTTGTACTTATGTGAATTTAAAGTGGTAAGAAAATTGATTTTTTGTCATTGAGTGGGTGCCTTTTAGCTGGGTAATTGTGTTAACTACAAAGCTATATTTATTATTTTCTTGCTGGATGATCACATTTAACGCCTATCAACAGTGTCCTAGTTTAGATGTTCACTTGTTTGGCCTTGCTTAATGGGCTAGTTCTAGGTCAGATACTGTACCTGTACAAGGGATGATTGTAAGGACACCCTGTGTAAGGTTTCAGTTGCATGTTCTAGTGTTGCTGTGAACCGATTTTGATGCTTCCTTTTAAAGGGACTCTTAAGGACTCTGGTCCCTGACTTTACACACATATTCCCAGAGCTGCTAACTTTTAATGACCCCAAAAGGCTTTCGTAGGCATCACAGGATTTGAAAAAGATTTATCTTACATCAGTGAGCATTAATGTGTTTGAGTAACAAGTTTGTGCTGCGTTTGCAAAAGCATGGTGCCATATCAAAATGCAACATCTACTTTCCCTGGTTAATCACTATAGCGTAATTGCACAGGGAAACGGAAACTCTGATCAGTCGTTTGAGTATACTTCTTTGTAAGTATGGGAGCTTTTATGAACTGATATCATTATGAATTAGTGCAAATTATAAATGGGTACATTTAATTATTATTTTGATGTTTTCTCAAATGGTCAAAATCAACAGTATGCAGTTTAATGAAATATATACACCTGGTAAATTTCTGCTGGGAAACATGTAGTCTATCTTTTAAATGATCCCAAATTTGCTATGTTTTTTTATGTGGAAATGTATTTCCAAGATCATAGAGCAGTTTGCACACTGCAATTAATGATGTATTAGTTATTCATGAACACAAATATGAATGCAATATTGGCAAATACCCTCAACAAATATTGGAACTGCTAATTCTATTGGCACAGAGCAGAAAAGAATTAACACCTTAAGGCTATGAGATGTGAATCATGTTTTCATGTTTTCCTTCTATATTTTGAGCACAGGGCCTATTGAACTTGTTTCAGGCAGAAAGATGTGGAATGGTTTTAAATGCGATCTTTCAGTCACAGTAGGGTGCTAAAAGACTCTAAGCCTCAGATATCCACTATCTTCTGAACTTACAGATATGAGGACATGTCTCCTCTTAAAAATCATTGATATTATGTGCTGAAAATCAGGATTTCTAGAAACTCACCCTGGATGTATCTGTCACTTTGAATGGAACCCGATTTATTTGGAAAACAGAAGCATACATTTAGTACATGACTGCGATCATTTATACTTACAGTAATATACTGAAAATTCCTGAATCTGTATAATTTGAATATCATTGTGTGGTATTATTCTAAAAATGAAAGTCATATATATATTTATTTATTGTAATAAGATACAAATATATTCTGTTGCACCAGAGAAAAATGAAACAAATAACTGAGTCGCAGATATTTAATATTAGCTTTTGTACTTTTAACATCTTACAGTTTTAACTAAAAATAAAAAGCACCGCTGTACCCTAAAATCAAAGCTTTTTAGGCAATGCAATGGTGCAAGAACCTTTACCATGCCCATAATCTACAGTGGGTTCATATGGAAAAAAGTTGAGAACTAAATTCTAGCACCATTTAAAAATACAGAATTCAGTTTTATTTTATTCAGGAGATTTTTCACCAGCAGACTGCAAGGGAAAAGTTCAGGTCAGGGTTTTTAATGCAGTTTTGAAATCTAAATTTACTGATTCAGATACATTGTGACAATTCTGTCAGAACAAAGAAGTGTTCCTCTGGATGAAGCCCACAGGAATTAATGAGTTGAAAGCTTTCTGTGCTTTAGAGGCACGCCTGAGTTAAATGGAGAGGTACTGCTGTGCTTGGTGATTTAACATAATGATTAATAATCAAGGTTCTCGGTGCATAAATAAATGGATGTGCATTTTGGACATGAAGAATAATGCATTTAGGTTATTTTCTATAAAAAATGTTAAAAATTAAAATAACTTTTACCATTGCTGGAGAGAATGACATGGTCCAGTTTTCCATTTTTACACAGATGGTATCTGCCAAATAGATTCATTTTTGGTGACAGATTTTGTGAGTTGATACTCAGATATAATTAAAACGGCCCATATGTCATTTTGTCAGGTACCCTGAAGTAACCTTGATATACGTTCTGTATTACAGTTAAGTTAATTGTACCCAGACTACATGAAGAAAAAAAAAAGAAACTTTGTCAAACCAGAAGTAAGGTTCTGTAGCTTTACTCATTTTTACAGAAAAAGAAGCTATTCGCTACCAGGTGGCACCACGGAAAGCTTAAAGAACCAAGCAAGCAACCTGCAGCGATTCCAAGCAAGCCAAAAAAAGAAAAAAACTGCTAGTGGGGAAAACCTGGGAAAGCCCTTTAAACCCCTCTAACGAGCTACCACCTGCAGGTGCTCTTGAAGCTCTGCTACTCGCAGGCGGGTTTTCTTCTCCCGTAGACTGTGGCTCTCCAAAGCGCCACATTACTGCGCATTGTTTGCAGCTACCAGACGTCTTTGAGCGAGGCACTTAACCTGAACGGCAAAGATACCTCGCTCCTTCAATGCCTTCCATTCTACGTAAGTCGGTCTGGATAGGAATGCCTGTGATTTGATAAAAAGACAGAAATTGATACCACTGATTGATCAATTGATATGGCTGCCCTGTGGTGCATCACAGTTGTACAGCAGACAGGATGTTCCCAGTCAGCAGCCTTGCATTTAATGAATAAATGATATTACCTTAAGACATACCATGATAACAATACTAATAATAATACTAAACCTATGAATGCCAATTGTATTTATAGGCTTATAAGCTTGTGTCTGTGCATCCAATTCTGCTGCACCTAAACAGCTCAAGTTCAAGTTTATTATTATCCACATGGCAGAGGTACACTGAATTGCACAGGCATTACAATAATAAAAAGAAAACAAGCAACAAGAAAATGAATATGTATGGCAATGTAGAATATCAACCTTTTATACCTCAAATACAAGTAGAAGCATATTATTTTTTTAATTGCTACTATACCTATGTATTTCAGCATACCTTTGTCAACATGCTCACTTGCACTGCATGTTACTTTTTAATAAAATTGAGTGAGTGATTTTATGTCAGAGAGGTGGAGCTGGCTTATGTGTTGAGTGATGTTTCTCCTTAAAGAATGCAGCTCTAGGAGGTATAAATAGAACTGCCAGGTAAGATAACCTGAACACATTTATTTTTTTATGTAGATCTCAGCTGTAGGACCTTTAAATTTTGCTGGGTAGGTACCTAAAATTTACATTTCTGTGAAATTTATTAGCTGTCTGCCATAAGACAGTCCGAAATAAAACATTTCCAAACAGTTTTGAATCAATGTGGAATTCTAAACAGGAAATAGGTTCTACACCTTAGAAATGTAAGAGGAAGTGGAATACAATAACTGTTCTGCTTATTTTACAAAAATAAAATATGTTGACGATAAAACGTTTTGATATTGCACTGCAATATTATTTCATGGAACTTTATCCTCGTAATGACTCCACAGACAAAATAGAATCTGGTCAATTGTCAGAAATAATAAAATGTTCATTTTCTCCATTAAGTGTTTGCTTAAAATTGGTACCTTTTCCCCAGCAAATTTCTGTCAGATTTATGGGTTATCAAGACTCTACAATGGAGGCATGAATCCCAGACAGTGTACTGGTGTTTTGATTCCCCTGCATTCCAACCTCAACAGCACCTCAAGGAAGTTGAGGTCATTTCATTAGAAATTGAGGTATGGATCATCATTCATTTTTAATGGACAATTAAATGCACTGGTTAGAGAATAGTGTAAATGCAATTGATTCCTGATAGGGGTGTATTTCTCATACAATGTCATATCTAATTATGCTTTCTGAGTCCTACTTTCATAAGGCTGACAATGCAATACATTTTTGCAAGTAAGTGCATGCTCCAACAAATCATATTATTGGGAATTTATAATAATTTATAATCTCAATTTTATAATATACTGTATTTATTTGAAACTTTAAACAAATATTTTCATACTATGTCACACAATGTCACATTTCTGGTCTGTAAGGCTAATCAAACATGCATCTGAAAAAGGTCATCTGTACAGTACAATAGGTAATTGGTGAATTTTCAGTGAAAGGGCTTTGCAGATTCCTGATGCACCCTTGTCGCTTGACCCAAAAAACTAGGCACTTCTCTGTGAAATATCTATCTGTAAAACAAAATGTTATTTGAGTGTGCAAACGAAAAAAGTGAAATTAATGAATTGATTAATGAATTGATTAACTGTAGGCCCCAACTGACCTGAAGATGAGTCACTGTTGAGTAGCAAAGGAAGTATCCCATTTATGTTATGTGTTCGCTTACAAGAAGCTTTTATTCAAAATAGCTTACATAATTTTTTTAAACATATAATCCATTTATACAGCTAAACTGAGGCAATTCTGGTTAATAATATTGCCAATGATGCACCAAAAAGAATTTGATCCTTCAACTTTTGTACTACAAGGCTAGTTCTCCAACCATTATGTTATGAGTACCATGATTCACTACCAGCTATGTGTTGCCTTCTGGGATTTCTTGTCACAGTTAACAATAGCATCGCCAAGAGACTCAAGATTAAATTTCAAACGTTGTGGAGTGGCACCACGAGGTCATGTATTTTGCTGTGTGCTTTAGCTTGATGTGTTAACTGGAAACGTTATGCTGTTTATAGTAATCACAGTGGATTTAAAAGATATTAATCATACAGGTCTGGAAAGTGTAAAGATCTCACATGATTAGAATGCCACTTCATCGGCTGCTGACTGCTTTCAGGGGCTTCCCGTTCTGAGAATTCTTTGACTGCAAAAATGTGAATTTGAGGAACGCACAAAATGTGAGATAATGGGACGGTGCCGTTTCGTGTCGGAAAAGGGCCAAGATTCTATAAGCGTACCTCCTGATTGACAACAGACACCCGTGAGTATGCCCCTCAGAGGGGGTCTGTCAGGCAGTCTTCCCCGTTGCCCCCTCAAATAGCGGTCCCGTGGTTTTGTGCCTCAGGCTTGCCCTTGATGTTCAGAGTGTGGCTAAGAATGTAAATTTATTTTTATGGACGGCGAGATTTGCAAAGAGACACAGGCTGTGTTTCCCCCCCTGTTCCAATACTGTTGCCTTAGGCATTCATTTACACAGTTGTCAAACAAGCAACTCACCCAGCTGTCTAACTCGGGCAAAATATTTATTTCACGCTTCAGCCAGGAAGGGCAGCGCACCTGTTGACTACATTTTGAATATGTGGGCTTGGACCCTCATTGTATCATGGCGGACAGTATTAAGTGTTTAGAAGCTGGCGCATCCATTGTTATTTTTCCTCTATGTTGGCAAGCTACAGCTTATTTATTCAGATCTAGACTACTGTGTCCTAATCTGCCCTCTCCTCCTCTTTTTATCTCCTTGATGCAAAGCCCTCTTAATGCAATACATCACAACCCTGAGTGGGCCATTTGAATAGCTTAGGTGAATGGTAAGGAGAGAGTGGAAGGTGGGATATTTACAACTGTGTCTGGCATTATCATTGCACAGCTCAAATAGAGTTTTTTTTAGAGTGAGGGAAAAAGGAGGGGGGAGAGAAAGAGAGACAGAGAGAGAGAGAGACAGAAAAAGAGAGAGAGAGTGCCATCAATGACTGAATATCTTGTGCCTACTAGGTGTTAGCCGACATATCATGTTATTTGCCTATGTCTATCATCAGCCTATTCTTCTCCAAACTTAAGGTAGACAAAGTAAATATAAAATATTTTTATCACCAGTTACAGGGGAAGCAAAAAAGGCTTTGACAGTTAGAAATATTTATTCTGTGCTTTTGAAGACACAAAATGCTTTACAATAAAGCTCTCACTTTCAGCAACATTAAGCGTTTGAAGAGTAATAAAAAACTGACAAGATAAAACCATTGAAAATAATGGTTACTTAAAATATAGAACCCATAATCTACTAAAAGACTTCTATTTTGCCTTTATTCTGTGTTCAAGCAATTATACAAGGGCCACGCATTTAAGATGAGGATTGAAGTCAGATGATGTCTGCATTAGGCCATTCTCAATCATTTCATTGAACTGAAGTCATTGAGCATGAAATTTAAAATTATTCCTTAAATAAAAATGATCCTCCTTTGAGAAATTGTGTACTTCTCAATGACTCTCGTAGGATGGAAGAGTATTGGATTAAACATTTCCACAATCCTAGAAGTTTAAGGAATAACTCCAACAGGGCACAATATTCTCAATCTGGCACGCAAAATCCTTTTCTGCTGTTCAAGTTTAGAGCTGCAGACGGCATGTTTTCACTGTGAGCTATAGGGCAGACGGGGTGAGGTGACCTGCTGTGTCCACTAGGCTGGAAAGGATGTGGTGTGAAGTGTCACCGTCCTGCTCAGGGGTGGCATTAAATAAAGCAGTGTGGGCTTCCGCGGGTCGCAACCAGCATGGGGCACCGATACCTGTCAGCTTCACTAACCGAGCCACCAGTTTAATGACCTCCGAAAACAAAAACCTCTGGAGTTTTCAAGGTGTCGGTAAAATATTAATTTGTCTCAGTTGTTAGGGAGTAGTGCTTCTTCAATGTATAGTATATTGTATAGGATCATCTGGTAAAGTTCTTTACTTTAGCTTCAGTACAGACCGATGAGCTATGTACTGGATATCCCATTTCAATGATTTTTAATTTAACAATTCTTCAAGGTGGAGTACTCCTCTTCATTCTGTTCAAGAGAACACCCATAAGACAGCTTTTCCAAAATACATTAATGGTATTTATTTCTGATTTCACAATTAATAAAAAATAGAAATTGGCGTCCAGCTAATTCCAGCTGAATTTTGGAATGTCCATTTTGCAAACTCTGCTCGAGCATGCTCATATATGCCCCCTGCTGCCGGCTCGGGAGAGTGAGTAGAACTCTCGCTTCTCCTAATCATGCAATGCCAGCCAGCTGTTTCTTTTCACACCCAAGGAGGAGACCCAATCATACACGTGCGCAGAGAGCACAGGCAACCGGATGGCCATCAGCGTTTGAGCAATGAACACTACTATCCCCAGAAACTGAATCCCTCCCATTTGTCCCTTTGGCGATACAAAGCCTTTTGTGTTTTGCCAGCCACAGTGGGCACTGGCAGGATCCGAGACCGTGGTGCTCACTCATGCTACGCAAGCGGCGCTTTTACCGAGTGAACTACCGAGCAGCCCCGAGAAGACACATTTTTAATACAAATTTTTATTACATTTTCCGTAACAACTAACAGAACTTTCCAAAAACAGAATACCGAGTGACTCCACCCTTACACATTGTTACGTCCCGGTTCTAGTTCATCCCGACAGTCCTTGAAGTCATACTTATTAATATTTTTCCCCATTGCATTCATTGCCTGCGTTGGCCTTGACCTAATATTATCATCGGGTTACTGGGCTTATCTGCTTTTGAAAGGTCCCCGTCTAGCGTTGTGACATTAACTGGAGCGCGGTCGAGCCACTCAGCGACGGGAAGGCATTGATCAGTCTGGGTCTTTCCGTCAGAATAAGCCTTACGACGGGATCATGCCGAGCCCCAGGAGAGGTCACCGAGATGAGAAGGGTATTTTATTATAGACAAGGTCTGCCTTCTCTCGCCACTGCCATTCATCATCCTTATATGGATTATATGACTTGCTGCTCATCTCTGATTTTACTGTCACGGGGTAATTCAGAGTGAGAGCAGCGCTGTTTATTTCTCCCTGTTTGCTTGTGCGGGGGAGCGTGGTCCCCTGACATAGGCAGCTCTTGCTTCAGCGATGCAGGCAGTGCACCACCATAGCTTGCAAATTTGTGGGCAACTGTTTAATATTCTGTAATCCCAGAGGTTTGATCATTCATCGTTTTGCATCTGTGCATGCATTCTCATAAAGATAATTAAATTCTACTTGGGAGAATGCTTGGGAGAGTATTTTATAGCTTTTTTTTATTTTATACAATCCCATTTTTTGTATAGATTTTGGTAACTTGTGAAAGGGAGGTCAGTTTAGTGCTGGCAAGTGACTGAACCAAAAATACAGGGTTAACAATGCTGGTGCATCTGAGGTATAGAGTACAGCAGCACTGTTTTATCTGTTTTCCATAAAATTCCTCAAATCTAGAAAGAATGGAAATTCAGATATCCTCATACTTTATAAATGTATAAATGCTTCCTTTTGGTTCCAAACATTTTCTTTAAGAGTAGATTTTCCTCATTTGTTGTTTATCCAAATAGGAAGCTCGTGCAAAAAGAAACCATGCTTTAACAAATTCACTCAAGTAACAGGATTTACAGTCATAAACAGTATTAATATGGGAGAAAAAGCAACTGGTTGTGGATGAAAATCATGAGTTGCCTTGTGTCATGTGAGGAGAAGTGGGTGTGGAATCTCAATGACATTCTGCAACAGTTGACATTCTGTCTGGATGAAGAATGTTAAGAAACTGACTGTTAGTAGATATGATTGTTTCACAGTTATATTTCAGCCTGTACCAAAAGTGCATGTGTATGCATAGTCCTTCAATAATGCCAGTGATCACAATGGAATTTCCATTCCATGCCTCAATGGAAAATAATTCAAAATGTAACCCGGCAGCTGGTTTTCCATGAATGATACAGCACAAACAATGTCTTCTTGGCCATTAAACTTCTGATTGCACTTATTATTAATCTCACCACTTATATTTGGATCCAAATGGACTCACAGAGGTGTCCAAAAGCTGCAGTCATGAACTTAATTGCACTCAACATAATTTGAATGTAGCTCTATTTTTCATAATACTGACCTCCAAAAGTTTTATTTTTGAAACTATAATTGGGGCATTATTCACTATAGACACACAACATACTTCAATTATTAATATTTTAAACGAAATGAAAGTGTAGGTATTTATCCATTAATTGATATATTGCACAGTATTATAGACATAATTATATTTGCACATATAAAAATAAATAAATATTTCTATTTTTTGTATGAAAAACAAGAAATTATACAATGTGATTATCTTTCGGCTTCACATCAATGTTTAAACATGAAGCATTTCATCCATTGTAATCAGATACAAGCATAAATAAATAATATTCAGTTTAATTTTCCCTGGAGTGATGAAGTGTTTTGTAGAAATCAAGGGAAATAAAACAAATGGTATAAAGAAAACAACAAAAAAAACCTACTTGGGATTTGATTCTCAACCTGCTTTTATTATCATGCCCTGGAGTCATCACCCTTAGCCTGCTGTTCCGTGCTTGAAAGCTTGAAAGTTACCTTTGCCCACTTGGATTTTTCAGATCAGCTTCTAATTTATTTTTCAACTCTTCTATTGACTTAAAGCGCAGAGGCTATTAAAGTAGACCGGGGTGATTACTGCGATTGACTCTTCCAACTTATTTTGTGGTTAAACCTCAATTGTCTAAATCAGTAAAGCAGTCCAACTTCTAATTAGGCGAAAAGGTACTGGTTAATGAGAATGTTTTACTGACACCTACAAATCCTGTAAAGCAACCAAAAAATCTACATGTAAACTTCCCAGTCTGACTGAGAAAAAATACCACAAGAACATACACTTAGAACGCATTTGTCAACAGTCAGGAAGATATTGTGATTGCATTATGACCAGAATTCACTGGCCATTCCAAGTGTGATTGATATGTACACAATCTGACTTTCTTGATGTTCTGGAAAATCTACATCACCTTTTGTGAGCTAACTTGTTCTGATCGGTCCAGATGGGTGAGACCTCTACGCCTGGTCATAGAAGGTTCAGGTGTGGGTTATACTGTAAGCCAATGAAGGAGAGGATTGCACTGAGAAAACAGGATTGACTTTTTACGGGCAGACGTATGATTGATTTATGTCAGCCAGCACACCTCCAGTTAGCACTACATTAGTGCTTCACAATAACATGCTAGGTGCCCATACGCTCTCGACTGTCAGCAATGATATATATGCCTCTTCTCTAACTCCTGCCCTCCTGTAGTGCTTTGTGCTCTGTTTTTAAAATGGTTACTGATTTGCACGTGAACACACTAAAGGTATGCGTATGCTTCGGGGACCATGTTCCTTAAATAGATATAGCTAGCACTGTGGTGACTCCACAGGCACAGTTAAAAATACCACATTAGGAAAGAAATAATAATTTTTAAAAGTAATAATAAATCAGTTGCACTCAAATGGCATGTTATTAATGGCTGCATACAAATTCAGCCTGAACTACATTACATATTTAACATTTACAATGAACTTTTAACATTAACATAAGCAGTCATGCAACAGGGGAGGGAATTAAATGTGCACCATTATGTGACCTAAACTGCTCTCATTCTGTTAAAAACTGGAAAAAAACTGTATGCTAATGTGTGTATATATGTGTATATATATATATATATATATATATATACAGATTTTAACAATACTTCATGCTGAGTTCTACAAACTTTATACATGCTGAATTTGAACAGAATATATTCAAACATTAAATGTACTGCGTACGGAGATTAATCGGCTTTATAGGCATAGGTTGTGGTGAGATCAGAAATTATGAAAACAAAATCCTCAAAAAAACTACTGTAGACAGGATGTGTAGCTTGAAATTAACTACGAATTGACAGAAGTACTTAAATTGAGCTTCTTTGCTGTTGTAACACAGAAGCTTTCAAAATGTTTACGTGCCAAAGTAAAAATAAGAAATGACATTTTGTATCATATTTTCACAAAACCTATTCTGTAAGAACACCAACTGAACAGTGGCAAACATGTTGATCTACGCAGAAGTGTTTGAGTAACCAAATTTAAAAATTTATCAACCTCAAACATGTTCTTGCTGTAGTGTAATCAGATCAAGGGAAGTTCTCTAAGACTGCCAGAAAAATACCCATTTCAAATGTTCAGGCAACACGATTAATCTGAATTTTGTGGCAGATATTGATATAATGATAAAGCCTCTCAATTAACGCCTTCAGACAAAGATCTGTAGGCTGTTGATCAGATTTGCTGCGATGCTGAGATTATCTGTGGAGGAATCAGCCCTTTAGTCTGTCCTTATCTGGTTTCATTTTATGTTGTCATCCAAGGTGGTCTTATTCTGTTTCATGATAAGATTGCTGTTTAAGATTAATATGATCTAGTTAGCTCAAGCTTGTTCAATCAAGCTAAACAAAAATGTAAGTCGGACCTTTAAAAGAGTAAAGGATAACAATGACTTCTTTCTGATAATGAGGTTAAAGAAATGGGTAAGCAGTGAATATATTTAAATGTTTTTACAATTAATTATAGGCCTGAGTACTTTCAGTTTGGAAGCACTGCCATCTGCCTTGCAGAATACAGAAGATAGCAAAAAAAGGGAAATATATAAATAACCAGTGAGACCGTTTGGTGAAATATGAACTTGCATTTGAATGTGCACTTGCCAAAAATTTATTATTTAAATGTCTACTTTATCACAAAATATGTGGTGATCTTGCATCATTAATACTGTACATAATAGAACCACTCTAAAACAACCCTGAAACATCTGGCAACACTTCCGGAACCTCTGGTAACATTCCTGAAAGTACTAGTCATGGAAATTGGAAGTTTCCTAGAAGTTCATTAGCTTCTCGTGGAATCTCACCTCACATTTGTTATGAAGAAAATAAATATTTTTATCTATTTTCTTCATAACAAATGTGTAAATGTGAAATTGCCCCTATTGTGTTAAGGACAGGGTTCTCTGTGCTTTTATTGCAACAGTTTTATAGGTTATTATTCTGGAAAATCTTTTTTAAATTCTCTAAAAATTTAGCTCATCAATTAACATTGTAGAAAGAGTCCATTTGAATCCTTATCAAAATGAGAGCTTCCAATGACAAATGCTTGGGTATATTGGGTAGCTACACACACACACACACGTTACAGGAATGGTCTGGTATCACGCAAGTCTCTAGAGGGTCTCCCTGTATGTGCCACCAGGCCCATCCAGCCCATACAGTGTCCTGCTGCTTTTCTTATCAATAACCAGCCCAAGTACCTCCATGTCATGGCCTCCCTCTCTTGTTTACCAGCCAAAATACAATGTAGGGCCCTAAGGGGAGCAAAAGCACTGCACCTCCAGTCTGTTGTGAAACCTTACTGTCTAGCCAGATCACTACACTATGCAACCAACAAACTGAAAATACGACAATATATGAAAGGCTAGGTTATCAGGGTCACAAATGATATTGCAATGATATTGATATGGCATTCGCCCTCTACTTTGAGGGAAGAGTCATGACTGATTCAGACACTTTATACTTGCAGAGCACCTTCCGTAGAACTTGTCACTTTAAAAATATACAAATACCTTTTTGTAATGTCAAAATTTCACATTGTCAAATACAATAGATACAAAGAAACCTAGGCAGAAATATTAACCAAAAAATTTCAATGCTTTATTCCCCCAGAGATGTCCAGAGACTCTCCATTGAATGACAAAAGTGTTTTATGTGCTTATGTTTATTATTCTCCAGTTTCTAAATCCCCATGTGTTTGAATAAATATACAATTGTTGCAAACCTTCTTCTTACTCTAGACACTAATTTATGTTTGTGGATGTGTTCCTGTCACCACGCATGTATAATTTCCTGCTTGCCTCAAAGAATTCTGACTGGTCTTTCAACATTCTTCAGACAATTTCTACTCTCAAAGGCACACTAAAGTGTCCAATCATATTTTTACTGAAAAAAAGAAGCATGTTTGTCATTCTACCCTATTTATTCTCACTATGAAGATGGCTGCCACCTAAATTCTATGATTTCAGTAAGATTTTTGTACTGATTTGTTTTCAAGCTGACACAAAATAGTGATTTTTACCCTCTTCAGACTCCCTTAGGTTTGCTTGCTTCTCCACATTCCACTATTAACCATTCTGGTTTGCTGAAAATACACTCCCCAGCATTTGAACGAAAAATAGTGCTCACAAAACATGTACTCTTACCCTACATGAAGAAAATATTAACATGGGTGAGCTCAAAGTAAATAGCATTGTGAATGCTATTGATTGACACTGCTACATAGATGATATTTTAACAGGGTTCAGTCATAGTTGCAAGTTGCATCCCTCCAAGGAGGGAATGTAATTACTGTCCATACATCAGTAGGTGTCTCTTTCTTCTTGCCATTACATAGTTCTGTAAAATATGTGTGGTATACATTAGGATGTCTTCAGCATTTTCATCAGAATCCTAAGCTGATAGGTCAACACTAATGATGCGAAACATAACATGGTTAAAGCTGACTGGGTGTTCTGTGTGTTGTCTTAAAAAACTTTTATTAATGTTAACTGATAAAAACATAGCTTTAATTTCACCTGTAGCACATACTTATTTTTCATTATTTACTTGCCATTTAATTACGATTTTATTTTCAACCTAGTGTCACAGATTTTTCACTTCTAGTAGTAAGACAACATTGCACAACATATGCACATTTGACAAAGAGAATGTGCACATTTGATAAAGAGAACAATAGTTTAAACTCAAGATTAATAGTTAAACGTTTTGGTGACTATGCAGACACTGTAGTTAAATGGCACAATCAGTCAGAACACCACATCTTAGTCAGCACTTGATGACATGGACACATGCAATATTTTCATTTAAGAAAACTCAAATACAAAATGCATTCATCAGCATGTGACAAATAACTGACTGTTGTGTCCTTGTTGATGAAGAAAACACTCTTGTGTATTTAATCATTTGAAAGGCTCATTGCACAGAGCGAGACACATTCATAAAACTCACTACTTTAAAGTAGTTTTGTGAGAGAGACTACAGGCATTGTTTAGACAATGACAATATGATGACATAGATAGATTGGCGGCCTGTCCAGGATGCGTTCCTGCCTCATGCCCAATGCACACTGGGATTGGCTCCAGCACCCCCATGACCCTGCCCAGGATAAGCGGGTATAGATAATGGATGGATGAATATGTTGACAATGCCAGAAAACACTCCTCCTTTCTTGCCTCCAGGACACTCCCACCGACGGCATCCGACTTAAAGACAACTGAGGATGAGGCTAGAAATTCTAGTACGGAATTTAAGATTGAAATGGCTTGCCTCACTGTACACTGGAGTCCAGGGATTAATCACAGCTACACCCTTTAACATAAAGGGAGGAAGGTAGAGTTGCATGGAATGGTGTCAGTTTTCACATTTAATATTATAAGAAATGGCTTTGAAGGTATTCTTTTTGATGGATTCCGGGGGGCCCTAATTAGAACATCAGTGCTGCTCTGAGCAGTTCATCACGTCTTTTCCCATGAGCCCAAGCGTGACAAATGCAGATGCGGCTCAGCCATAATCAATCATATTAATCACAATTAATTGCACTTCATTGTGAAAAGTGGAGTTCAAGGCTCAATAAAATGGTGTTCTAAGCAGCCTTCTAAATACATTTCAAATCAGGCTAATAAAATTGCCATTTGCTTCACATTGGGGTATTAGCACATAATGATATTCTCTCTGTAAGCTTGTTACTTACAGTAGATAGTTGTTTAAAGAAGCTATACTAAACTGTTCTTTATTCTGGAAATTTGATTATTTCTTCTTTATTGAGGTGAGTTGTCTGATTTACATTTTTACCTCATTGAATTCAAATGGCTTTTATCACAAAGGAATGACTGGACATTAGCGGTGCAGTATGTATGTTTGGAGAAATGAGCAAGAGAAAGCTAGATTTTGGGGGGGGGGAAAGTTTAACTCTCCTTAGCTCTCCCTACAAAGACCCACCCATGTTTCAGTTATTCCCCCCAGTTGTCCGGTTTCCATTCAGGTGCTCGGGTGACCTTAGACCTTTGTGTTTCCCATTGGTATGTTTCTTGATGTGTCTCTTTGGAATTGTTTAAAGATTTACACATTTTTGGTGCATTTCTGTAGGTGCTAATAAATTAGGCCAGGCCAAAGACATACTGGGGAAAAAGAATTTATTTGCATAAAGGGTTATACATTAAAACAATCATTGGTCATTGATAGATGTTGATTCAGCATGAAGCTTTAAAACAAAGTGAATGCTACTTTATAAGCAAAAAAGGTGAGAAAAAGCTAAATTAAATTCCAAAAAGTCTGATGAGTTTCTTTTTCAAGAATTTAAATACAGCTAATACAAGCCCACGTGGTAAAGGTTTGAAACAAAAGGTATAAAAAATGTCTAATTTTAATATTTCATGCTATACAGTGAATACAACTTCAGACACAAAAATACTTTTTTAGAAGAAGAATGAGTGAGATGTAAAATGCCTGCTAGTTTCAAGTTGCTCAGATTCTGCGAAGGCTTTTGTCCAGAGAAAATGGCCGCCGCTGTTGCTCCCTGCAGAAGCTAAAATGTTATGCTAGATGGGAACATCGAGAAAAGGCTAGCAAGGGGGCAGGCCACACCCCTGAATATCTCACAGCCCTTGTCATAGCTCTACTGCAACAAGGCAACAAGAAGCCTGCTACGCTAATAACAGTCATTTCTAGTGAGACCATTCAAGCCACAACAGTTGGGGGCTTTGTCAACCAGAAAACTGCAGAGCACGAGAGTTTCTGTGTTAGCAGCAGATACCCAGTTTTAAAATAAACATGGAAAGACCTTTTCGTTAAAAAAAATCACAAATAAAAAATACCAACCATCATGATAGTATTATGTTTCTTCAAATAAAGAAAAATCCAAAATCCCTAAACTTGCATTATGTTCTTTATATTATATTGAGGTGTCTATAGGGAGCTTTATTATTTATTTATTTATTTGGAATGTGCTCAATCTGCTTGCATTTTTTTTCCTGATGATGAGATTTTCAAAAAATGGAGAATTGGCCTGACCACAAGTCAAGCTTGTAAGGCCATATGGTTGATCAGATATTACAAAAACCTCCACAGACTATGGGACACCATTTAGGGAAAAAATAATCCATATTAATCCATTATGTTTTGGTTGCTTGGCATATATACTGGTTTTATTTGCGCATGTAGTGGTTTTTCATTGACTCATTTGTTGGTTTGTCATTTACGTCTATATTGGTTTATCACTGACGCATTTATTGGTTTTTCATTTATGCATATTGGTTTGATATACGATGATTGGTTTGTTGATTACATATATTTTGGTTTGACGTAGATACTTGCATATTGGTTTGTTATTTACGCATTTATTGGTTTGTTTTGTGCAAATGTTTTGTCATTGTTGCTTTTATATTGGTTTATTATTTACACATCTGTTGGTTTGATTGTCATATATACTGGTTTGCTTTACATTTATATTGGTTTGCTATACACATGTATTTGTTAGTCATTCACACATAGACATATATTATATTGTTTGTTATGTTTATTGTTTGGCTTCACTTTCATATAGCATTAATATAGGCATGTATTGGTTAGTCATTTGTGCATATATTAGTTTTTTATTTATGCATCTATTGGTTTGATTATGATGTACATTGGTTTGATATAGGAATGTATTAGTTAGTCATTTGCACGATTATTGGTTTATTTATTGGTTTTATTTCCATTTAAATGTATTTGGTTAAGTTTAGGCAAAATGAAAATTTAAGGTTTACATAATGTCTAATGAACCATATGGCCTTATACACATGAAATATGGTCGGATCAATTATCACCCATTATTTGGAGATCTCATTATTAGGGAAAACATTTTGCTATACACATTTTTTCAATCTTTAATTTTAATCAAAGTAGAGGGAGCATTAAAAGATAAAAAGCTCCCAATAGACACCTAACCATCCTTTAAATGCTTAATGTATTTGCTATGACCTTGTAATTACTTTTTTCTAGTATATACAAATATGTATTGTGCAGTATAGAAGAATTCAATTAAATTAATGCACTTTTTTTGAATAACAAACCCAAGTACTAGTATTCATTTTAATTTCTACCAACAATTCCACAAAAAGATAACTTACTAATATTACTAAATAATATTAAGTCATGACCTCAATATAGTCTTCTTTGTCTTTGATTACAATGAACAAATTATTTTACAATGTGGGAGGTGGAGGGATGGGAGAGAGATGGAGAGGTCGTTAAATTGACTGAAACCTTAACTAACTCATTATTTTTAAATCACCGGTAGCCTAGAACCTTTAGCCTGTAAAATAGGCTGTTGCAAGAAATATGACACAGTTAGGCTTAGATGTGTGGAACCAAATAAGCAGATTGTTGCAAGTTTGTTCCCATCAAGCAATTGCAAAGAAGCTTAAGATTTCCAGGTTCAGTGTTCAGTACACACTCTGAAGGGTCCAGGTGATGGGCAGTAGTGTTAACAGGAGAAGACCAGAAAGATCAAGAGGCACAAGACATAACTTGTGTTGTCTAGCAAAAGAAAGCAACGTAAAACTGCACCACACCTACAGGAAGAACTCAATACAACTAGAGTTAAACCAGTTTCCCCGATACAGTGAAATGGCGACTATGATTTGCTAGTTTAAAAGGATGTGTATCTGTGAAAGAACCCTTTCTACGTGCTGTTAAGAAGAAGAAGAGACTTCGGTGAGTCAAGCACCATTAGCACTGGACCAAGAAAGATTGTGAAAAGGCAGATAAACATCCTTTAAGACCAGCAGATTGTAGTTGCCATTTCACTGTTACACACTGGTTTCTCTCTAGTTGCATTAAGTTCTTAATATAGTGCAGTTTTATAATGGTTTATATTGCTACGTCACAAGATATTTGTTCACTTGGCCTCTACTAATGGTAAACAAACACTGAGCTCCGTTTACCCTGACCGGAATAGGGTTACCAGGACCCATCCCTGGAGCCAGGCCTGGTGGTGCTATCCGCAGGCAAGCACCTAGCGCCCGGGCAGCCCACATAGCTCAGCCAGGCCAAGCCCGAAAAGATTACATGGGGAAAACCGTGTGGGACCACCACCCGCAAAGTTCAGGGTAGGGATCGGGTGCAATACCTTTCCGGAAGGGGGCAGAAACTGGGTAGATCCAGGGTTTGGTTCCAGAGCCAACACTGTGAGTAGAGGTGAGCCCAACTAGTTGGCACCTCTCAGCCTCACACACCAGCTCCGGCTCCTTCTTTCTGTCGTCTGGGCAGATGACACCTGGATCGACCCCGTTCCTTCCACCTGCCTGATGGGCATTGCACTCGATCCCTTCCCTGAACCTTGCGGTTGGTGGGCCTACTCGGTTGTCCCACGTAATCTTTTTGGGCTTGGCCCGGCTGAGATACGCGGGCTGCTCAGCCACCAGGCGCTAGCCTGCGGACACCACCCCAAGGCCTGGCTCCAGGGATATGTCCCAATAACTCTATTCTGGGCAGGGAAACTGAACTCTGTGTTTGTTTATCATATTTGTGCCAGTTGCACAAATATCTTGAGGCGTAGCAAAATAAACCGTCATAAAACTGCACCGTAGTAAGAACTCATTGCAACTAGAGAGAAACCAGTTTCTCTGACTACGGTGAAATGGCAACTACGATCTGCTAGTCAGAAAGGGTGTGTATCTGCCTTATCACAATCTTTCTTGGTCCAGTGTTGATGGTGCTTGACTCACCGGAGTGTTTTCTACTTCTTAACAGCGCGTAGAAAGGGTTCTTTCACAGATACACATCCTTTTAGACTAGCAAATCATAGTCGCCATTTCACTGTATCAGGGAAACTGGTTTAACTCTAGTTGCATTGAGTTCTTCCTGTAGTTGTGGTGCAGTTTTATGATGGTTTCTTTCGTTTGACAACACAAGTTATGAATTGAGTATTTTCTTCCTGGTGTTCTCCTGTTAACATTACTGCCCATCAGCTAACCCTTCTAGGTGTGTGCTGAGCAATGCACCTTGAAACCACAGGCTTTCTCAATGCGAATATCCTTCTTGCCACAGTATGTTTACTGTAGATCTAGCCTAACTGCTTCTTCTTTGGCGTATTTATTACAATTTTAATTGCACTGAAGGTTTTGGGTTACCTATGGTTTAAAAAAAGCGTAAGGTAGATCATTTTGCACTCTATTGCATTACCCCTCCACCTCCAACTAAAACAATGCTGTTCAATTGTATTTGATGCCAAAAGTGGCTATTTCAAGAAAACTCATGTCTTTATTAATTTTTTAAGTAAAACTCATCTTTTTGTATTACTGCTGGTACAATTTGAAAATAAATGTGTATATATATACTTTTATGGTTTGTTATTCAATAAATGCACATATATTAACTGAATTCTCAACATGTAGAAATTACAGCACATTTTTATACATTCATTCCCTCCATTTCTACATGTTGAAACCAAAATGTATTAAAATACCCAGTAATAAATGCTGAGAAGCTGCACTTTAGTGACATGGGCATTGTTTAATTGCAAATCTAAAATTGAGTACAAAGCCAAATCCAGAAGAAAAAAAAAAAAAATCTCTATCCCAAACATTGGCTCACTGTATATAATACGATCATGATTGTGGGTATTTTGAAAAAATGTCTTTCCTTGGCTGGGTATCTGCTGATGAAACACCAAAACTGACACAGCTTTTCAATTTGACGGTTGACAAAGACCTCAACTGTTATGGCCTGAATTGGCTCACCTGAAATGGCTGCTATTGGTCTCGCTGGCTTCCTGTTGACTTGTGGTAGAAGGGACGTAGGCTGTTCAGGGGGCGTGGCCTGCTCCCATGCTAGCATTTTTGAGGAGGACTTAGCATAACATCTCATCTTCTACAGGGACCAAGAGCTGCAACCCTTTCCTACAGACAGAAGCCAAGAAAAATGTATACAACTTTAGGGCTAATAAGTAGTGTGCATTTCACTCACTCTCATTCTCAAAAAGTATATATTGTTTAAAAGGAGCCTTCACATTGCATTTCAATTGACTCAAGCGTCAATTCATTTAAGCATGTTCATGTTTTACACCTTTTATTTTAAACTTTGGTCCTTGTTTTGATTTTCATGTACTTTTTCTCAAAAGCATTTTTGTTTGTAAAGTAATATTCACTTTGTTTTAAAACCAATATCTTTAAAAACCAGAAACATTAGCATTTTTTATCTAAACCAGATTATATTTCACTCTTGAACTATATTTTTCCCTTATATTAATGCAGGATAATGATAATCACACTAACAAATATTCACTTTTTTAATCATTTTAATAAGAATATTTCTTATTCCCTCTATGGGCTCTGAAGGCTGGCTGTCTCTCTTGGCGGTGTTGATCCACTGCCTTTCAATTGTAGGAAAAGGAAGGGAAATTCATGTTAGTTTTTCATCAAATAAAAAAATTGGAAATCAAACATTTCACAGATATTTAGTGTCAGACCAGGCTAATAACTAACTATTTCAAACATCCAAATCCATTCAAATAAATATGTTGGTTCAAATGATGACTGCACCTCCAGTTCTGATGCACCACCAATTATGATGAATTATATGAATTACTCACAGTTATAATCACAGATACAGTGTTAAAAAAAAAAATTTAAAAAAACGTACCGATCTTTCTGAATTATATTGACCACCTCCCTGAGCAGTGGCATCTGGAAGGGACAGATCATAAAATGACCAGGGAGGAGACAATAAATCTTAAATGACAATTTATTAAAGTATAAGGGAAAGACTTGAGGCCAGTATTAGACTGCAACTGTCTGATGAACTTGCATGCTTGCAATGACACCAGAATTATCCTGAGACTGAAACTCTCCCTGGGTGACATTAAGCCCAGTTTGTTGCTGCTCTGTGGGCATCCCAGTACATGGGACACAACCACACAATGGAATCCTATATTGTAACAGGATGTACTATTCAACAGGGCCCAGAACTCACCTAGTGCCCAATAGGATGTCTGGGAACATCCAGCCAACTTTTCGTTAAGTGAATCCAGCCTGAAAACCAACAAATGCATTTCAGGCAAAACCCAGTATTTACTATGGGTGGGGGGAAAATTGATTCAGTAGTGTATCAAAACCATATTTCGGCTAATGTGATGTAAAGGTTTTTTTTTCGCATGTTAACATTAGGCAATTGTTTGTTAGTGAGCTAAATTACATGAAGCAAATCTGCGTGTTTCAGCCTCAGATTCTTTATGTTCCTGTTGATTTCTGTCTCTAGTCTTTACCCTACAAAAACTTTCAGCAATTTGGAACCCAGTCCAGTGAATTCACACTCGCAGCACCTGACTGATTGTATTCAGCCTCTGATTAACAGATTGAATCATTTGTTATTTGTCTCAGTATTGGTCACTATCCAATTTCAGTGGAATTCTCTACTGAACCCACCTTCTCTGCAGATCAGCTGTCTTCCTCCTTTCCCTGGCTAGCTGTTTCTGAGTGTCTCGATAAGCCATCTAGAGGTATAGAGGGAGATGAATTAACACCTGGCTGTGGTCAGATGCATGAAGTAGCTAACGTACTCATAAAAATGTGAACGTGTCCGGATGTCTTACCAAATTATTCTCTGCTCTGTCCTGAAAATGTTTAATCTGAAAAGAGAGAACTCACCGGATTAATTCATTCTTGATTGATTGAATGTAAGTCAGAGCATAAACCATGGAGATGAATATGGAAATACAAACTTCTGCACTTGGTTAATGTACACTATGTTCATGAAAATCCCTAATTATCATGAGTTATTTAATGTGAAAAAGTTAAGTAAACTGCTATTACACTGGAAAATATGAAGCAAATGTTATTACACTATCATACGGCTGTTAGTTCTGGGTAAATTTGGGTTAGTTCAGGGGCGACATAGCTCAGGAGGTAAGACCGATTGTCTGACAGTCGGAGGGTTGCCAGTTCAAACCCCGCCCTGGGCGTGTTGAAGTGTCCTTGAGCAAGACACCTAACCCCTAACTGCTCTGGCAAATGAGAGGCATCAATTGTAAAGCGCTTTGGATAAAAGCACTATATAAATACAGTCCATTTAAATTTGCTCACCTCGTTCTTCAGAAAATGTTGACGATCTTTTGTCACTTTGATTAAGTCGTCTTTATATTTTATGAATTTCACATCCACTTGGGCTGTTCTGGCCTCTTCTTCAGCCAGTTTCCTGTGACATACAAGAGTCCAAGGGATTCAGCAAAGCACAAATTCCAACTTTCCACTGTACAATTCAT
Source organism: Anguilla anguilla (assembly GCF_013347855.1). Taxonomy (NCBI): domain Eukaryota; kingdom Metazoa; phylum Chordata; class Actinopteri; order Anguilliformes; family Anguillidae; genus Anguilla; species Anguilla anguilla. The sequence goes on along the minus strand of NC_049202.1, from coordinate 11,919,445 downwards.
TTTAAATGAATCACATTTCCTTAAAATAGCACAATGCATTATACGTTTCTCCAACCAGATTTTTGTATTTGGACTATACCTCCAAACAGTTGGTGCTGTCTGTTATAGCTAGTGGTGCCAGTTTCACAAAGAAACATTAGAAGCACTAAAATCTGAGATTTCTTTATACTATGTCAGTGCAGCAAACATTATTAAAACACCAAAATAATTTTTATGTCTTGTCACTTCAAAGTCCTTCTTGCGTATGGTATTTTTGCTTGATACTTACTGCAGTAAAGTGGTCTCCTTTTCCTCCATCTTGATGGTCATCATCTCAAGATTCTTCTGGAGGGACTGAACCTCATCCTGATGGATGCTACGCTCCTGCACGTTGTTCTCCTTCAGCCCAAGCATCTCCTCGGTCAAATCTTTTATCATTAGCTGGAAGGCCTTGCAAGACTCCTGTTTAAAATATGAAATTGCTTAGCCACTGCATTTTGAGCACTTTTTGATCTTTTCAGGCATCTCACATGATAACCACATTCATACAGCATTTTTGGCATTTTTGGCATGTGGGCCAGCTTCTTACCTTTAGTTCTTCATTTTCAGATTTGGTTGATGTGGCTGAATTTTGTGCGCTTGCCAGTCGCTCTAACAGTTCCTTGATCTAAATTGGACAAATAAAGGGTACATGGGGATTGCAGTTAGTTTGAAAACCAACAAATTAATAAATCAAATCCAAAACAACAAACAAGTGATTTTTGTAGTGGGAGAAGTATTACACTAGCATTCGCTGTCACCTGAGCCTTGTCTAATTCTTGTTTCTCTTCCCACTCCAAATTAGTTTCTCTTAATTCAGCCTTTGTCTCCTGGTAGAGGGCCTTCTCCTGAACAAGTTTGCTAAGAGACACAGACCACAGCAGAGCAGGGAGTGTTAAGTCCTTGAGTGCACAATTATTATCAATATTATATTACTATCCTGTACTCTCAAATACTTCTCATTATGTCCCATAGCTAGTTACATCCTCCATAAATTTTTGAACAATTTATCAATTTACAATACGAAGATCTAGTCTTTCCAATTTTGCCTGACAAATCTAGGATTAAGACTGTTTTAGCAGTTACATTTAATAAGGACAATGTGTGTCGGCTGTTTAAATAATTATCATTACAACTATTATTATTACACCACCATTATCCTGGATTGATTTTTATGTCTGTCGCGTCAAAGCCCATTTTTCATGACAGTTTTACTTGATATTTACTTCTGTAAAGTGGTCTCTTTTTCCTGAGCCTGAATGGTGACCATGTTTAGCTGGGTCTTGAGGGCGTTAATCTCTTTGTGATGTCCGCTACGCTCCTCTTCAATGATTGTCTTGACCCTGAGGATTTCTTTAGCCGAACTGACGGTCATTGCCTGGTAGGCCTTGCTGGATTCCTGTTTCAAATATTAAATTGTGGAAACAAGAAATTGCTACACTTTCAGACATGAGTCACATGATCACAAAGTTAGCAAAGTGCTATTGACAATGTTGGCTCGTGAATTATAGGCCCATTTCAGCTTCTCACCTTCAGCATCTCCTTTTCAAATTTGGCAGAGTGCAGCAGTGTTTTCATGTTAGTTGAAATTTTTGTGAGTTCCTCAATCTGGAATTGGAGAAGCAAAGGAAAGGAAACATGATGATTTGCATTGTTCCCAAATCGTATGCAGTGTGTATACAAAAACAAAAACTTAATAAACAAGTGATGCATGCAATGGGAAAAGTACTACAGTGAATTTGGATTAGCTGGACTTGTTCACCTGGTTCTTGTATAAACTCTCTCTTTTTTCGTGGTCCATGTTCGTTTTAGTTGTGGTCTGTTCAGAAGCTTTACGTTCCGAGTACAGTTTTGCTTCTGACTCCTGACGAAGCATCTTCTCCTGCACTAGTTTGCTAAGAAACACAGACCACAGCAGATAGAGACCACCGGGTGTTGAAACTATTTTTACAGATTATTCTTTAAATGCCTTTATTATGTCCAATAACTGTACATATATCTCAACACAAATAAAAATGTAAAAATTCAGTATGGACACAGTTTCTGCCATACTGCAGAGCTTAATCCAGAGTTTAAAGGCTTATCTTATCAGTTACATTTACATTTACCAATATCATTGCAACAACAATTATTATAAAACCATTTATTTATTATTTAATTTTATTTGTCACTTCAAAGCCTTTCTCCTCCAAGCTTGAAACTTACTGTTGTAGAAAGCCCTCACGCCGTTGCAGTCGTTTGGCAGTCATCTTCAGGCTGGTTCTTAAGACTTCTGCCTCCGTTTCCAGGTCTTTCAACTGGTTCTCTAGGTTGATCTTCAGTGCACGATTCGTCTTCTCTGAAGCCAAAGTTCTCGCTTCGTATGCCTTGCATGACTCCTTTTAGAAAAGTAAATGATATAAATAGAAATGGTCATTAGATATTGTAATTTTTTGTTTCTTCAAATTTATATAATTGTATAAAAAATACACTGTATACAATAAATTCAACAAAATGTCTAATCGGTGAACACTATTATTTTTTGTCGTGAAGTACATGAATATGAAGGTATTTCTGATGTAAAGATGTTGCTGTAGCACAATGCTAAGATTTATTGGAAATCACAATGTTCACTCTTTACTTTGAGAAGCCAATAGTCCATCATGAGGGAGGTTATGGTGTTCCTCATCCTCTTGAACTGGTCTTCAAGGTCTTCTTTCTAAAATGGACAAGTGCGAGAAATTATTAGTAAAAGGTATTCCCAACAAATATAGCAAAAATCATAAAAAAGAGTCTGAAACTCACCTTTTTGTGCAGATCAAAAATTTCATTTATGGCAGCATTTCTTTCCGCAGAAAGTCTCGCTACCTTCTTTTTAGTCCCTAAACAAAATGAAAACCCAAGGTTAAAATCAAACCTTCTTATTCACTAAAATGCTGACACATGTGTAATCAATCCTGTAAGATGTTAAAAGACATACTAATGTTCTCAATAAACTGTTTTGAACTTACATTGGTATATCCTTTTTTTTACCTGAGGACAACAGAAGGGAGACAGAAGAGAAAAATATAGTCAATACCCTTGACATAAACTTCACTGTATTACAGTAGCTGAACAAGTTTTGATCATGTAATCATGGAGAAGGCCATAGGTAAGGGGCTCTGGGACTACTTGTAGGCAGCAGACACAGTGAAAGAAGAGCTTACAGCTGACCCGGTCCTCCATACTGCCAACACCCATAGCAGGAGTAGGATGGTATCTCCTATGCTAGGGCCTGGTCTCCAGCCCTCCGGTAGATGGGTGATGAGCTGAAAAAGATTAAAAAAAACAACATTATCTTTAATGATTTTAGAAAGCCTTAGCTGGGTACATAATAGGCCAATCCCCATCAGTTAAAATGTACATTGGTACCCCTCATCAAGGTTATTTGAGGAAGAAAACCCATGGCAACGTGATATTTGTGATATCAATTTACCACATAATATACATGCTGTAATTAATAATAAATCCTTTAAAAACTAGCATAATGTACCGAGTCGGACAGCTGAAGAAATCCATCAGTAGAGAACGCAGGGATCACAGGGGAAATTTGCACTGTGGAAAAAATGAAAGAAAAACTGATTACAGACAAAATATTACTGAAATCAAAATTCACAGAACAGTACCTTCTCTTTAATACAAGCAAAACAAGGTACTGTACATTTCCTTAGAGGGAATCTTGCTATTCTGATTATTTTTGTAAAGGCAGGTTTCTTAAACCAGTATGGAGAGATGGCTAGTTATTTAACATAAAACCTATTTCTGTGTAATATACTTATGTCATTACATTATCAGTTATGACAGCTATACTGTATTTAAGATGAACAAAAGGTAAATTATATATCACAGAATAATCTTGATAGGAAAATAATTCTCTAAGTGTCTATTATAATAAATATATGCCTTCAATATCATCTAGTAGCATCATACAGATATCATTCAGCATTACTCTCTGGTCAGTGTCAATATCTGGCAACTCAGGTTCTTCTTTCTGGCTTCATAAGGCATTTATGTTTCAAGGAATATACCCTGTTACATATAAACCCCCACTATTAAACTACGGTACTTTCTAGAAATGTACACCACAGTATTCATACAAACAAACAGGATCACAGGTTTCAAATTCAAATTCGCCCTCCTCAACTTACCGAAGTTGGAAATTCTCACAGGTGTTAGGAAAAGCACAAGGAAAAGGAAAAAGGGAAGGATAAGCAGCCGCCAGTGTGAAAACACATTGGATGGCATGCTCATATACTATGCAAAATATATATTTTTAACAACAATTCCTGAAAAACAATACAAGTAAATTAATAAATTAAACCAATAATGTAACCAATACAATATTTCAAATAGTGTTAAGAACAGCAATTGTGTGTAATTGAATCAGAGAGTTGCATATATAGTGAAAGACATCCATTGTGATGTCATAATGATCATTTAAAACATAATATTTACTGGAATTCTACAAAGCAGAAAGAATTTTTCAAATGGCATCTACTGGCATCTTCGTTGCCAAGGCAACAGTAGGCACTGTATTCCATTAGGCACTTGGAATTCTATACTTGGAATATCAGCAGTGCTCTCCATGGTGCTAAAGTTGAAAGACTGTAACAATACTGATATTTACTTTGATAATAACTTTATGTTTTTTTCCAGATAAATATACAGTGGAAAAAAAAACTTTAGAATGTCTTTTTTCTGCATGTTTGGAGCATATATAGTCCACATATCCCTGAAGATTCTTCCAGTTTGGAAAATACTGATATATCTCTGTCAATCTGACCTTTTCATCCTCTGTTCTTCATCAATGATATATTTGTTTTATTGCACACATACTGATCACATTTATTGTAATGTTGCATTGTTATTGGCTGAAGACTACGGCATAATCCAGCCCAAGACAAATTGGGACCAAAAACAGAAATTAAATATCATTTTGTGGAAAGAAATGTGGATTGTTTTTGAAGTATAGTATCTAAGAATACTGGTTGTACCATTTTTAACTGAACTGAAAGCCCTTGGTTTTAAATGGGTTTGGAAGAGTTAACAAGTGACTTCATACGTTACATTTCAATGGTGGGTTTCAAAAATGCAATGGATCATGTGTTTCACGTAGTCTTTAAAACAATATATGGCCATGATATCAATATAAACTCTGTTTAAAGTGAAAAAAAAAAAATGAAATAAACTGCAAATCAGTTTTATTGCTTTGTGAATATATGCAACTGTCATATAATATAATATAATGAATACATTCAGCTGCAATTTTGTACGCGGTCCTCAGCAATGAAAGGCCATTCCTGTGGGAGGGAAGTCCTCACTAGCTTTGCAAGTAGAAAAAAGGTGTTGACAAGTTCAGAAAGACTTCTCCAGAAATGTCTGGTGCCAGCGCATTCGCCTCTCTCATATTATCATCCGCGGATCCCAATTGAATTCAGTGAAGATGATTGTGATATCTTGCCAGGGGCTTTCTCAGCCGTCTCCTGGTCCTCACGGTGATTTACTGTCCACCTGTTGCTTAATAGGGTTTGCATTTCTATTCTGAAATCCATGTAGAGTCTCCATTTCATGAGCATGATCCACAACATTGAACTTTTGTCATAAAGACCATATTAGTAAGCTATGAAAAGTAATATCATGGCTACCAAATATTTGTAAATGTGTGAAGAGTTTTTCCAGAATGATGAGCCCATGATTATTTATTTTTTTAAAGTTCAATGATTTATATTCAGTGGCTAGCCATCATATTCTGATTTTCATTTTAATAAGACCATTGTATTTTTCCTTAACTGTGAATGGATTATGGGGCTCTGCGTTCTTGCCGTTCTCATGACTAACTCTAATACAACTTTGCAGGAGTTTAATCTGGATGGAAGGTTTTGAACACCTGAAATAATCTTTCCTGCGATAATCTCCATAATCTACCATCTAAAAGTTTTTCCTTTCTATATGGTGTAATAAGAAATTGCAATTTTACAAGGTAGTATTGGTATATTTATACACAGTACACCTCTGAAACTGTGTACACTGTGCAAACCGATTTAGACCTTTTACCCTTTATAGTTTCCCACTTCTCATGTATCAGGTATGTGAGCTGCTGATTCTGATTCTTTGCAGTACTGTGCAGTAGACAGGTGCTAAACTTCAGTTGAACAGTGGCTGAAGTCAGTCACCCCCCGCCTTCTGCTGAAAAGTGTATTGAACTCTTTAGAAGTGATGGAAGGCCCTTCTAAATAAAATGCACGATCATAACCATCATGAACTGACCTACATTAGGTCTGCTGACTATCATTTTATGATGCTCTGCCCCTCCATGTATCTCTAAGAAGCAATGGCTTTGTATGGAAAATATATTTATTTTTGTGAAGTTCAATGTAATTTACAAAATATGATTGCTGTATTCACTAAATTAGTGTGCATATATTGCATTTGCATGTGCCATAATTGTACATAAACTATAAGTGGGTTTTAATTTAATATTTCAACACTATATATAACATTCTTTGTTAGGGTCCCCAACCTTCATGAAAGGCTGTCGGTGCATTTAATCAGCTACATTTCTATGCTTAGGTAAGACAAATAAAAATGAGACTTTTCAACCTTACACAGGATGACAAGTGCCTAGCTCAACTGATTGTCACATACCAGTTTCACATAATAGACATGTGGGAGGAGAACAAAGCACAGTAACAGGACTAAATATATACATATCATATTGCCAGCAATCCTACATAGTTTACTGTTTTTTTTAAATAGATTTAAATGACTTCAGTCCTTGTGAATATAGGTGCATGCTTTAAGTAATCATCATGCAATTATAACGTAACGCAACTTGCCACAAACTAACATTTCTGCATAGACTTTGTATTCAAAGGCAGGACACAAATAAACACAGTGTAAAATATAATTAATCATCTGCTGATACCTTGGATTATGCAAGTAAATTCATAATTTATTTTACGCTTTTTTAAATTTATTATGAGTCAGAAAGTGACATTTTTTATAAAGATAGAAGTAGCAAGCTTTAAGAGTGACATAATTGGAGGTTCCCAAATAGCAAGAACAAAAAAGAAAAACAAACAAAAAAGAAAAGAAAAACCCCATTTCATTTCCTGTATCCCACCTCCATGGAAGTGGTTAGAATCCTAAAATAAACTGAAGGGTTGCTTTTCCATTGCTTATTTTTATTTCCCACAGGATGAGTATTATGTCTTGGAGGGAAAACATTTGCTCTGTTACACAAAGCAGAGTCAGGAATGGCATCAACTGCAAATTGTCCTTTGCTGAACAGGACGGCTTTTCCAGACAGAGATGCTTTTGTCAACATAAAATAAGATAGTTCTCCAAAAGGAAAATGGGCATATGCTGAAAGATTTATCTGTACTGTGTCTAAAGTTTGCATTCAATGTGCTGTGCTTTGTTTTTCATTCTGAGTGAGGAAACTGAGTATTTGACTTGATGACTTGGTTAATTATGTCTCCGAAAATGACCAGCATATTATGACCAATGCCATAATGCTGTTTTAAATTATGCTTGGTTCATTTGAATAAATTATTTTGAATCATTTTTTAAAAAAAATCAAAATTCCCTTTATCTCCCCTGACAATGTTATGATAGGCGATATGATAGGTGTTTTGTGCTGCTGACTGCATTATGTGGGCTCTATGGCATACAATTTAAGTAGAGTGCTCACATTTTCTTCATGCAATTTTGAACAGCTTTCTGAATAGGGAGCTTCAGAATGGACATAACGCAAGAGATGGACATAAGTCATAGTGAACTTTTCACGAAAACAACAAAAACAGTTTGTTTGGTGCTGAAAAACAGATGACAAAATGGTCAGAAAAATGGCCCGAAATAATGGCGGGGCACTTTTCTGTCTGTCAAATTGTCACAGGACTGCACTTAGTAAGGGGATTCAAAAATACTTTTGTGGCCCCAGGAAAGCTATGTCATAAGGCTGTTTCATGTGGATATTGATAACAGAAACTGCATGAAATCAAGAGGATGATCTCGTTGACAAGAAAGCCATCTGTTAGCCATCAGTTAATCAGTCACATTTCAAATGTGATTACACAATAAAATATTCAGCGTTAAATAAAGTCTTACAGAGTACATATTGGGCTCATACTAGGTGCCCTGTTAGAGTTTAATTAACACTGGACATTTATCTTTTGTAATACATATATCGTGCCATTTCTGCCTGGTGAATGTGATTACACAATTAAATTATCAGTGTTAAATAAAGTCTTACAGAGTGCATATTGGGCTCATACTAGGTGCTCTGTTGGAGTTTATTTACAGTGGACATTTTTCTTTTTTAATAAATACACTGTGCCATTTCTGACTGGTCACATGCCTTCTGTGTCACGATGGACAGACGTAAACGTATCAACATGAACGGCTCGGGACCTGGTTGCTTTCTTCACTTTCAGAGGTTTTCTAACCAGTGGCCCCCAAACCCCCATAAAATCATATATCAAACTCCACTTTGAGGGAAAATTGGACTGTAAAGGTCAGCTTTTACACAAAACTGTCACTTGTGAAGTTTAATGGTCAGCCATATTATAAACCCGGTCTCATACCCTTCATATCGATCAGTTCACAGCTCGCCATTGTAGCAGGAAGGGATGAGACCAGGTTGTGCACACAGTTATAATTGTGGAACCATGTGTACGTTGTATAATATTTACAGAGAAAATGCATATGTGAAATGAACAATAAAATAATATAATAATGTAACTGTAAAGGGGAAGAAAAGTATTTTTGTTTTGAACAATTCCTTAGTTTTCTAGCCTGTCCTCCTGTCCTTGAAATATACATAATTGATTCAATTTCGGTTCTTTGGTGACTAAAGATTTCCTGCTTATATAAAGAGAGCCATGATTGGTTTCAATCTGTTTCATTAGCTAATTTATGACTATCTTTACTGCATAGTTGCTGAACATAATTAATTCCTAAGGAGAGTAGAGCAGATCAACTCCTCTAGGACTCTCTGCAACACACGGCTATTGGGATTTGGGATGATTATTACAAAAAAAGAGGGTTATAATAAACTGTCAGGAGATCTAGGGGCAATGTTTATTAACAACCTGAGATAAAAATTTATGCTCATGAAATTATGAGACCTCCAGCATATGGTGAACTGGCACCACCCCTCTTGCCCTTGAAACAGGCTTTGAATTCTATTTGGAGTTTTAGGACATGTTGTTGATTTCCACTCAATATGTACATGCTGTAGTGCTTAAATGCATACTAAGCATTTTTGTGCAAATGTAAAAAATAAAATGTGTTAGTACTTTATAATGTTCTTATTATTCACATCAACTGTTGAAAAAAAACATTGACTCAGAAGTTACAGAGTATTTCAGTCATTTCTGCTTGCTTCCTTTATTGCCTATGGGTATGGTACTACAACAGAGCTGTTGTTGGTATTATAAAAAGCCAGTGTGTTTCCGTCATCATTGTGTGCATGCTTTTCCAATATCTTTGTTGGTTTTGCGGACTTGCCAATAAATCAGCCAGAGAAGCAGCAGCCACTTGTTTCAGGTCAATAAACACGGATAATACTGCACTAGGAAATAAAATGCAGATAACTGACGAAAAATAAATTCGGAGAACTATGGCTGTAGGAGGGAAAGGGAATATTCAAGCCTCCACACTGATGAAAGGTTGTCAAGCTTCTTACTTCTCTGCTATGTGCAAATACAGAGTAAATACACAAACTAGTGACTATTTTATCACCGCTTGACACAAATCAATGCAAAATAGAATGTTGGATTAACATAAAGATGACACAGACAGCAAAAAAAGTGGTGTGTGTCTGTGTGTGTGTGCTTAACAATTAAATAACCCACATTTTAAATATGGCTGGCAGCTAAGATGAGTACTGTTGAAGGCAAAGTTTATCCACTTGTTTATTATGTCTTGTTATATTTTAGGTAAAGCCATACCACAATTCATTGTTCCAGCCAACTATGAATCTTGCCATCCTCTATGGCCCACAAGATCTGAATGCACATGGAACCTCTGCAGTCAAATCACATCAGTAGCAGACCTTTGAAAAGATACCGCTGTGAGAAAACTACTGATAAGTCCATAACATTGTTTTTTTCCTCTCAGACTCAAGGCTTCGGATTGTCTTAATCATGAGCTTCTGAGGTGGAGTGGATGAAAAATATAAGAGGAGAGGAATCAAGCTCGTAATCACAGGGATTTTAGTCTTTATCTTTCAAATTTAAGATGAGGATAAACTGAGCACATTAACAGCTAATACGGAAATGGCCAGGCTATGGCGCTGAGCTCCTACCAAAAGGTGAGATCTTATGTATTGAAAGTAACAATAGTATTTGACTTTACATGATGAAAGATGTGATTCACATCTTCACTGCAGATTCACAGTAAAATTGTGCGTAAAGTTTAAAATGCTTTCCAGGTGAGATCCACAACACAAATCTTTGCATTCCTGTGTGATGCTCTGGCTGTTCCAATAGCCAGTTGTAGCATGCTCTCTATCCTTTTTCATAATTCAGACACACAAAATGTAAAACAACCAAAGCAAAATAAATAAATAAATACCAGAATGTAATTTTTTATTTGTGGTGTGAGTATACTAGAGCATTAGATATCTGAGGAGTTTGTATTATCAGTATATTTAATGACAACACTAAAGTTCAATATGGTTATACTGTTTATTTGTTACATACGGTAACATACAAACCTATTTGATCAAACTGAATGATCCCTTTTCCCTCCCCAATTTAGGGTCGTCCATTGTACATCTCAAGTCACCTCAGTGTCTTGTGCTAAAGCTTGCTGATTGTAGCTTGACTTCGCTCACAAACACGAAAGATTATATACAGTACAGGCTACACAGATTGAATCGCGAGCGCTAACAGGAGAGGTGCGTTTCCTACTTGGTGATAACTGTTGACAGCTGGAAATCCGGGTGCTTGGCACGATGCTCAGAGAGACTGATGCAGCGGGAAACCTGAGAAGCCCAAGCTAGCTCGGGACCACGTTACCCCCGGTGGGACGAGGCCAGACATGTCCCCCTGCTGTCAGCTCACAGTCAGTCGATGATATAGTTGCGTCTCAAGCTCATGATGATCGAGCCTCTTGGCCTATGCCTGTACTAACCGAGTCAATCTGAAAACATGATTTATTTAGTGCATGGCACCTTTTGAATCCCTGTGCAGTAAATACATGTGAGTTGTGTTCATTATAAAACAGTGGGGTGTATGAATATAGCCGTGCAATATTTAAATGGGAGTACTGTAGCACAACATATATTATGCTAAAAGTTTCAGGACTTTAACATCCTGCTTTTAACATAATAGCATGAAATCCGTCACAGGATTTTACACCTTACGAAAACCCACCAGAAAAAAAAAACATCAGACATGCACTGGTACAACATACGGTTTACTAAATCATGTGTATTGTAACAAAGTAGCAGTTTAAATTTCACTTAAATTTGTTTCACTTAAAGTTAATTCCATCATATTTCGAGGTAATCACCACATGCAAACATCCAGGAAACTATACGCCTGTTAGAAGGCTTTATATTAAATATGACATACTCTTCTCTTTCTGCGAGAGTTTGTTTCTCTTACTGTAGTTTTAACTGACTTTATGTCTGGATTTACTCCTGGAATGACAGAAATAAGAACAAAAGACACTCGCCTTTTGTGAGTCATGGAAATCCGACCACTTTCTGGTAATAGGAAGGATTATGGTGACAGCACCTGTGCCAACCCGCCTCTGAAGGAAAGAATAAATGCATGAAAGTAGTGTATAACAACTGCTAAATATAGCTGCCTGTGTATAATAGGCAGAGAAGAATTCCACAGAACACTATTTCAGAGAATCACTCCATTTGCTTTTTTGTGTAGTTGATCCCTCTAATTTGTTTTCCAGCAGGAGACACCAAAACACAGGAGTCCTTAACATTGTCTAAAAAGTAGTCCTATGATCCTAAGGATTTTTATTAAAGTTTTTTATGAGAAGTTATCACTAAAGTAAAATCATAATATATTACACATATGTTGCTCATTTTTTAATTCAAGTAATCTGTGGAATTACAAGCCACATGCTTGCACGTTATGACCTACAGTTCAATTCGGAAACAAACAGACCGTGTTTATTACGTGCCAAACCAAGTTTGTTTCCCTTTACACGTTTTCTCGCCAGCATGATACATCAGAAAGCAATAGGCTAGATTTCAAATGGAAAGGGTACAAGTGCAGTCAGCCAGAAAGATATGGGATGCTGGCGAGGAGGCAGATCAGCAAAACCTAATGGATACAAGAAATACCGAGACCTTGAAATATATGGAGCTAAGCAGAAAGTGAGAATAGGATGCTAAATTAACAGTCTGGCCTGTCATAGGCATTTGCATCTGCCCTCATATATATGAAAAAATAAACACAAACCTAAATCTGACTAACTTCCCACACAAAATGAAGACAGCATGTAGGAAGTAGATTTTGAAGAAGAGACACCACCCCAAAACCACCTGGTGTAAATATACTTCTCAAAGTTACTGTTACCACATAGAGAAGTGCAGTTGGGCATCACAAACGACAAATGCAAATGAAGGTCTGTTGCTTATTAGCTAATGATGCTCGGGATGTCATCTTACTCTTGAGGGGTTTGGAAAGGGCACTTTGTGGCTGCATAGGAGTTTATTTTTTTCATTTTGTGGAGATATGATTTAACCTGATGAGTGAACAGACTGTGTTCACAGCAGTCAACAATAATGAGGCACCTGATACATGCAGTCAACACTGTGCTGAGTACGTGCTGTGGGTCACGATCCGACAGAAACACATTTCAGAGTCTTTATCTGTTGAGAAGTTATTTTCATCACCCGGTAAAATGACAGCCAATTCTTTCTTTTCACAGAAAGGGGGGTACGTGAACAACAGTCCTTGAATTCATTATCTTTATAGACTCTAAGCAAATGTACTATTTTTAATGCCATTTATTTCTGTGTTGTGTCAAAGTACTGGCAAGCAAATGGAAGACCATACTCTTTCAAATTTTCCACTGATAACTATCTTGGCTATGTATAATTTAGTTTCCTAAAAAAAATGTCTTTGAGCATTGGATTTTATACATGATATCTATTCCATGATATCTAGTTAGTTTGATGCACTTCATTTCAAGGAGGAATTAAAAGCACATAGTGTGCTATCAATATTGCTGTTACTAAGGACAGACACAACCCAAGTACCCACAGTGAACTGTTTGTATGTCCAAAGAACAAGTCCATGATTTTACCACAGTTCACATACTCAGAATCAATTAATTTAATAATGTATTAATTTGCCTATTTTGTGCGTATTAGCCAATGACACATCTACCAAAAGCATTTGTTTGCATTCCGCATCATTGTATGTCACTTTTGAATGTTTAAGGGGTAATCAACAATGATCACCCCAGACAGAAGTGCTAGTTTTAGTCTACAACACAGTGAATAGAGAAACAACTGGTGTTATCCCGGGAGATTCCTTAAGACTCCACTGTGCCAGTGCTCATGGGATTTGGAGATGATATTCTTAAGTTTGAGGTACAGCAGCATTACCATACATCCAACAACAAGGGGAGGACTCATACCTACCCATGACTATGATTTAATTTCAGTTTTTCTCTTCAGAGTTATATTGCCAGTCTGTTCTTTTTTTTTCTTCTTTTGTTACTGACCTGTTCAACCTGTGCAAAAGAAGGAAAGACACACACAAGCCTCACGTGTAATTCCCTGGTCTTGCACTGCATGTGTTGCTCTTAATCTCCTCTGACATCATATGGGTTCTTCCAGGATACGATTTTGTATTATATCCACTGGAAAAAATGTCTCATTACTGAAGACTGAGCCAGAGTGGATTATCCTGTTACCAGCAGAACAATAGTGCACTGTATTTTAATTTGAACCAATATCTCAATAACCATTCCTGCACCTGTTATTACGCTAAAAATAAACAATAGGATTCTGAAGAACACAGCAATGTGAATAGCTGCACATTTGTTCGTTCTGTTTGTGAAGTCAACTGATCTCTCCACCCCAGTTCTTTTCATCTGAAAAGTAATTTTGTGGCAGCAGCAGGTGTTGCAAAGCAATGGGGGGAGTAGTTAAGGCACTCTTCCAACTTGGCATGGCTGAATATTATAGATACTGTAGGTGCATCTCTTTGCTTGAAGCCATCTATGACCAATTGTTTGTTTCTATGGCCAGATAAAACAGCTGGAGCAGGGGCCAGCACAGTTCCATAGCTTTGTCTTTTTTTCTCATGAACAGTGCTGACCTACAGCTAATTTCTCTGTGACAGCTGTATTTCTGCTATTGGTTTCCATACTTGAGGCAATACAGAGGAGAATCTGAAATGTCATTAGCTATAAGGTTATGCTTTTCTGTAAGGAGGATCTAATTCTGTTTGAAATGCTTCAACGCAATATTCTTAATTGTAATAAAACAATCAATGCAGGGTTTTATAAAGTCAGAAATATTTTTAAATCTCCTTGATAATAAAAGAGAACTCAGAAGAAGTTCTTTCCAGGCATTATAAATAAGCAAACACTGCCATTGCCAAACTTTTGAGGCTGACACTTTTTGTTAAGATTTACAGCTTTTCAGCTTGGTGACTGATTGAGCTTTCACTGTGTATTCCTTGCGTTGACACATCCCAGCATACACTGCATTTAAAAAGTGAAGAACTCAGCAACATGGTTATCTGCACGAAATGCAAGGTTGAATTTAAAGGTGCATTTTAAATGTTCTGGAGACGCTGGAACTGAATTTGTCACTACATAAAATGAATTAATGGTCTACTACTATCCCACTATTATTATTTAAATGCTATTATTTCCATTTCAGAATCTCTGCTCCAGTTATTTAAAAAGCATACATTTTCTAAATGATTGGATATTGAAGCGCACCTTTCTCAAGAGTTTGACAGTATCCTACCTGAGTTACAATCCAAGCTCCATAACAGCTACATTACATAGCCTTTAGTTTGACCTTAGAGGTGACTCATATGTGTCCTAAAATCTCCTTTGGTTTTCTTGTCATTATTATTAAATGTTTTGTGGTATTCCTCTACTCCTTTATGTATTTGTATTCAGTAAGTATACAATTCTTAAATATACAATAATGCAATGATTTCTTTATATGCCTTGACACAACACAAAGTGCTGTACCTGTGGCACTGTTTTATTGGTCGACATAATGCAGTTGTGTTTTTGTTATTTACTATTTTTAAAAAAAAACAATAATCCTTGGGATCTGGAATCTGAAAACTCCCAGCCTTACAATCAATTATTTACAGCCTCTCAGAGCAAAATGTAAACTAATACATGTGAAATGTGCTAAATTCCAGAACGTGCACCTTTTTATTTCATTTCAAGAGGCTCACACATACCTTTAATTTAATCATCTGTTAATCTGGTTTTAGTTTCACTGGTGTGATTTTTTTAAATAAGTAATCTTATTTTGTAATAAGTAATAAGTAAAACAATGACATTTCTACTGTCTTTCTATGTACTATTAATCTAATGTCTCATTTATTATTATGTTTCCATGGAAACAATAAGGTTGTATTCTTAAATGAGGTTGTTATTCTCGTCCACGCTTTCCCGAGTGCTTGTGATGAGGGGATGTGACTGGATTTGATCAGCTGGCCGTGTGGAATGAATTAATGGCAGGCATGGCCCTGTATCAATTTAATGCAGAATCCATTGTGGATTTATCTTCAATGAACAGCCTTCATCCGTAATTAGGAATTCATAAGAAGAAACATTTGTATGGTCATATAATACAGCATTAATACTGCAAGTGTATAATGGACAGATATACATCAGAGTTGGCTGCAGGTCCTTCTCCAGGGTATAAATTCATCTTAAAAGTAATGTGTCAGTGGCCATTTCAGAATTATTATCAGGTATTTCACTGCTTACACCAGTGTAGATGCTGTTAGAATACCTAATACCTAACAAACACTGTTTGATCTTCACAAATCAAGTCATTGTATCTGATGGGCATCATCAAATGGGACCCATTGTTTAGAAATGTTTCAACAGTTCTGTAATGTTTTTGAATGTACCACGGTCAAAAAAACGAATAACACGTTTCCAGTTCTCAGCTTCCCTGTTGTGGTGGGAATTCAAAGAGAAACATCGCTGATTCCAAGATTATCTTGACACAAGTGCACAAGTACACAAAAAAAATCCTCTTTGGGGAAAAAAACTTATATAGAGGTGACCAAACCAAATTACCCTGGTGTACATTTCAGGTCTTAAAACATCAGTACTTACATAGTGAGGCAATAACACAGCCACTGCAGAGGATGTAAGCCCATAAATTGAGGTAACTACTTTGTGAAATATTACAAGGGAAATTATACCTGTTCAACAGTGAATGATTTAATGATTGATAACATTTGTGCAAATAAAAATAGGATGGCGCCTGTTTTGCTGTCATATCTCAGGCTGGAAGTAGGCAGACCTCATATTCACATTAGCTGCAATCTCTGTGTTATTGACACAGCTGTGATAGGGCGAATTCTGATCATGAAGGAAATGCTGGGCTAACCTAATTACGGAAATGGTGAGCTAAATTATAAACCTCAGATATACATGCATTGAATGCAAATTTGTTTCAGAAATCAGAAATATTGAAACTGAAAAATGCATGTGCATGTGCTCTGTTTGCACACACACTCACACATAAACACACACATGCACAAACACACACACACCACCACCACCACCACAAATAATGATTATATCTGCTCTTGTTCTGTGGTATATTATATGCGGAATTGTGGAATTCCAGAATTGCTGACGGACAGAGATGTTGTCAGCAAATCAGTCCAAGAGGGTGTACTTCAGATGGCTACCCAGTGGTCAGCAGATGGACAGATGGGCAATCCTCACATGGACATGTGACTCCACAGGACTCAGTGGAGCACAGTGAATGGCTCTTCCATCTGACAATAAACCTAACATAATTTGTTCTTGAAAGATGACAATTTTTATTTCATAGCTTAATTAACAGTGCAGCGTTATACAGAAATAAATTGAAATAAACACAATCATTTCAGTTAACTTATTTCATTCTGAAATAATTGGCTACAGGAAGTGTTTCCTCGGAGGCATTAAAAATTAGTTCTATTATCTAACCGGTATGCATTTTATGTCATTCTTCCTACTGGCTGATTTCTGTCCAGCACTGTCAAACCTGGTCTGAAAACTCCAGTGGCCTTTATCTCTCAAACTTTGGTTTCCTTCAATTCAATTTTATTGGACACAGTAAATGCATGCTCTGAAGAGGGTGGTGCCATAAATATATTGAACAAACATGAATGTCCCATGTAGGCTTTGAAGCCTGAATCTATGAAATATGCAATAAGCCTATATGAATGAATAAAAATATTGATTATGCAATAGCTTGTGCAGGATAGGGGGCCAAGTAAGGCCAATTTAGGTCTTACTAAAGTCTAAAGTATAAAGTATAAAGCTATTCTTTAGAAATCAGAAACACTGCACAACCTTGCAATTAGTTGCTAATTAGAAAGAGATTATAAACAGAAAGACAAACACTGGAATTCAAGTGAAATGAAAGCTATATTGTGATGTCCAGCTTTCATTTCTGTCTGTAAATATTGAAGTGAATTCATTGAAAGCATTTTTTTCAAAGGCTCCAGAGTCACCTGACATTCTGAAACTGCTTATATTGAAAGGAGAATGAAGAGAAATTAATCAACCACACTGTCAATGTGCTTTTTTCTTGTGAATGAGATAATGCATTAGCTAGCAAGCAAGATAGAACATCCCATTCCCTTTTATTTGATTAATAAATTAAGTGAACGCAAAAATGAAATGCCAACCCGTTGTTTTGAAGCAAGGAAGTTGATACATTACGCACCACAGACTTGTTTATCCTAATGCATTAAAAATTAATAACATATTTGCTTTTTTAATGATTGAAAAATATAATTTCATTGAATGTACTACTAAGAATAACATTTCTATATGAAGCAGTGGGATATTACATTGTGCGGACATTTCTGCTTGTGTAAGGTAGGCTGTCATTAGTATGAACACGTTACATTAATTAATGGACAAATTCCATTGCTTTCTTAGCTGCAGCCATAATAAGCAGGTTTGCTGTTTACAGTAGTGTAACCAAAAAATAATGTGCACATTAAAATAAAATTAGCATTGGTATTCACTCGATCATCACTGGCTGGATTTTTGAAGTTAAGTCTTCAGTGTGAATAACACAGGCACAGAAAAGTGCAGTATAATACAGTCTCATCTGAATGTCCCAGGGACCTTGCACAGTAAACATGGCACGAAGTATGAATTATCAATTAGCGTCAGACAAAATATTTAGAATGTACTTTTGCCTTATTAAATTCCACATTGCTTGGGTCAGCAGACGTTGACACGCTCTGAGGCACTCTGGGTGATGGGGTCAATTTAATGCTGTGTCAACATTGCTCGCTTAGCTTTTATGTGCTCGTGTGCAAAGGAGATAAAAAGCCTTGAGCTAATTATCATTAATATGATTACAGTGAAATTAATATATTGTTTCCCCTTTATGAAACCTGTCCTCTCTCTTTATGCCATTATAGTCATTATATCTAATGCGCATTAAATGTTTATAGCTTTTGATCTCAAGCATAGAAGATAATTTCATACTGTACCCTGCTAAGGTTAGATATAACCTTAAATTGCCTAATAAACCCTTTTTGAAAGTATTTAAGGTGGTGACAAAGGAATTCCACAAATGAATCGCACAGTTAATTTTTAAAAATAGAAATACCAAGCAACATTTTCCCTTGAGGCACAATGATTCTCAAGGCACAGCCAATAAATTATGAATGAAAACAATTTAAAATTCATAATTCACATGCACTGCAAGCAAAAAAATACACTTAATTCATAATCAGCTACATTTATTACCTTTTTATATTTCCCAATAATAAATCTAGCAGAACAGATTTATTGTAATCCAAATCAGAACTGGATAACAAAATACCAATCTTCTGCCAGTGGGTTCATTAAATATATAGTAAGCTTCAGACTTGGATTAGCATCATGATTCAATTCAATTTCATTTATTTTGTTTAGCGCTTTTTACCGAGAGCTGTCACAGAGACAGTTACAGAGAACAGAAGGGAGATTAGGCAGAAACCAGGCCTGAACCTCCAAAAAGTGAGTGAGATAAAAACTCCCCAGTGGGAACAAAAACACTCAAACGGTAGCAAGACAAACCTCCCCAAAGGGAAAAAAAAACCTCAGGGGGAACCCAGCTGCGGAGGTAGAGCCCATTCTCTGCTAGCCAGCTCAATTAATACGTGTCAATAATGTTTTATTATATTGGCGTCACTGCATTGCATGTTTAGTATTACTGAAGTCTCTGCACCCCTCCGGCCAAACTCCAAATGCAGAGACTTTCCAGGTGAGTAACAGCATATTTCTCATTACCAGAAAGCTGTGCATAAAATTCTCCCTGTTGGTTATAATTCCATCCTGTAGTATTAGCTTTCAGCGAGGCTGCATGTGCTACTCGAGCAGCAGGAGCTATTCTACTCACTTGTGCTATCTGTGGTTTTTTTTGTACTGTACAATTGCATGACATCAAAACAACTCTGAGGCACCCTTGAGATATGTACTGTAACATTCTGCTTAAATTAAATGGTAATACTGTTCTGAAAAGATGTATCTATTGTATGTTGCATAGTATTGTATATACCCTGTTGTGCGTAAAAGAAGCAACGGTCACACGGCAAATGTTAGCTTAGTTATGGTTAATCTTTGGATGTCATTTTGGGTTATTTTTCTGCTATATTCAAAG
This sequence comes from Anguilla anguilla, assembly GCF_013347855.1. NCBI lineage: Eukaryota > Metazoa > Chordata > Actinopteri > Anguilliformes > Anguillidae > Anguilla > Anguilla anguilla. The sequence continues at coordinate 11,899,548 of NC_049202.1, read as the reverse complement.
AAATAATCTCACCTCCAAGGCAAATAGGGCAAGCAACACACAGGTCTAGGTTTAAAGGGCTTATTTTACAAAAACAGTTCTCCCATATCTTCATTCTGGACCTTTGTTGCCTTGTTAGATGTGGGTGTTGAGGAGTGGCAATAAGCAAGACTTTCTCTGTAATTACACAGTAATATTTTGCTTCAGTGTTATAGTAATGGTGAAGGACCTATGACTAAATGTCTGATTCCCATACAGGGCACCATTGCTGGGCCCGTGAGAGCTGTGTAACCAATCAGCTGAGAAAACGTATGTGTAAAAACACAGGTGTGCGTTGCTGCACATGCACCGCATGTCTTTCTTGGTCAGGTTGTCTTCCAGGCAATTGAATAATGTGCAATGGTGCTGATTCTATTAAAGGACATTCAGTATTGTGGAATAAGTTTGACATGAGGATACAACCTTGAAGGCCTTCATTTTTAGACAATCTTCCCCAGTGCAATAATTTACCCTGATTTGGCAAGTACAAATTGCAGAATGCATTAACACTAAATTATGATTTAAAACCCACTTATCTGAATGATCTCATATTGAGCTTTACATTTTTGTACAGTCAGAACATGTGGTAATATACAGTAAGGGGTACTTTGACTTTTCATACAGAGAACAAAACAAGTACAAATGTACATAAATGTGCATTGTAGTGACTTTGCAGACAATTATTGATAAAAAAAACTGTTTTAGTTTTAATTGTAATTTTAGGCTCACTGCAAAGCCAGCTTTTGACTGTTACCATTTTACCATTAAAAGAATGCAGAACCATACAAAATCTTTCGGGTACCATTTGAACATGAGAATCCTTCATTCTGCATAAACAGATTTTTACCTGTCATGATACTATTTATAGAAATATAAATGAATATGAAATGTGCATCATTTTTCTGTCCCATGACAGCGGCTCTGTGTAGTTAATGATGAAGTATGACGTAAGCATTTACCGTGTACGCCAATATACAGCAGCAATGTGTCTCGGACTATGTAAGAGAGCCTATCTACCTGAGATCTAAAGCATGATGGTTTTGGTGTGAGTGAATTGTCTATTCATTCAGGCAGGCATAAGGACATTCATTACTACCAACGCTGATGGACTGAATAATAGAATATTCAAAACCTGAAGGTAAAGAGATAAATGTGCTTCCATCTCTTCACATGTATTTTTTTCAAAGCCAGATTCAGTTTTCTTTGAATTTGCTCCTCAGGGCATTCAGAAAATAGCACAAGATAGTTGCCTGTGATTTACCCACACACACACAGTAAGTGAGGTGTGGGTGGACGTCGAACAAGAGCCACTCTGATTACTGGTCGAGATTACAAAATACATGCTTGGAACCTGTTTTTCCAACGCCCCAAATTCTGTTCTTTATCAGGGCTCCTCTTCTTGCTGGTGGAGTTTTAAAAAATTCAATTAATTTTAAAATACAGATTTAAGAAGTCAAATTCAAAACGGTGGTTCCTAAGTTAAAGAGAAGGTTGGTAATTTACAGATGATTTAGTGCCGTGTCTTTGGTTATGAAATCTTTCCTTCATTACAAGATAACAAGATCAACAAGATGCATTTCATATATTCCATTTCTGCTAGAGAAAAACAGCAGAAGATAACTGTGCTGATTATTCTTCATTTTTTTGTATGCCATTCTGCATGAGTATTATTAGATTTGGCTTTATAAAGCCTTCTCTTTTGAAACAAATTAGAAGCAACCTTCAGTACTGGAAGAAACATTTAAGTTCTCTGTTTATACTTATCTAAATTATTCCATTACAGACCCCATTTATATATTTTGTGTTCCTTATCTATTGCAGAATTCAGTAGGGTCCACATAAGTATAGTCCTGAAATTCACCTTTCATTTATAATGATTTAATTGGTTTGGAGGGCAACTGAACTAATTATATGCAAAAGACCATTAATTATACTGTATATTATAGGTCTGTTCAACTAGAGAGGCTGGCTTATCAGGAATTCTTTATTAAACAGAACAACGTAGGGATGTGGAATGTATTACTTTGTAATCTACCAACTTGTTCATTCTGTCCTGTCTTCAATGTATATGCAGATGCCCCAGTGTTGTAGATGTAGAGTGTTAAATTAGGATTCAGTGTCTTTTTCATTTATTTATTTATGAACCATGCAGTTAAACTAACCTCATAATACACAGTATTATTCATCAATACTCAGTCACCAGCCCCTGTTCTGAACTTTAATATATTTGCACATAAAACAGTAACTGAAATGACGCCCTGGTTATATGATTTGAAATCAGCATTATGATTACAAATATGATCCCACTGTCAATATGAGATCAATATGTACTATGTACTTATGACTTTATCAGGTTAATCCATATTTCATAACCCACAAACAAGCCCAAATATGCAGATCTTTTTTTTTCAAGTCTGTTCAGGTCATGATACCAAATGTTCACAGAGGAAAAGTCTATCCATTTGATTGCTGTCAAACTGACGCTTATTGAGTCTTCAAAATTAATTTCAAGATCATGCAATGTACTGGTCAAATAATCAATACCAATTTGCAGTAAGAAAATGCCAGTGCAATTTTAGCACAATGAATTGGAGATCCCCTTTGCGAGGTAGCTTAAATTAGAAAGAGCAGAACTTGTTTTCTGTCACCTATCATATATAGATAATGTGGAGGGTTATTTCTTCAGAAATATATAGTTAATTCTTTTGTCCCTGCAAATTCTTGCTTGGGAATATATACTCATTTAGAAATGTTCTCCACAGTAAACACAATCAAGAAATAGACAGATTAATAATTTCAATCTTCTGTTCATGCCATTCGAGCTGTTTTGACATTTTCCCTGGATAGTCACGCCCCCTTAATGCTGACTGGCAGATGCAAATTGTATAGAATTATTCTCTTGGTGAAGAATTTAGTGTATGAGCATTGGATAGGGATGGGAATGTTTTTTTTGCAGTGAATGGCTTAATGTTTTCCTTTTTTTTAAATTATCATTTTATGTTGGTTAATTATTCAGTTGTATATTTCTATCCCCAGTACTGGATACAACTTTATGCTACCTGGAACTGCTTTATAAACATAGACCATGACCACCCACCACAGCTGTGGCCAGTAGCCATAAACTCCTAAACCGCACTTCACTGGACTCAGGAGGAGAGAACTTGTGCTGCATTTTTCTGAGAAGGGAGGTAGGGGTGTATCAGCACAACCAATATTTTTATGTTTATAATTGTGAATGTATATCATACAATTAATGTACTCATACGTATTGCCTCTTTAGGCCTAATAGTGTTATACGTGGTTCTCAGAAACTTCTGTAACTATCAAAAATATCCTTCATCACATGCAAAAACCGTCTGAGCTAATTGCAGATGCTAACTGCTACAGTAACTGCTCATTTTAATCACAGTAAAAATTGAAGTATTATCACAGACACCATAAAGTGAACTATCCCTTTAATTTACTTGCGTAAGTTTTACATTTCCCTGGTCGCTGGCAGAACTGGGCCATGGCAGTGTCCACCATAGAAAGAGCGAAGCCAGCTCATTTGGCTCATGCTCGTTGGCTACCACCTGTCAACTGCAGGAAGCTTGTTTAATTTCAAATTCATTCTCATTAAATGCCAAGTTTACCCATTTTGTTGAATACAAATACTCTTATTATTAGCATCCCACTCCACATACATACTATATGTGAATTATTTAAAGTATTATTGTCTGACAGATCCATGCTCTAATGGAGGCCCTTTGATATGCCATCCATTTATACAACTGGAAGTATGCTGAAGAAATTCAGGTTAAGTACCTCGATCAAGGGTTAAAACTTACCAACGTATTTTGCTAGCAGTATAAACAACACCAAAGGAGCTGGTTAATGTCAACTAAGGTCTCTTGCTAGCTTGCTCTCTGCATTTACGGTCTGCCTTTTCAGCTGCAATTAAAGGATTGTAAAACAATTTGCTCTTAACTGGATGAGAAGCATTTAATCATATTTTAAATGAATGTCTCAAATTTTACTGCCAAGGAAGGGTGCTTTAGATACGTTATTCATTGGGACTAAAAGAGAGGGAATGTACAGAGTTTCATTGAATGTCAGTGAACAGCAGATATTTTTGGAGGTTTTCTTGTGCTCAATTGCAAATTGCTCACAAAGAGCCACACAAATCATCTTAGCTGCAGAATCAGGTAAAACGGTGAATTTAAATCTGTTACTTAACTGACACTTACATGTGCTGGATGTTTACTCTTCATTAAAGAAATGGCATACTTCTTTAAGTGTAGTATAATGGGAAAGGAGCTGGTCTTGTAACCTATAGATCACAGGTTTAATACTTGGGTTGTACACTTGAGCAAGGTACTTGACCTGCATTGCATCAGTATATATCCAGCTGTATAAAAGGATGTTATGTACAGTAAATGCTATATAAAAAATTGTATAAGTCACACTGGATAAGAGCGTCTACTAAATACAATTAATCTGATGACTCATGCAGACAATAGAAACTATCGTACACACATCATACACTGTACAAACTGGTCCCAACAGACTGGCTTTCGGTATGTGTATATTGCTGTAAGGGACACCAATGCAACATACATTCTCCAGAACAAATCCACAGGAAGAGATAAGCATTTTTTTCAAACAGCATGTCTATTATAGTTTGCCCCTGGATAAAGTCAAATGGAGTTATTCAATTTACACACAATGCTTCCATAGCTAAGTAGATAATAGGTAACTGTGCAGATAGTAAATGCTGCAGAGGTTCTGTAGGTAATGCACAAGAGGAGCAAAGCATTGTGGAGAGGATGTACCTTGCCCTCCAGAATTGTTGGCACCCTTGGTAAAGATGAGCAAAAAGGCTATGAAGAATGTCATTGTCATTTATCGGCTCAGTATTACACTCAAAATATGAGAGAAATCTGACCTCTAATTGAGGTAAAATTGCACTTTGAGGAATGCGACCTGAATGAGTGTGCAAATTGCTGAGGGCTGGAAGTGATTAGGGAGTGCATGGGGAAAGATCACGCCCACCGTGTGGGGAAAAGCAAAGACGTGGTGAGGAACAAGGCACGCGGAACAGAAATAACCGGAACACAAGGGAAACCATAAGGCAGTGGTGTCAAACTCGTTGCCATGGAGGGCCGTGTGTATGCAGGTTTTCATTCCAACCAATTAATGCTGCCTTAATTGAGTCCAATTACTCATTCAGCCATATGCGTTTAACTGCATTGAAGCACAGAATATAAGAAAATTTTTATTTAGACAATGCGGGTCACCATAGACGTCGGGTCACCATTGTGCACAAACCTGCATCCCTAATTCAGCAAATCATTTAACTAATTATATAATCAAGATCTGAGGCTGGAATGAAAACCTGCATACACACGGCCCTCCATGGCAACGAGTTTGACACCACTGCCATAAGACAACCGAAACACGGGAGCATGACAGGAAGTGTACTAAAAGGAAGTATGCATCACTAGTACAGGTGCAGAGAACCTGCCATACCTTAAAAAGTAGACACAGGCTGAGTTACAAGAGCTGGAATGCCCAACAAAGCATCAGTGCACCTCACTACTTACTGTATCATTTTATACCGACTGTCATGGGTAACCATTGGAAAGTAAAAATGCTTGGGCTCAGGTAACTTTCAGCAAAGATAATCAGCTGGCTGCAATGACAATCTCACCAGTGCCTAGCTACCCATATACCTTCTTTATTCCAATGGTGATAAAGGTTTACTAACATTTTGCTTGCTGTGTTTTCTTTTACAGTCTTTAAAATGTGTTCTTAAAAAATGTTTAAAAGACTTCATATTTTTGGGTATAAACCATTCATATAAATTTATGACAATTTTTTTTAATCATCTATCACACATCATAACCTTTATTCTCAGTTCTGTATTAGGAATGAATATGGATGCATACGCTACACAATAAATATCAGAAAAAAATTCCCAGCTGCACCCACTAATCCATTCTTATTATTATCAACACAATGTAGATTAATATATGTATGTGATAGCAATTTTCAATTTGTGGCAAATTATGAATTTTCATTATGTGTTCTGAATGGGTTTGACAATTATCTGATGCCTGACAGAATGTGTCAGAGAGAGAGGGGGGGGGGGGGGGGCTTGTGAATAAACACACCGATTTTACTGTGTGGAGAGGAGTTATTTCAAGCTGCTGGATATTAATATGTATTAACATATTGTGTTAAATCACTCAGAAAATGCTAGCTCCCATCACGGGACAAAGATTTTAGCTTTACATGGAAACTGAAATGTTTACATCAGTAAAGAAATAACCAATTGAAATTATCACTCTGGGGTTCACTGGTATTATCTACTTTTCTCATAGGCTGCCATGGAGACAACTTACACCACCCATTGACGCTCTCAGCACAGCTGTGTAAGGTAATAATCCTGTTCAAAGTAGCTTCACTGAAATAGTGTTCCTGCTACAAGATAAAATCTTAAAAAGAGCAACCACACCTCATTACCAATTGTATAACATAAGGTCACTTTATCCCTCTCTGTTATTCTCTGTAATTGCCCCCTTTGGCCATTGTTATTCTTCACTTGAGAATCGTAGTCATTTCCCATTCATAGCAATAGTATCAATACTTTAAAAGTTTAACGGTAACTTTAGAATAAATGTCTAATAGTGGAAAGTTTGCAAGCATTTGAGAGAACATTGTGTGTGTACAATTTTATGCTGACAATGAAGTTGTATTTTCAAAACTTTTAAAGCTTTTGACATCTATCCCCATCATTGTTTTTATTAAACCTTAGGAACGATATCTGATGATGCATTGTGTTCAATATAGCTTTCATGACAGATTGCTACATGAACACCTACCCAACCCTTGAGAGGTAGGATTGAATCCCGATTCAACCTTATATTTGCCAGCTCTGAAAGGTAAGTACGTGGCAAAATAGCAGCTATTTTTTGTATGGATTTGTATGGATGACATGGATTTGTTTTCTTTCAGAGGTAATTTCCAAGTAGAACATAATGTGTGTCTAAACTAATGTATAGTGTGTCAAAGAAACACAATCACAATCAAACAAGCAGGCATCTCAATGGAGTGATCAATCTGTAGCACTTTGATTTGAGCCAGTTGCAGTTAGTCATTTTGTGTATGTGTCTGTATTCTCTGTTCTGTTCTATTAATGCACAGTTTACACTTGTCAGTATGCATTAGTATGCATCATGCAGTCAGGGAATGACATCAGCCAAGCTAAATGTATGCCAAATTGAAGAGAAAATGTAAATTGGGCAAACAAAAAATATTTTAACTCTTAATAACCTAGAAGTACAGGCCTGTGTCTTCAGTGTTCCCAATTCAAATTAACTGCACTTAGCATAGCAAACAGTATGAACAAAATGGTCGCCACAGCCTGATAGTTGTGGCTTGCAGTGGTCTCAATGTTCACCAATGGTAAACACCCATAGCTAACTTCTGCCACTTTGTTGCCAGGTATGCCAGGTTTTTTTTTTCTCCAACAGAAAAGAGGGCCTCTGTTCCTCATTGAATGATATAACCTTCATATCTCTCCCATTCATCATTTGTCACCGAATGTATCCTTTATTGGATGGGGTCTCTCATACTTCTTGTTCGGATGGCTTCCACAGCCACAGCTGGTGATTGAAATTACAGCCTCTAAGATAAGGTTCAGTGGAAGAGTCTTCTTGGAACCCTTTGCCCAACTTTTTCCATGGCATCTGTAAGAAGTGAAAAGATCATTTTGTGGTAGATGCAACCCTTAATGAAAACACATAAACATTCTTCTCAGTACAGACATTTATCTTTTGCACATCTTATGTTATTTTATGCACTTTAAAAATGTATTTAAAAAAAACACCTACATTTGAATGCTTCCATATTTGGCCAATGCAAGAACAAAGCTTGCCTGAAAACAGCCTATTCCCAGGATTGTCCTTAATTTAATGCAAAAATGCAGCACCACTTCAGCCAGTACCTGTTCCAGATCTATACCACTCTCATAGCTGTGAGGCCATATATCATATTAGCAGACTGAAATAACTACCGGCATGGGATGAGCATCATTAAACTTTCTCTCAGTAAACGCAAAGGCATGCCTCAACTAGAATGCCAGGAATTTCACTGACCTATTCCATACTACAGCAGAGTCCACCAGCGCTGACTGTGCCATATATTACAATATTCCAGCATAAAATATTATTAAATTCCCCTGTTGTTAAATGTTAAACTCCCATTTCTCAAAATTCTCATTGCATACTTTACCCACTTTGTTTAGAAGGACATACCCACCCCAAACTGATAATGCACTGCTTTAGTCAACATTTGCTCCCGCTTTGGCTTGCTCAGCTGTATTTGAAGGGAAATTCATCTAAACAAGGCAGCTTCCCCAAGGCAGCTGTAACATTTTAAGTGACATCTTGTCTGTCTTGAGGAAGAAAAAAAGCTTTGCGGTTGGGCACTAAAAAGGCTGTTTGGATTGCCTGACAGATGGCTATTTTTTAAAGACAGGGTCCTCACGAGGGTTTTCAAATGGGAAGGGTAGAGGAAATTCAATTCATGCTAAACAAATATGACACTGGGCTAACACGTGTACAGTAAGAGGCGGAACACACTGGAAAGCAGTCTGTTCGGTGGGGCAGGGGGGAGGGTAAGGAGAGGGAGAGAGAGCTGTCACCATCCAAAGAGACAGCCTCAGTGTCAACAGCAAATGGTAAGGGATTATGAGGAAGTTTGTCCATGTCATCTATGGTGAGAGGCACAGACTTTCATGTTTCAGGTCTGGAATAATCATTTTCCTTACCTCACAGGATTCCATCAACTTAACTTTGAATCCTAAACATTTATTTATTTATTTATTTATTTATTTATTTATTTATTTATTTATTTATTTATTTATTTATTTATTTATTTATTTATTTATTTAGTTATTTAGTTAGTTATTTAGTTATTTATCTATCTATCAGACTGTGTTACACAGGCACCCTCTGGAACTTAAAATATGATTGAAATAGGTTCGTGGAAGGATAGTAGTGGTGCCTGTATTTCTTAATTGCTCCTAAGGGGATAAAGTTTTATTGAATTTAATTAAGCAGAAATGAATTGAACTGAAGGTGTATTTTCTTGTTTATATTGTGTGTAGGCCTATGTGTATTAGTGTGTGTGCGCTGCTGCAAAACCAAAAGCAATTTCCCAAGAATGAGACAATTACAATTCACTTTGATTGTGTGCAGACAGATTTGAGTGAAACTAAATTATCATTTGGCACTTTAAATGTTCATGTATAGTAAGTGCAGGTTCAATTGTGTTTTTTTCTATGAGAAGATGCCTTAAAGAATGTTTAACCAGCACAAATGTACTCTTCATTTCTTTAAAACAGAACTCTAGAAAAAACATGATACATAGTTATTTATCAATGGAAGCCATAGTAATCAAGTCATTCATATCTGAAAGTCACAAAAAAAAAGTCACATTGTATTATCCTTGACCAAGGCATATCCTAACACTACCACCTAGAAATATCTCATCCTAAAACAGCCACCTGGAAACAAAGGGTTTCTACAATACCCTGTGTTGTGGTGAACACAGAATTTTAGACATCAACAACAATCATTTCAAACCAATATTTTTGTACTCAGGAACTCAGATAATAAAAAGTACCTTTTCATTTGTGCAGTTAGTAACTGGGTTCATTTGTGACCAGCAATCAGTCACTTTAAACTACTAAATCAAAACTACGGGTTCTACCCTACAATGAAATTCATGACATAGGAATGTCTTTTTGGCATCCAGTTCTTCGTTTTTAAGATATTCTTCTGCACACAGGTGAGTTGTCTTGCAAAGACAGCCCTTTAATAAGAGCTTTGGATAGATAATAATGCTTCAAGGACCTTCACAAATTAAACAAATCAGAGTGACCATGCACAACACTCATTATTTTCCACACTGAAGTCAGAGAGAAAAGATAAAAACATTCCTCATTTATGCCATCATTGCCAATTCATATAGTAACTGAGGATACGCAGCTTTAATGATAATAGTACTTTAAATGTACTGTTACAAATAATCTTGTAACCATGTCACAAAATGAATAAGACACTATTCATGAAGGGAAGCAAGCCTAACTCCATTTCCAAGTTAGCCATCAATCAGAACAATGGACAGATAAGGTGAAAGAGGACTGAGGACTGTTGGGTCAAGCTAGAGCAGAGCTAGAGCAGATGTAAATGGTGTTTACAGAGCTTATAAAAGCATTCATGCAGAACAATTTCTGTCTGCCAAAATGAAAATCCATAAAAGTTGTTAGAAAGGTTTCTGAAAACTCTATCACAGAAGAGCTGTAATCTTGACAAAATGATAAAGTATATGTGCATTTCCGTCAAAAGTGGTCGGCACACATATCCTAAAACCGAGAATACACAAAGCACAAAATACTATCATGTTCTCTACTATTTACCCCCATCAGTGGGATGTTGCTTTCAATGGAATAGACTTCATGGGATTATGCATGATGGTGCTTTGTCAAAGTGGGCTCTGATACATTGCATGTGCTTCTGTGAGTATATGACACAATTTGGTTTCTTTGGCTCAAGAACAAGTTACTAGTTCCTGAACCTTGAAAGCAAATGACAAAGGATAAAGGAGAAAAGGACCAGAGCTCTAAGTGAAATGAAGTGATGCTATCTGCCATGATCATTTCCTCAGGATCATGGCAAAAGGAAAATACTTTAACTTCTAACTCATGGAGCCTGGATGATTCCAATTGGCACCACTTTATACTACTTACTGTAGATCTCTGCTCATTTTCTCACCAAGAGTTGGTTACTTGGTCATGACCTGATACTCCACACTGCAATAAGCCAGAGGACATCATGTGAATGCCAATAGGAGAAGCATTCTTTAAAAACTGTGTGGTGGTCCACACAACCATACCACAGCCATTGACATGTTTAGATCGATGTTCATAGACCCTTATTACAACTGGATGTCTCATTTATTTATGTTAAGTCATTACTAATGAAAAAGCAGGGGTTAATACTTTACTTTGTTCTACAGAAGACATTTGTTTTAAGCATTTTGAGTGGTAAACTGAATAAGAATGAAATTCTGAATCCAAAATCAAAACCACCTGCGAAGCTTAAAATAAAAATGCCAGTCTAAGAAACTTTCAGTGTGCTTTTGTTTTTCCATAGAATACATTCAAATTTTGCAAATAGGTTCTAAATGTTACCGCCTCTGTGTTATTGGCAATGAATGTTGTTTGCCAGAATATACACTGCTGGGGCAAAAAGCTGTCCGTCCCATAGCACTGCTCATATGCCAAACCTGGCAAACACACTGCAAACACTTTTCAGGCATAAAGTCAAACATGCTTTCCCGAGTGTGTTGGGAAGCTTTTTGTTGAGGGAGACTTAGAGGCCTACATGGATGCCTGTTGGGTCTATTCAGCATGGTCCCTGCTTCAGTATATTTATTTTATTTTAATTGGGAAGCATTTTACAAAGCACTTGAAAATGAGACAATGCGCTGCAGTAACCAAGGAGTTGTAATGAGTGTGTTCTTGCTCCAGTGAAGCAATATGACACTGGATAGTCAACCATACCAGTATGTCAACCATACCAGTAAATTAATTAATTGTGTGCTTTGCATGTTCCTGCAGTTGTCAGTGAGTTAATGGGAACTTTTTATGACTGCGTATTCAGAATAATTGAACTTATAAATTCATATTTACATATTCATTTTTTTTTTTTTTTTTATCGACCTTGACAATCAAGTCATGTTATGCTGTCATGTTTTTGGAGCAGAATAATTTATGATAATTATAATTTAAACTTCCATATCCATGTTAAATTACATAAATTCTGTTCATTTACTTCAATACTGTAAAACAATTATTTCACGGAGGTTGCAAAATAACACCCATCAGTTCAAATAATATTCAAATATAATATCCCACCCGGCTTGTTAAAAGCATCATAAGTTTTCAAATGAATGCAGCTCACCCAAAATATTCAAAATTAATTAAATTATTCAACTTATTACTACACTACAGTGAACTTACAACAGATTAGAGTAAAATGATTATCATCTCAAATTTGATAACCTTAGAGTCCCACATACAGACCAATATATGATCAATGCTCACTTCGCATAACACATGTCCAACAAGACACAGTGAAAGAGACTAAGAAACGTGGGATGTACAAAGCTTTTGTGCAGCCGTTTTGCAGAGCTAGGCCTATGACAATATGTTCTTTTATTTAATCTCCTTGGTTCCTTGTTAAATCCTTCATTTTGAATTTAGTTTGCCATGGGATTATATATGTTTTAAATAATAGAATCATATGCTATTCGCATGGCTGAAACCGTGGCATAGGCTCCAATACGATTAAATGAAACCGCAACATAGCAGGCAGATTCGTTTACTCCTTTAATGATTTGGACAGTAATTCCTAAATGAAAAAGTGCTTCTGAAGAGAATTGCCAAAACAGAGCTTAACATGTTAACTGATTAGAAGTCACAACGACTTCGTTACTTTACTGTTCTACACGGGCACCTTTCACCTACTATTTGATCTGCGCACTCAAGCACTGCTCTGGTGCGCTGTCTCCCTCGTCACCTGACGACGTGCCCGCTAATGCGCGACAGATGGGATGGCTCAGAAATAAGTTTACCTTGCACTCTGCTGACAACAAAAGCGGGGATAGCAAATGGGAAGTTACGCCGTTTTGTCAGGCTTCAACAGAACGCAGGGCTTCACTTTAATATCCGAATACTCAAGTGGAGCGGAATAATTAACCCTGCTTTTTTCTGAATTGTGTTCCAAGGTGAATGAATGCGAGGTCTATTCACTTTAATTTCATTGCAAGGCTACATATTGTGGTTTACATACTGTATGAAAAAAATAATTTGTTACCCGATTCAATAAAATGATATGAAATCAAAACTGTGTTGTTCTGATTATCGGCTTCGGATCGAATCAAACCTTCGAACGGTTTACAGTTGATATTGACAGCTGTGTTTGGCAAGCCATGGACTGTTAGCGCATAGACGATGGATTGGAATTTATTTCGGGGAACGTAGTGCAAGCAGTAGCCACTTATAAAGATTTGTTAGATATCTACGGTTCTTAAATTTGAATTCGATAACTAATTTTGAAATACACCGGTTGTATTTTGCCTACATCTTGGCAGTGCAAACAGGCTGAGTATCATATAGCCTACCTTTTACAGTTCATTTTGTAGGCTACTTGGCCAATATAATATGAAAACAAATGTATCAAGCCATAAGTAGTGTAACACAGCCAGTGTATTAAACGTATTCGAATGCGGGTAAATAATAAAACATCATTTTTTCGATGACAACGAATTGCTAAACAGTGCCGAATAAATGCCGCTGAAGGTGGCGCTGGAGTTCAAGCTAAGTCCTATCAAGGGTTAAGGTATCCGCTCTTGGTTTTCCTCTCCTTTCGTGCATGGGTTTATAGAACGCGTATTGTAAGTAGCCCTTCTTACTTGTCAGGAATAGTAAACTACATCTGCGGAACGTTCTCAACAAATCCCTTATTTAACCGCGATCTCAGAGTCCTGAACCGGGAATATCACCATTGGCCATGAATCGTAGATGAAAAACTTTACAAGTGCTTCTGAGATTTTGAGAGTAGCATATCGATGGGTTTGTGCAAACATGAACTGGCTACATTATAACAAGTGGATGGGCGCATGCATTCGACTCAAACCTGTTCTCCTGTTATAATTAAGGGAATGACGTCTGAGAGACAGAAGTAAAGGATTGTACATCAAGTCTGCCTTCATTTATTTTCTTTGAAACCAACATAATTAAAACTGTACTTCATGGTATTCGGAAGAAACTGAAATCTACATTCCAGGAGTCTATTGCAAGGTAAGAAAATATGGGTTTGTGCTGAAATATTTTGTTGTGGACACATTGTTTCTATTAACTATGCTTTCAGTTCAACCGAATATTATCATTGTACGCTGAATGTAGAGTGTAGCTCCGGTGTATAAACCTGGATGTTCAACATATATTTAAAGCACTTTGCCGAATGATAACCTTTGGTATTTATTGAGAATTACACGGAGTGCATTTTAGAATATTGTAAAATTGAACATATTGAGTTCAGTGACATCAGTGTGTGATTTGCATCCACGTTTTGTCAAATATAACCAATACGCGCGTGCTGAAAGACTACCACACACATTAGAGGAATTGCTGCGGTGCGCAGTAGGGTATCATGTTACTTACTATTGAACTCGGATGCATGGCTGAAGCTGCGTGGCTTTATTCCACGTTTAACTTTTCAATTAGTATTGCGTAGGCTATGCTTTGCGAAATAACATTTTATGCTAAGGTGAAATATTAGAAAAAGCCTCATCAAAAGATGGTTTCCAGTCTAAAGGATCGGGGAAGCTTTTTTATCATCGGGGAGTCTTAGGAAAGCACCGATACCCTGTGGATTCATGTCAGTATTGCCATGAAATGAGGCAACTGATATAGTATGTAAATGTATGTTGGTCTTTCGTCTGCACTGCTAGAGTTTGCATTACAAAAGTAGTCAGTATTGAACACAAGTGTCTCACGTATCCAGATTAATTGCTTTTCTTATCACCGGTGCATTGTTCTGTAATCCATACAAAGAACAATCTTCAGTGTACATTGAACTATGAGTACTTTTAAGTCTAGTAGAGTACCCTACCAAAACATCCCTATCAGACTCTTGAGTTTATTTAACATTAGTTCTTTTTCTGTGATGATGAGAACTCACAGATCACAAAATACAGACGAAAGCTAGTCATTTTAAATCGTTCATAGCAAAGATTTTAAAAAAACTTAACTTGCCTCTTTCCTATTGATTTGTAGGAAAGGTACTGGAAGCAAGTAATAATCATATTATTTGTTTAATATTCTTATGGCTACATGCATGCTCTCTTAGTTTCAAGGAACTCAGAGGCCATGTTTCACAACAATACAAAAAGTTAGTGTTTGCGTAGGACATGACAATGCGGGGGAAACCAACCATTATTGAGTCTGATAAGAAGCAGAACGTTTTTTAGAGTGGTTACTCAGGCCAGGAAGGTAGTATGGTTTTCATTTTGTGTTATAAAAGGTAATATTTTGCTTTCCAGTACAAATACATAATTTTGCTATTGGCCGTATTAATGTGCTGTGCGGCTGGGCTGTGACAAAAATGCTTAATGATCGAGGTGTCTCTGACGCCTGAGCTAAACGGTCCATTTGAATGCATGACACCGTGGTTCAGCTGAGTGAGATGTGGGAGACCATTTGTACATACTTTCAGCTGAGCACAACTAATTTCTCAGATGGCAGTGTTCAAAAATTGGGAAATTTTGCAACACAGTGGGATGACTTTGGCTAGTCAACAAGCAAGCGAATGCCAGTGGTAAAGTTTGTTCATTTAGGGCTATTTATTCCATTAGGTAATCTCTTTGTCTCAAATGAAACATAGACTGATCACATCTAATGTAATATAATAGCTGTCAGTGTTGGTGATTGCTCTTGCTATTGAGCCATCATCATTACTCTAAATTCAAGTCATGTTCACATCACGTCTCTGACATTTCTGAAGACTTTGCAGTACACTAATGTGAAGTGCTCTAGACGATTTCTGAAATGCAGGCAATAAATACTTTGATTGATAATTGTGATCAAGGATTATACACAACCGACTTTCTGCTTCATCTGTATTTCTTTTTTTTGATATATTCAAATATCAGCGCTGTAATTACATTGTCATTCTTCAAGCCAATCATCTTGCATGACCCAATATAACATCATTGTTCACGCTCACCTGTTTATCATTGAATCCCTGATGATCCAGGATGTAATTGATCCACAGGCCTGTCTTTCCACTGTATGTTTATCTTAACTCTAAAGTTCAGGACAGATGATTAGTGGCAACGCAATGAAGATGCTCAGTTACAAGCATTGTTATTTTGAAAATAAAGCGCCTGAGAATTTCAACAGTGTGTGGGTGCTTTCTGTTTTCCTCCGCTTCAATAACTTTTTATTAACCTTTGCCAGTGGATATGACTGTATGCATGCTCTGATTTTCCTGCTGTGATAAATATTTCTTGGCATATTTTAGAATGGATGTGTCATGTTCCTCCACTAGCTGCCGTTCATGCTAACTTGTGCTGTTGCTTTAACTTCTGTCATTGACCTGACATTTTGATCATCCTAATCCATTCACATGTGATCTGAAAGCATGCCTCACTGTACTGATTAACAGAGGTTGGCCATTATAATTTAGGAAAGTAGAATATTAGCAACATATCTCTTTGAAAATTAAGCTTATATTTTCTGAGAGGGAAAGCCTTCATTATTATAAATCACAGTTGCAGTAACTGAAATGATTTAAGAGCATTCATACTAATTTGCCATATGCAATGTAAAGTAAAGTTGACTTGATCAGTTGGCCTAGTCCATGGCGATATTTGTATGTGAGCATGTGATTCCTATAAGTTCTTTTTGCTTCAGACTTTAAAGTGAGGGCAAACTGCTTGTTTGACTTTAGGTTGACTTAAAGAATGAGAATAAGGCATATCGCTTCTTCTGGATGGAAAATAAGACGAAATCCCGAATCTCTGAGTGCTTGGAATAATAGAATTCTATGCATGCCCCTCTTAGCCACGAAACAATGGACGCAACCGAAAAATAGCATTTGGAGTATACAGGGAATACTCCCTGAATACTCCAAGGTTTAGTATTGCATGAGGGACAAACAGAACTGTGGTCTGCTACATATGGATAGTAGTAGTTATTCTGCCTGAATGTTAAATATAACCGAAAAAGTATGAAACATTTTCATATATATTTTTTTTTTGGAGAAGAAGAATAATGAATACAACCTGGAGACTCAATAAAATTCCCAGTAATGAAGTCTGATTGCTTTATTGTGCATGTGCAATACAGAAATAAATTTGTTAAGAGAAATAATTGGAAAAAAGTATCCTTCTATTTGAAATCACTTCTTTTTTGGGGGGAAAGATACAGTAGAGGTTCACTGAGAAAGGGGACATTGCTACAAAATATTTTCCTGTTTCACAGCAAAAAGGTGTCTTTGGAGTACGGCTGACCGGCCAGTAATCTAATATATCTGAGCAGTCTTTGTCGCAGAGATCTACTTTTAGAAATGCTTGGGCCTCAGCAATCAGAGCTGACCTCAGGTTAAGGAGTAAAATCCTTTTAACCTGCGGATGCTGTGGGGGATTAAGTGGGTGTTTGAATGAGGAACATTCCACCTTGGCATGAAGAGTATCTTCATCATGGCGCATTCTAGCAGATGAGTCAATTTGCATTCAGTTCGAATGGCATCTATGCGTTCAGCTCCTGAAGTATTGCTTAAGAAATTGTTTTGAAAATGACTGCTCTGGACTGAACTGTGGTTTTTAAAATTCATCTGGCGCATCTGTCATCCTCTGTGGTTTTCCGCTGCCCTGCCTGCATGTGTATATGAATGCATCCGTGCCTCAGCCTGGATGGGAGGGTTGAAGGTTTTGCGCAAGTAAATCAAAAGCCGTCATTTCAGCAGTGCGTTCAGTCTGTGCCTCAGCCATACAATAAGCATGTCAGAAACACTTTACTCAAAGTGGCTTTTACGAAGATTTCATTGTGCCTTTATTGGCTGTACATTCATGTTTGCACATAAACATTATGTCCAGCTTTTAAGAACTATTATAATGTTATGAAGCATATAGTGATAAGCAATATTACACGGCAGCCATTCTGTTGAATCTAAACCTCAGTCATATTGATCCTTACCCTCAAAGTGAAGTAGTCACGACAAAGTTTCTGCAAGTACACTATGCCATGATCAAAGGAAATTACAGAAAAGATGAGGAAAAAAAATATATCAGTCCGTAAAGGTTTACAAATGCATTTCTACGGCTCTGGGACTCCACCAAACCACAGTAAGAGCCATTATCTCCAAAAGGAGAACACTTGGAACAGTGGTTAATCTTCTCAGGAGTGGCCGGCCTGCCAAAATTTCTCCAAAGGCGCAGTGACAACTCATCCAGGAAGTCAGAAAAGATCCAAGGCAACCATCCAAAGAACTGCAGGCCACTCTATCCTCAGCTAAGGTCAGTGTTCATGACTCCACAATAAGAAAGAGACTGGACTGGGATTCTTGGGAGAATACCGAGGTGAAAACCACTGCTAACCAAGAGAAACATCAATGCTTGCCTCACACTTGCAGAACAGCACCTGGATGATAGCCTTTTGGAATAATGTTCTATGGACAGATTAGTCAAAAGTGGAATGTTTTGGATGATGCGGGTCTCATTATGTCTGGTGTAAAGCAAATACAGCATTTCACAATAAGAACATCATACCAGCATGGTTGTGGTAGTGTGATGGTGTGGGGATGCTTTGCTGCCTTGGCACCTGGATGGCCATTATTGAAGGAAACATGAATTCTGCACTGTACCAGATAATTCTTAAGGAGAATGTCCGGTCATCTGTCCATGAGTTGAAGCTGATGGGTAATTGGGTTGCTCAGCAAGATAATGATCCAAAACCGAAAAGCTAGTCCTCATCTTATTAGATGAATGTGACTAGTTTGTGTAAATGCTACTAAAACTAGTCATATTTGTAAATTCTACTCAGTGTAATCGCAATAGGTACTACTAACATGAAAAGAATAGGTTGAGATAACCAGTTTAAATTACTTTAGACTAAGCCATTTTATGCTCGATCTATGTACTTCAAATCTGTTGGATTCCTGTGATTTTTATTAGATTTAATGAAACTATTCTTTTTTTAGTTGGAGTTACCTACATTCTAAAAAATTATTCAGTGGCCTTGTAAAGGTGACAATAATAAACACTGTCTCAATAAAATTACTCAATATCACTGAAGTGATTGTTTGAGTTGGTCATACCTAAATAAATGGCTATTATTCCAACAAGTAAATTTGTCATGAAATTAAATTACATTCATCCAAATCATTCAGGGTTGAAGGGTTGCCATTGTAGTCATTTCTTGTTTGATATTACTCTGGAGCAGCTAATATTTTCAAATTCAGACTGAAAGGATTTGAGATCAAGGCCACCATAAGATATTGGGATTCGTATTCTGCTGTGCTGTATTGGCCATCTATTGTCGTTAGCGGATGTTTGGAATCGTATTTGATGAATGCCTGACAGGAAGCAGGCTCAAAATGTTTTGCAAAACACTAAGAAACCGAAACTGTTTCTGTCTGTGAAAACATACTTGCCAGTCTATACTACACCTGACTACAATCTGCAGTGTGGCATCTTGGAATGCAAGTTATGTAATGGGCCTGTAATGTGTCTTTGTTTTGCAAGTGAGTGCTATGTGGGAGGTGCTCAATCTAACAACCATGGTAGCTTTGTTCTTAAAGCGAAAACTCTCTCAAAAATGAAAATATAAGTATTTTTAGCATACGATAATGCAATGCTGTGTCATGTACTGCTTTATACGATAGTGCTCTTAAGTTAGAAACTACTCCCAGGGAGATACTGTGGTTGGGAAGAACACCACTCCAGTATAACAAGAAAAGTATATTTATATCAGCAATCTATTCCTGCTAGCTTTTTGATCTTAAAATCAGTTACCGTACACCACGTCAGTGTAAAGGCTCTGCGTACCAGTATGTTCCTGTCTTTTAAATTTCATTTTGAATGTTGTACACAGCTCATTTATATTTTGTTCCTTTGCCTCAAGCTTCCAGAATGTATTGCTGGTTTTGCCTATGATGTCTATGACATGCCTATGAGGCTATGCTGTTGAAACCGTGATACATCGTCAAGCATGACCTAACTGTTAAACGCTTTAATGCATATGAAAATGCATCAAGACACTTTGATTTTGTTACTATCGCAATAAACACAAGGAACAACACGTATGCGTGTAGAAAAATAAACATTTTTTCCTTGTTGAAATATTTCAACAAGGAAAAAATGTTTATTCTTTTTTAAAGTCAGATAATCGGAGTGGTTAGATTGAATGTCCCCCAGGAGTGAGGTGAAACTGAGGGTTTCAACATGAACTTGGAGAGCTGATATGATGTCAAAGAGTTCAACAGCAAAACAAATGCTAAAGTATAACTGCAATAGCAGAAAAACCTATATTGGACCCTTGTTGGGAAATGTACTGATTTTTTTAGTTCAATTGATTAGCAGGACTCTAGGTTCCAATAAATGTTTTCTCATTCTTCAAATGCAAATAAATTGTAGCTCTTTCACCTTAGAAAGGCTTAAAGGCCAGGCACAACATCAGATGTTTTGCAAAGAATACTGCCTTCCAAAAGATTAATTGCAAGTGGAGGGAAATTATTTATCTGCATCGAGGCTGTGACATTGCAATGCTCTTCCTGATTCCGGGTCGTAAAAGGGAAGGATTCCATAGGCCTAAAGCTTTAGGAAGAAATAAATATTTTTTTACTGAGTCATGCACATTAAGGAGCAGAGCTGAGGGCTGCCATGTTCTTTGTCAAGGCTAATCCTTTCCAACAAAAACACTTGGGGATTAAAAAGGAAACTGTCGACAGAAACTTGGAACAGTGTTTCAGAAATATAGCTGATTGATAATTTTTCTGGCTGTAAAATAAAAGTCAAGCGTACAATTATTTTATGTCATAGATGTACAGAACATGAAATTACTGGGTTATCTAGTGGGATGTTCACCATGCATGTCTACAAACAATTGGTTTTGCTACCATTGGTGAAATTAGTATACTCTCCAGCTGAATACTGTAAAGTCGTGTTTTGTCCACCCCGCAAACTACTTTTAACGGATACTGGTTGCAGTGATATGATGTCCTTGTAGCATAGAAGAAATCACATTTGCGGGTAGAAGAGTATTGTTTAAAAAAATAATAATTAAAAAAAAAAAATTATTGTGCATGCCGCACAGTTAGAGACTGGTCCCACATCTGTAAACAGTACTTACTACGGTGAGCAGGTCATCCATTTGTGAGCAGGTGCAAGAGTGCTTCACCATTTGAAAGGTATTCAGAGACACCCAGAAATAAAAGTTTGGAAAGCTATATTGCATACTATACTGTACTAACAGTAAAGGTTTTGTAAAGGCTGCACTAAAGAAAAGATTGTTTCCAAAACCAATGAAAATTAGAAAATGTATCATCCTAAGAAAATGAGAGGCTAATAAGTACCATATTTCAGCAATAATAATATAATGAAGGGATTTGTGTGTATCAATATGTAAGTTTGTACTTAGACAGGGAGTGTTGCCAGATTCAAATTCTTTATGAATCAGAAATCCACGAATGGTGAAGGCCTTCTGTATTGCATTTGTGTGCAGTACAGGTCTGAGCAGGTATTACAGCTGTGGTAAAGGCATTTTTATTTGAGGGAGATTCTGACATTTGTGGGAAGCTATTAATCTGGTGTGAGTTTCATGCACGAATGGACTGTGAATGGCGTGGACAAGTGACAGTGTGCCATTAGGTTTGACTCAGAAATGAAGTGAAAAGTGACAACTGTTCATTATTGTCAGTGTATGAAAAAAAATCATTGATAAATGAAAAAGGAATCTGTTAAGACTTCAGATGGCTTGCTGTACGTATTTGACTTTCATTTCTTTTTCTGATTTGTATCTACGCACAGTCTTGTTGAGGCTTGGTCGAGGAGAAGAAGTAAAGAAAGTAAACTGAAGGCATTATCAAATGCTGCCAGTACCTTCAGCTAGATCATAAGCATTGTATGTGTCCACTTCAAAGGCGATATATTTTAAAAAATATTGATTTGGTTGTGCTGTAAAATGTATTTTTATGGAGCCCATGCTAACACCTATACTTTGGTTTTCTATATTTGTTTAAAGTACCGTATTGCAGTGATCAAGGTCAACTATGTGAGCATCAAGCCATCCTAAATGCGTAGAATGTTTTTAATTCTGAGCCAAAGTCTGCTGTGAAACTGTGTTGTGGACATTGTAAAATTGTGAACATAAATAATGTGCACGGTGAGCCTTGGAAACGTGCTGTTGCGAGTGCGCTAAGATTATTGTGAGTCTGAAGTGAGTACAACAGTCCATGCCCCCACCACCCCCATCACCACAATAAATATTAGACTTTTGTACTAACATTTAAAATCTCTAAGTAGTATTTTTCAATTATAGTACAAAGTACAAATGTGGCAATAATTGATATGATGGTCCCATCAAATTTTACTACCAGTTCTTCCTGCAGCTCTAAGAAAATGTCTTAATACAAAATGAATTTCTCTTTAGAGGGATTGCTAAGGGTAGCGCTATATAAACACAATTTTAAAATGTCCTTCCAAGGTTGGTCATTTTAATGTACACTGCCTTCTCAACAGAATGGGGTCTGGGGTTTTTATGTGGCTTAGCGTAAAAGAGTCAGCCAGATGCAAAAAAAGGAGGAAATTTTCAAATTCATCTGCTTTGTTTCTCCAACAATAAATTACAGAAAGCTGGGGCTCTTCCAAACTTGGACACAGAACTGTGAAATGTTAATTAAATTTTCATGCCCATGCCTTTGAAGGGAAGCATATTCATCTTGGTTTGGTCAGTGGCCTACCTGGAGCAAAGACAGCTTCACACCGATTGTATAAAACAGAATATGCTTTGCCATGTGTGGATGAGATCAGCTTTGGCACAATTAAAACATTTTGCACAGGAAAAAAAGTGCACTTTCAGTACTTTTATATGATCATGTG
Organism: Anguilla anguilla; assembly: GCF_013347855.1. Classification (NCBI taxonomy): domain Eukaryota; kingdom Metazoa; phylum Chordata; class Actinopteri; order Anguilliformes; family Anguillidae; genus Anguilla; species Anguilla anguilla. Next base: position 11,876,817 of record NC_049202.1, on the reverse strand, counting down.
TTTAGTTATCCACATTTTTTTTCCAATCAGTTGTCAGGTAGGTGTGACTTTTAAAATATTGTTTTGTGAAGAATCTGCCTGTCTTTACAAACTGTAATGTATTTAGTCGTGTGATATGGCCAATATCTACATGTCTTCTCAGTGCTCCATGTGCAGATGTTTGCAGAATTGAAGGTAGATTCAAAGGAAAACGCATCTTGATATATTGATATGGAGCAATCTTTTCCTTGATGCAGGGGCCTGGTGGGTCAATCAAACACAATATATCATACTAAAATATGTGAGACAGTTTTCTCAAGATTTCACCGGGTTGCCTGATGAATCGATTACGGAAGATGGAAGAGTGGAGGGGCCTGCTGAAAGAGGACTAATGAAGTGTTTATGCGCTGCACACTGCTCAGTACACCCTGCCTCACACGAGCCAAGGGGTGGCATCGGGGCATAGAGCAGGGGTGCTCGAAACGGGGGTCTGGGGTCCCCCGGGCAGTCCATTTAGACGTTTAACTGTGTAATTCCATTGTCATTTATTGCATATTTATTTTGTACATACTCAATGCAATGGCGTACAAAATTCACGCAAATTAACGAAACAAAATTAAACCGAAACATCTGGGTGGTCGGAGTTGGAGGGAGGAAAGTGTTAAGCCTGTTTGAAAATAAAAACAAGCTGGATTCAGAACACAATAGTAATTTTTTTTTCAAGAGGACTCAAATATGCTACTGAGTGGCACTAGACTGATTAATAGCTACTTGAAAGCATCATTGGAGGGTGTATGGGCAGTTTTAATGCCAATTTGTCATTCTGTGGAAATACTCTCAACAGTAATGGAATACTTGTGAATGCAATACATACAATAGCTTTGTAATGTATCTGGTTTTTATAATGCATTCTCTGTTGTTGTTGTATTTTCTCAAGTGGACTGAATCAACACATAGTCAGTTTCAAGAAAGGGATCTTTCTCAGCTCAAGCCCCAGTGCAGTTCTAAACCACTATGTTCAGTTTTGATGTTATATGCACATTTGGAAAAAAAGGAAGTTTTTTGCTCCGTGGTCAGTTATCTTTTCAGACATTACCTCTGAGCAATTATCTGTGGTTCCATTAACTCGGAAGACAAGTGGATATATGTTACTAAGATATACCTTAAGCAATAGGTACATTGATCTGCAGAGCAGGTACAGTAATGCTTCTTTGCTTTTGTTGGAGGAGAATGATTTATTGCTATCATGCTCTAAGATTGGAATATCAGGTCATAGTTGGACTTTACCATAATGAACTCTTCTCTGTTATTTTCAAAATCATAGAACAAATCATGGAAAAAATGTGCAATGGGAGGGTAATACACGTTTTATTTATTTATTTTTATTTACAATGACATTAAGAGCTACAGTTGGATTTTATGTCATAGCTTCTGTTTGAAATTGCTGTAAAGTTTGATCATAGAGTATGAGCTAGACATATATATATATATATATGATTATATATATATATATATATATATATATGTATATATATATATGATTTAAAAAATCAATGTTTTGTGTGTTTTGCTTATTCAGGCAGGAAGAAAAAAGAGAGTATCAGACAGAGAAGGGATCACCAGTCAGAAAATACCATGGCAGGGATCCAACCCCCACCTGCTTATATGGCTCAAGAGTTGGCCCCCCTACAGACTGTGCCACATGTCTTGCCAAAATAATATAATTTCCATACAAAGAAAAGGGTTCTATATTTTATTACTCATAATGTATCCCTTTAAATCATGTGAGAATATATTATGGAATGAAAACAAACAATGGAGTCTTCAGATAGGTCCCCACCCCGCTGAGCATGTGTTGTATAGATTTTGGAATAAGGCTTTTAATACTTGTCAGCTCATACTTGTTTCTATTGAAATGTGGTCACCTTTTCTGACAAGTTCATTGCTTGAATATTTTTCATTTTGCATTGATGACATTTTTATTTTGCTTCCTAAGCAGTATTGAATGAGTGCCATGGGGTTCTGTAGCATCCAACCACGCATTGAATATAATGGAATAAAGGCAGTGTGGGAAATGTATTTTATACTTGGAGTGGCCATTCAGCCTCTCTTTGCAAGGTATCCTGCAGCTGTGCCAAATGGAAATATTGCATCTCTTTATTAATTTAACAACATTGCATTTTTACGTGGCCAACGAGATAAATCTTTTGTGCGCGGGGCTGTATCAAATAGATAGTAACACATTTAATTCTATAAAAATCCATTTGCTGTCATCACAAGTAAAATCATTTTAAAGGGTGGAAACAAAATCATGGCGGTGTTCTGTCAACTGCCATTATTGTTTACTGTAATATAATAACCCCGTATTTTATTGCATAGAGCTGGGGTGTGTGTTGAGTGTACGATATAATGCATGGAACATCAGCGGACTCTCCAGTGCATCTTACACTCTCAGACATCTTAAGGCGAGATTTATTTTCCCTAAGCTGAATCAATTATTTTCATAGCAGGCAGACTTAATGTCTGAATAAGACGCTATTAAATATTGGCAGCTCAACAAACCCTCTGAATTCCCACTCTTGTTTCCAAGTAGTTAGCCTAACCTAACCTGCAGGTATCTGCCTCTGCCTCTTCTAATAACTGATAACGTCCTCGTGTTCAAACCAGTGAATCGTAGAGATATGGCTACGTGAACGCACTGAACAACGTGAATGCACTGAACAAAAAACGATCCCACGAAGGTCTGTAGTTCGCCCACTGTGTTTGGCCGTGGCCCATGTTTGGTAAACCGCAGGAGAAATAAGATGCCGCACTTCCCTGAGTAAACTCATTCAACCAACATATAGATGTCCTTTTCAGTAAATTGTTTATTTTTGATGTGTAACCATGCAAACCTATAGCATTTTGTATTGTGAGTCATTGCAAAGTGAGATGGGTTTTCCACAGTACATTTACCCTTTCAGGTTATCGGTAAGCTCCAAAGCTCAAAAGAAGCTTGTACAGTGATGTTATGTTTCCAGAGGTACCACCTCAAGAGGCATTAGGGAGCTGCGCAAGCTGCTTTGATGTTACTCGAAGTCTGTTTTCTTGCTTCAGATCACAAACCCTCTAATGCCCTTTTACCAACCATTATAAAGCTGGCACGTTGCCGGAAACTTCTGTGAATATGTAAAACATCCTTCAGAACATGCAGAACATGTCTGACCCAATCAAATCATTCACTATGAATGAAATAAACAAAACAAAACACCATAAAGTTAACTATACCTTTATTGTGTTTCTACATAGAGACTCGGTTGGGTGATATTGACCACAAGCAATGCACTGATGTTGTAAATTTCAGAAATTTGTATACTGAATGCCCAGCACATGTTCTTGTATGTTAGATTTGTCTATTCATGAATATCATACGTACATTCTTGGAATACATTCACATTTGTGATGTACGCTGTACATTTTTGAGTTGGCTTTATTTTTGAATGCCCTGCTATTTTTAATGATCATTTCAGAAATTAGGAAGCTTGTTTTGGTCAGATTTTACATTCAGCCTGGCATCAGGTAAACAAAGCTGTTCCTAGTTTGCCATAATGATGCTCATGACCTAATTGATGGAAAACAGTTTTTTTTTAATTTTATGTGGAGAGCACAGTTGGGTTCCTGGAATGAGTAGAACTAGCAGTTTTTTCATTGCGAGTGTGTTGATATGCCAGTGTGTTGATCGGGGAGATTGGGGGTATGACGCACTGTAACTTTGATTGCTTTCCCCTACTGCAGGCTTGCCTGCTGATGACTCTTCAGAGATTTTTCATTAAAGGCCTGCGCTCTATCCTAGTTTTACATTTTATGGAATACGTGGAATCTGACCTTGGTCCAGCGTAGATAGGAATACAGGAACGCAGGTTCTAAAGAAAATGGAAAATGATTTTCCATTCAGACTCTGGGTTCTACTTGCTGGGCAGTACGTGCTTCCCTTTAATTTTTTACACGCATCACTGCGTTTTCCCACTTTCTCTCATTGTAGTTAGAAACTTTATTTTCTGTTCTTATGGGTTCTAGTACAAAGATTTGCAGTCTCGTCCTTCTTGCAAACACTGCCATCTTGGGACTAGCTACGTAAGGGAAGCAGTGATTTGTATGTGCTGCAGTTTCTTACATATTTGTTCATTTTTTAAAATAAGGTTTTCATATCACTGAACCTCTCCAATGTGATGAAATAAGACAACTAACACTGAACCGAAAACTAATAAGATACACTTCTCATATTAGCAACCTTTTGAAAATATGTTGCTCTTGAAAAAACCTTTTTTGGGGGGGGGGGGGGGGGGGCAGCTACAGATGGTCTCTTATTAACAACATGATTAGAGCTAGATATTTCACTGGGTCTTTGTCTCACTTGAAATTGGATCATTTCTCTTTTGTTTGGGCTACCATAATGGCTACAGAGATGTGCAGAATTAACCACACAGTGGCAGTGTTAATTCGGAGCTAACAAAGTACAGTATGAGTCCAATTGGGACCATATATACATGTATTCTGTAAGAGTTTATTTAACACTGAGCATTTACTGTGCAGCATGGACTGAATGGGATTGTCATTGTTGGAGTCTGCCATGGTGTTTTCTAAGTTGGAGTTATATTGTGTTACCTCTTGTGATGAGCTGCATACAGCTTTCCTTAATTTAATTTCTATGGCGTATGAAATGTTATTTATGTGATTTTCCATGCACTGCAACCTTCCTCTGTGGCTGAAGAAACTGAAAGAAATGGACTGTTTACAATTGTCAATCCATTGGTGGTACCCGTCATGTACCTGGCATTCACTGTGTAGTGCGTTCGTATTTGGACATCCATAGTCCCCTAAAATGGGGGGGAATATGTAAAAAAAAAAAAGGTTATTAGTTATCATTGTTATTTGCGCATGCCATCACTGAATTGAATTTGGAAGAGCCAATCAAGCAGCTCAGCTGCAGTGAGTTCATGTGTACTCCCCACATGCATGTTTTAAAGGTAGACTGCAGGTGCCTGTCAAGTCACCCTTGAGTGATGAGCTATGGACAGCCCTGTCAACAGAAACCCTCTCTTTCAGTGCTGCACTATGTCCAATTATGTACCATAGCATAGCTTGTCATTAGCAGTCACTTGCCATCTGCTAGAACCTAGAACAAAATCTGCCCAACTCTATGAAGGCAGCCCATGCTTAGCTGTGTCAATGTACTGTATGCCTTTCATAAAAAAACGTGCGTGAGACACCTACTGAAACCGTTTGGGTATGAATATGAACTCCAGTCATCCTGACACACAGGATTGCTGCTGTTACATTGGGTTTTTTGTTTTGTTTTGTTTTTGCCTAGATTATCTTTCATTGTTGCAAACACCAAATGGGATGAGATGATGAGGGTGATGCAAAATGAAATTTCCCACAGCCAGGTTACTTATTTGTGAGTGCCTCCACAGAGGCTACTGATAATCTGTGATTTGCATTGCATTACAGATCTTTCAGCTGTGACTTTTCCTGCTTGCACCAAAGCAGATATTAGCAGGTGGCCGTGGCACTCGAATTTCTCTGTTGACTTTGGGGCTTGTTACCCATGTAACTAAGATAAGACAGGACCAGTCTTCCCCCAGGCCTTGCAGTGACACCGATTAACCTACCCGATAAAGCAGTATGGTGTTGTCAACTGATAGAGGTAGAAGTTTGAAGTAGCTATGTAGTGTCTTTGCATTTAACATGACAGTCATGCTCTGCAGTGCTTTGCTTTATGGAGGGCTTGGAGAACAGCTCATTTGAAAATTAAGATTAAGATTTAAATAATTAGTATTTCATCATTATTATAATTATCTTTTTCATTTTTTTTTTTTACCATTCAGAACATGTAACATGTACTCCATTCTCAAGTTCAGCTGGTTCCTCAGAAGCTGTTTTTAAAGGTAGCCTGAGGTACTTTGATTCTACTTTCATAGTGATGCAGGATCAAAAACATTTGGGGTGATCTTCAGAAGAATGTGAAACTAGGCGCAGTGCCAGTATCCTCTGCCTGTTGCGCTGTGTCCACTTGTGGTCCACTATTTTCAAAAAATGTTAATGATGGTGAGGCGAGGCCAGATGCAACGACGGACATTTGTGGATCTATTTTGCTGTGCCTCCAACTATATCAGCCTCCAAATAAGATGTAAAATCGCGCAATTTTAAAAACCTTTGCTACATCTAGTTCACATTTTCTAATGCATATATCACTGCATGATTAGCACTCATGATTGCTCCATAAACTTAATTTAAATGCAGGTTTGCCAAGAATATAGGATAGTCAGCTATCTTTAGTCTGTGTCTTCGTTTTGATGAATGCATGATTATAGTCTAAGATGTGCCACCCATAAACCTGAATGTAATAACTGTGACAAATTAAAATGGACTCTTGGTTCTAAAAGTGGACCGTCTTTTTGTTTCTCGAAACACACCTATTTACAGTTTGATTCAGGTAGAATTAGCATGCATAGAATTGCAATTGAGGCACTAAAAATGAAGAAGCTTACATAAGTGGAGAGCACACAGAGTGATTTAGAATGGACATCGCCAGGCTTCAGTATCCCAAGTTTTGTTTTTGAAAGCATCGTCTTCATTGTCTGCTCAAGACAATGTTCTGCACCCGGCTGAAGTGAGGTTTCGCTTAATGGATCTCAGCAGTGCGTGTATTTCTTTGCTGCCAAGAAAGAAAAAGACAATGTTCCATTAACTGCACATACAGGTGATGTTTCTGTCCTTGACAAACACTGGGACTTGACTCGGTGCCGGCCAGGGTCTGAAGATTCGCTTTTTCTTGTCAGTGGCATGTGCAGATTATGATCGGTTAACGTAATTCCACGATAGCTGTTCACTGGAATTAAAGTTGTTAACTGATAAACAGTTTGTTTGCTCCGTATTGTGGGGAATCTCAAATTGATGGGGAAAATGAGAAATGTGAAAAATGGAAAACAGGTACAGAAATTTTAATGTTTTGGGAATATTTGTGAAAGCAGTGCCATGGACTGTTCAGATCTTGATCAAGACAGTGAAAAGCACAATTTGATGAAATCATTTTTATTTCTATTTCCATGTATGCCTGTTTTTTTATTCCAAATACAAATATGGTGTGTAAAGGTTTATCTCCTTTAAATTGAAAATGGCTCAACACACCAACATGTCATATTTAGCAAATGCACCTTTATTTCCGCAACTTCATTTGTAGAAAGATATATATTTTTATTTCTGTAATACACATCTTCTATCATTTACTGCATTTAATGATGCATTTATGGATACGTGGAGCTGGGATATGCTGTGGTAAACTTAGTGCTATCCTGGTGATGTCTTACTGAAGTCTTCGCTGTTTTACAACTTAGGCTCTGTTAGCTGTTTTACAGTTTAGCTGACATTGAAGGACTTTTGGCCAGAAAATACTTTCACAGGAAATTATTTTGCTGAATATTATTTTGCTTCAATTTCCATATATCTGGCAACAGTGTGAAGAGGGTGTTACAATCTTTCCAGATCACAGATGACATATCTTGACACACATAAGATGCAGCAGTCAGCCATATTTCAATCTTGAATGAGCAAGCTGCTGGGATAATAGTTGGTGACTGTTTTCCAGTGATTCACTGCGATTCAGCTCATGTCAGTGACAGGAATGATGTAGCACAGCTGATATTAACTGGTGGCTTTTTTCGTAGCTTGAACAGTATTGTAGTCTGCCAAAAGAGTTTCTGACATTGACTCAATTGTTTGGACAATACATATATAAATCATATGAGTCATATTATAGACAAGATCCTGGACATATTTTATTTTTTGTTAACCATAACACCAGTGGATAGATGTTTTTTTTTTTTTTTTTTTTTTTTTCCCGTTCGTTTGCTTTTTTGTATAAGTTCACCCTCACCAAATGTGAACTGGGATCTTATGGAGAGGCAGGGGGTTATTTACCCTGTTACAGTAAATCAGGGGTGATTAGAGATGGCCATATTGACAGGGAGTACTAGACTACTAGATTTAAAATGTATTCAGGACCCGGCAAAAGGTGGGAGCATTATATGACTGTTGGCACTTATTTTAGTCTGGATTCAATTAACATTTGTCCTAAAACTTGACAGTTAAATGTGTAATTTCGGATTTTGTTCAGTTTCCCTAGTAAATTATGTTGATAATCTAACTGAATTAATCTGTTTTGCAGTGAATCAAAGTGGCTAGGGAATGCAAGGGATTGTGTGGCCACTCAGCTGTAGAGTGATTAGGTGATTCGACGTAGAAAGCCATTTTCAAGGGAATTTAGATGGGACACTGTGGTTAATGGTCCGACTCTCCCATAGGATTTTTTAATGACCTTGGCGTAATGTCTCATTGAAGGACGGAACCTTCTAGAGCACTGTGGCTGAATCACTGTGCTGGAGCCCTGGATAACCTGTTTAGTCTTGAGGGAAGAGTGTTCCCAACTGACCCACCACCAACACCACTTCAAGTGGCAACATAGATTTCCAAGGTTTCCCTTCTAAGTACTTACCGAGTCCATACCTGTGCAGCAGCAGTTTGGCATGAGAAGGGTACACAGTGCTATATGGCTGTTGTATTTTGTCCTATCCTTAGACTTTCCTGTCAGGAAAAAGGGTGGTAGTATGTTTACCTGTACCTTACCTATGTATTCCTAGAAAGCTTGGAACATCTTAGAGTGAAATTCAAACAGTAGCCACCACATGGGGATCCATATTTAATCAATTCCAAAAGGATTAGAGATTTAAAAACTGCCTTGAAATAAAAAAGATGGGAATATGTGGCATTTTGTGCTTTTTCTAATCTAAATGTGCTGTGGTGATGTTCTCTGAACACCAGTTTCCCTCTGAATGAATCGGTTGTAACCTTCTTAGGAGTCATAGCATAATCGTTTTAGCTTAGAGACTTGCAAACACCCAAAAACCTGTCATAGATACTTAATTCCAAATTTTCTTATTAATCCACCCTTGGAGAAAGTGTGAAGGAACTGGGTATCAAGCCAGTCCTTAATGAGTGGATCAGGCCAGAGTATGAGTAGGAACCCCAGAGAAGTCATGGGATTCATGTCAGTGGTGCTTTGAAGTTAATGGGTGACGTGCAATTAAAATACTTTCTTGAATTCATGGCTTTCTTTTCAATAGCAGAGGAGGCTCCTTGTGGAGTCTTATTTTGCTCAAAAAAGAGCTCCCAAAAGCTCTTAAAGCTCTCTCTGGGTGGAATGTGCACCAAATAATTCCTTATTAATTTGTTCCCTCCCCACAACTGTGGTTTATTCTGCAGCTACAGTAGCATGGCTTAAATTTGCACGATCACACCCCATTAACTCACCAGTGCATTCTATTACGTTCGGGACAACTATTGTCGTGGAGTCAAAGAATGAGTGGGGGAGTTCATTGTAAAATGAAAATTTCTAATACCTCTTGTTTCTAGATGAATGTAATTTGGGATTACGTGTCCTCCATAAATCAAGACGTTCCTTTATGCTGATAATATGTGCCATGGACCATGCTAATACAGTTCAGGGAAAATTAAAGCTTCCACACCCTGAAAGGACAAAAAAAAATGATCTGGATTCGGGAAAATCTAGTCAGTGTGTAAAGCTAATGCTTAATTCTCTCCCATTTCCCAATTATGCTGTATCAAAAGAGCAGGGAGTATAATGACTTAACTGAAAGGTACCGTAAAGAATTTATCTAAGATTTAGACGCTATCTGGAGGCTATAATAGGATATCTTAATGAAGTGATACAGAGAGGTGCATTGCTCTCCTATCCTCTCCTTTAGTAAAGCCTATCACCCTTAGGAGGGCAGGGGTTCACATTGGTTCCACCCAAATGACTTCAGGCTTACATGCATAATGCCTTTGAATAATTCCATGTAAACTGAAGGTGAGTGTAAAGCAAATGCACTAAGAACAAGGAGGCTGCATTCCCATGTGCAGCATTTCAGGTTCAGGTTTGAAATAGCCATCTGGGAGAAGTGCCAAGCCAAGGTCCTGACAACTCAGATTAACTGCAGTCTACACTCATGAGAGGCTTATGGAGGCAGGTTTAGTCTTTGAACACAGTCATCAGGGCAACCCTGTAGTAACTTTATGCACATTTTGCTTTGCTTTTTTTTTTTTTTTTTTACCCTTTTCTGTTGTCTCATAATTTAGCCTATATTTTACAGAACGGTAGGATACTAAGAATTGGAACCATTTGCTGTGTGGTTGTAATATTTTCAGGAGCGTTGTAAGACAGGCAATTGATTCCCTCTTTTACAACATAGACCAGAATAATCTACTAAAAAAATGGGAACCAAGATCACTGCACACTGCCTGCGCACACTGGAAAATATATTTTAATTTATGTAGCAGCACTCTTTCACAATGGTGTATAAAATCATTGGGGTGGCACATTTAACCGGGTGAACACCAGCTTGAAAAAAAGTTTAGTTTTGAGTTTAGTTTAAATTATTCATGAATTTCAGGATAAATCAGAAGCAACTCAACCACAGTTATAGCAGCTGCACACAACTAAATAACATGGTAATTATCATTCAGGTTTTATTTAATCCTTTGGACATATTAAGAGGAACGGTCACTCAAAAAATAGTTTTTTTTTTCAGTTAGGTTTGCCTCAACTAAGATGCTTTGGTACTTAGCAACAAACCTGTGGTCGCCAAGGACTCCTAGCTGTACTTAACCAACAAGAGAGCTATCTGAGTGATGTACATCCTTCAATTTTGAGTCTGTTTCATCTATAGTTTAAAAAGCTGAGCTGGAAAGGATACAGCAGACAGTGACCTCACTCTTCATCACATACAGTCACCTCTTCCCTGATTTCGCACTGACAAAGTTCCCCAGTCACCTGGAGGATTTGGGTGTTCTCATTAACACCTCTAACCGTCTGACTTCAGTTACATCAAGTTTTTGTGCAGTCCAGTCAGAATGTACAGTAATAGTTATTTCAGTGGTACGGGTGTACATTTGGTTTGTGGTTTATTTTTCAGACACTGAAAACACTATTAATCATTGTTGATAGTTGATAGTTTTATGGGTTTATTTCATCAAATGCCGCCGACATGTGGATAGTACTACTGCAACATGGGAACAAAATTTTTTGTTTTAATTTGATACACTCCACATCTTTTATGTATATTGTTTTCAGACCCTTATCTTTCTGATAGGTCACTTTCATTGTATAAAAGTAAAAATTAATATTTGAGACCTCCAAAGTCAAGCCAGGGGTTATAGAGTCAATAACTATGATGTGATTCAGATGGCAAACGTTTGGCAACATTTATGGACGTTAATCATGACTTGACTCAGCACAACATTTTAGCACAAAAATGTCTTGCTGACATTCAGGGTTAGAGCGATGTGTCTCAGTAATAGTGATAAAAATAAGATAAAAATAAGGCCTGGATTCCGTCACTCTTTACATAAAAATAATTATCATTTTCCCACAAAGGTGAAGTGTTTTAGGTATTCTATTCTCAGGACATGAATGTAGGATGCATACACATCATGGACGTGAGTCGACAGGTAAAGCAAATGTCTTCATAAGTCAGCGTCTTTAGCGGTATTTATGCAAATGAACTGATAATAAGTGTGCAAGTTGTATTAATATATAAATCCTCAAAAATGTCATCAAGGGAATTGCTTTAGGGCTTATTACTGAAGTCCGTTTCACAATACAGTCCATTTCTTCCATACTCAGGACCTATTAAGCATTTTTCCTGTTCATTTGCATAATCTAACCAACATTGCACTGACAGCTCCAACAATGCAAGATGCTTCAGGATTATTTATACATGAAAAAAGCAATTGCTTTCCAAGTCACTTGGCGTAATTTCATGAATACAAGATGCACTTTAATAGTATTTTCTTGACGTCGACATTGTATGTTGAGAAGAGAAAAGCAACAGCTCTGATTTATTCCAGTACGCTAATGAATATTAAAAACAGCAGTTTACATAAAACAGAAGCATTTCTGACGGTCTGTCCTCAGTTACAAAATTCAGATTTAATGTGTTCTATCTTTTCCATATGCCAGTATTAAGACAATATATAGATATATACAATATATAGGTTGACGCAGTGCTTTTCAAATTTGCTTTATTCATCTGAGCGCTTTGGATATTATTATGAAACAATACAGGGCCCTCGTGGGTGGTGGGTCTTACAGCATAAGCACCAGCCCTTGGTGTACTGAAGCATTCAACTGGGAGACACATGGCAGACCATAGAGTTGCCCTTGGGGAGAGGATTTCTGTTGGCAGAATGGAGCTTGTTTCATTGTGCTTCTTGACTCTTGTGCATTTGGGCATCTGCACAATGCCTGCACCAGTTGAGCATGAAGTGCTGTCCTGCAGTCCAATGAATGCGCAGCTCAGCTGGAGCACTGAAAAGCAGACAGTAGTCTTGTCCCGTCATAATTCGCTATGGACGTTGCTTTGATCGGATGGGCATTCAAACACTGACTTGCATTCTACATATGGAAATGAGGGAATAACAAGTTTCCCTCACAGAACTTTAGATGATGGTGTATTTTATTATCTTGTCTTTTAAGCAGATTTCATTTGTATGCCTTATTTTGCCCTTACCATATTTTGATACTGTAGATTTGGGAAAAAAGGTTAATAAAGATAACAAAACCAACAAAGCTCTTCTGAAGCAAATTGATTTAATATCACTGCCAGTAATCTGAACTATTATGTTATGCATGGTGACATATTGGACAAAGGTGCTGGTTATACTGTAAACACTTGCCTAATTCAGAAAATCTATTTTCATGTAAATTAATCTGAGTTCAGATTGAACCAATTTATCTTCTAGTGTTTAGTAATGCAAACATTTTTGGCAAGGAGTCAACGTAAAAGGGCAAGCGTTGATTGAATCAAAGTCATTGTATGGTTCTACTGTCCTAGCACTACTTAATACATTTAATTAACTATCCTTCCACAGTTCCATTCATTACTTATGAGCCAGGTGCCCTTAGAAATCCGGCTTAACAGCACGCCCCCCACCTGTGCAATGTCTGACCCCAGACTCCCTGATCGCTGCTTCTCACATGTCATTAGGAAGCCTACAATCTCAGCTCTACAGTGAGCTATCACGTCTCCTTGCAAATGCCGTTAATGTTGCAAATTTGGCCAAATGGCAAGATTCAACTAACCAGTTCATGTATTTCAGATTTGTACAGAGATTCTATTTGACTTTATCATCACTTTCAAATGAAAATGTGTCATGACAAATCCTGTGGTAGATGTTCTCTGGATGCTTTTATACACACATTCAAAGAATGCCTTTTTATAAGATCTTTTCTCATTTTATTGTGGGAGCGCTTTTCTGTTTATTGTATGTTGGCTGTGGCAGCATGCCTGGGGCTCGTCTCCAACTAAGGAATCAATCCTAAAAAGCTGGCTTAGTTATTCTATTTCCTTGAAGTTTTATTCTGTTCTGGAGAAAGTTTTCTCAAGATGCACGTCATTGTTTACCGTGTTCATGGTGTGTAGTTTAGCAGTCTTTATTTTTTAAATGACATTGGAAATCTTGTCAAATAGAGGTACGGTACAATAAATAAACCCCATCGATATACAAATATTCAGTGAACACGGCATGTGTCCATACTAGGTAGTCTTTGTTTCACATTTTAAATTGAACCATGTTTATCTAAGAATATGATTTAATGACTCGAGTATGAGTGCAATATTAAGCTAAACCAGCATTATTTTATTCAAAATGTTTGATTGTGCATGTATTCAACATTTGTGCATGAAACACACATTCAAGCAAATATAAACTGCAGTAGAGTCAGCACAGGGACCCAGAGCAGTGCAGAGTGGGTGAAACATTGTTCCGGAACTGCAGGTCTCCTGCGTATTAATGTACCAGAGAAAAAAGACAAGCAGCCTTGATCCAACCGGACCCTTACGGCAAGTTGAAATTCTGGCCATATCTGGTTCCTGAGCATGCAAAAACACATGTTCCTGTCTCATCAGAATGGCCTGCATTCAATCCGTGTCCTTAACCTTGACTTGCAAGTAAAGGCAAGCATTGCACTTTTTCTTAACGAACCCAGTTTGACAAGTTAGTTTTAGTTATTGCTGAATTTACCAAACTGTAGTTGTGAGGAAATCATATCCGCATATCCGCCAATTGCTCGTGTCAATTTTGTCACATAGTTGATAGACCACGCACCTCTAGTATAACATGGGAATTACTTTATTAAGATTAGATTCCCTTTGGCTTTACTTTAAGCTGTACAGAGTTTTGAACCTGAAGTCACCAGAGTCATCATTATCCTAGCTCAGTCACCTGTCTGCATTTTAAAAAGTGGCATCTTGAAATACAACCACATAATCCGAATAGGAAAAAATGAGGTTGCAAACTCTCCAACGATATATTGCCAAAAAAAAGAAGATTTTGGGGAAGTCAGTACAATATCAAAAGTTTGGTTTCAGATTTGATTCCATTCCCATCTTCATACATTTGCACAAGAAGCATGGCTATGGTGTTCTGTAAATGACACCAATACGTTTTCAAAATGAGTCAATGTATATTTTTTCTAAAATAAGATTTATTAATGTCAAAGTCATGTACTCACTGTATCTCAGCCCCCCCCCCCCCCCCCCCCCCTCCAACTCACCCCACCCATAGGACCATAAAACACCCAGCTCTTACATTATTAGTAGTTGTATCTCTACAGTATTATCAGATCATGTGACAAATAATGGGAGTTATTTTCCCCCAGGAGTATGACACTCGAATTTGATTTCTGTCGACTATGATCAACGAGCTGTCAATCACTGCAGCATACAGATATGCGGTGCTGTTATGCAAACAGAGCATAATAGCTTTTTCCAAGTGAGACAAATAGATTTGATAAATGTATGTGCTGCAGTGAAGTGTGAACTTCTTTGTTCAAGAAGAACCTCCAGGATCATGTTTCCTTCATTCCCGTAATTGCTATCGCAGTTATATTTACATCAATTAAACATGGCCAGGGGGGCGGGGGATCACTTTTCCTCATGAAATTGTCCTTTAAAAAATACTTGTATGTTCTCTTAAAATGAATGGTGTAGATTTCAGGCTTCTCAGACGCTCACACAAACCAGTGAATGTGAGTAATGCCCTTGAGTACGATTCAGAGCTTTGCTCTCTTCACTTTCACTGTGCTATTTGGAAAAGATGCATCTTCTTAAGCTGGTCTGGCCTTCCAGCTATGTCTCACACTGAGTGTCTGACACAATGGACATAATGCCCAATACAGTCCTCTTCCTCAGCCACATCTACAGTACATCAAACAACTGCAATTTGTTAAATTGCGTGTTTAAAAAAAAAAAAGAGGATAAAGTAGGGTAGAAGAATGACATGTTGCCAGTTTGGAAAAGATAATATATTTATTTGCAGTGTATATATTTTCAGTGTACAGTGTACATTAGTAGATTTATTCAATGTTTTGTTTGTGCTTTTGTGTATACAGTATGTACATTGTCTGGAGATTAAACATGCTGAAACATACTTGTCATAAATGACATTTACCTATGTTATCTTTCAGAAAGCAACCATTGTGGAAAATGATTAAACAAGGTGCTAATTATTTTCAATATCTGCACGGTAAACACACAAAAGGCTTCATTCTGAGAACAGAGTTTGCGAAATATAGGCTGGCATCATTACAGCGGTTACTTAAGATCGGTTGTATCAAGAATTGTTTTCCATTCTTTTTCTATGTAGTCTTTCTAATTCAGTATCCATTCATTTTTTCTTCTCATTGTAATCACATGCACTTGTTCTCAAAATAACACTGGTATTATAGTATTGCAGTATGCCACCCAAATTTTCACACATCTAAATTTTATGCTGAGCATTTTCCAGTGTTTGTTCAGTAGCACAATTCAACTCTGACTGCCGATGATTGGACCCTGAATGGGATGTTCGTCAAGGAAAATTCAGTTGAAAGGCTTGAAAAGAAGGTTCTGGAGAGGACTGCGAATAGTTGATGAAAAGATGAATTGTGTGACATTTCGCATCTGTACAATGAACCAAACTGTGGTTCACATAAATAATATTTTTCCGCAGTGCGAGGACCTCAGAACTGGGCACAGCCTTTCCATTAGGTGACCGCATATATAATATAGGCCCCCTTGCCTCTATGAACTACAGCGCCACATTGATGAAACTGAAATTGAAGGGATGAAAATTGAAGACATAAACACATATGCTTCTTTTTGTTCATGGGCTCCTTTCTCAATAGAATGATTACCAATATACTTTTTCTTTGTAAATATAACATTCAGAAGTGTTGCAGTGTAAATATATGGAGATTATTAATTTTGATTTGGTTGTTTAAAATATGACAGTGTTACTGTTTACATACCTTTCAGTGGATGCCTCTGCAATATATTCAACAAATCTATCCTCATAATGGTCCCGTATGAAGATGTATAAAGGTTCTGCCTCAAGCCAGGTTTCTAGTGAAGGAAATTTCAGGCCCCATAAATTTATTAAAATACCGCTTCACTGTGCATTTGCACCACTCCACAGTCCCAGATGACTGATCCATTCCACCCATTGTGTACATTTAAAAAGCAGGGATGCAAATACGCTATGGCCGTACTAGCTAGGGGCTTTTGTGTCCTTAAAATAGCCTCTTTTTTTTTTTTTTTTTTTACAACTTGTAAATTGTACAATTCTGGGACAAGTCATGCTAAATTTGCCGACATAGTTTTATTAGTTTAGAGTGCCTTAAATAAAGATAAACAAGCCTATCTGCACCCAGCTGTCCCTAGTCTCCTCAGACTAAGTGTCACATGCCTCAGAAGGCATGCTGGTGAGGAGGCAAGGTTCACATTGATCACAGATTTCCACTTACCTCACATTACTGTTGCACAAAATCATCATAATGAACCACGCAGAATTCAAGTATCTGCATTCCAGCGGGGAGATGGATAGGTCTGGGCTGAAATGAAAATGGATCAATAGGATTAGCCATTGCCAGGGAAGCTAGGATAATTTAACCCTCGGCTTGGTCGCGATGACCTCATTTGTAGAAAAAACGTACGGGTCTTGTACTTCTCTGCTAATTAAGTAGATCAAAAAATCATTGAACTTCTAACTTCCAGATTAAAATGTGTCATAAGTCTCTGCTACCAGGGATATTATGTGCCATCTGTTAAAATACTGCAGGCTCTACAGAAATATTGCTTCAAACACCATTGTTTTCTATTTTTTAAAAGTCATATTTTTGATATATCTGTCATTAAAACTTACTATGCTGCTTTGTACCTTGCATTGCACTAATGTCAAAAGGTAGAACTGAAAATTCTTAATCACTGCAATGGGGGAATTCTACATTGACACATTTCCAGTTTAAAAGCAATACAGTTATCTTCAGGAGTGTTGCAGTGGAAGTTTTCTTTCATACGTATAGAAATCCCTGTCTTTGTGTATACAATTTTTAATCCAAAAACCTTTCAGGATTATTTTTTTATTCATGGTGTTTGCTGCTATTACGAGAGTATAACCTCTGAGATAAACCTTCTGCACCATATTGTTCATCCACATCTTGCTCAGACTTCCAAGAAATCAATTCTTAATATAACAGTTATTGCACTAACTGACAATACTTCTTTGTGTCTATATATTACATTATTTGTTTAGCACAAACTCTTTTTCAGAGTTTATAAGTGTGTTTAAATCTACATTTAACAAGATTCTGTATTTCTTTATAAAATCGAAGAATGTCAGGTTTAGTACCTTGATCAAGGGTTTGATTGCACCTTCAATCAAACCTGAAGCCTGCAGGCTATAAAACCTATTTTTACTAAACCTAGTCTTGCTAAAACCTATTTTAAATTTGTAATGCACATTCATGATTGTTCAGTAGGCCTGTCCCTAAACAGCAGTACCATCCAATATCAATTCAGAAGAGCACATCAGCATGCATGTCTTTCTGCCTGTGACAGATTCTTTTCACTGCAGTTCCCCGGAGGACTGAATAATGTGTAAGAAATAAGTAAGCCAAAATCATCCTGTAATTGATTGAAGAAATCCATTTGAATAGAACTGAGCCAAACTAAGTTACAGTACGTTCTCCATTATATTACATTACAGGCATTTAGCAGACGCTCTTATCTAGAGCAACTTACACAACTTTTACAAAGAATTTGTATTGCATCTATTTATACAGCTGGATATATACTGAAGAAATGCAGGTTAAGTACCTTGCTCAAGGGTACAACGGCAGTGTCCCCCGCCCCCAATCCCATCCCACCTCCCCCCCCACCCCCCAAACCCCCAGGGACTCAAACCTGTTACTTTTAGGTTACAGGACCAGATCCTTGCCCATTATATGATTCACTTCATTATAGGTTATTTCTGTCTTTTGGTATCTACCATTGTGTTACTTCTAGGGTGTCTGCATTGTCTGATGAAATTTGTGTGGTGGTTTTATAACCCATAAAAATATACCGTCGATCCAAGGACTTCTGTAACTGTTCAGTCACATCATCCAGTATTAATAACCTTAAGTAATTACCCTTCCATTTTACATATGTTGTTTCCCATTTTTTTTTTTACTTTTCTAATACCATGATTAGTAGCATTCAGATACTGACTGACTGATGCATTCCCCACAGGTACAAACTGCGCTCTATGCTCTAGCTTACATTCAGGCTATGCCATTACCTGAGTGTGGATGGCAGTGAAACACAGATAGCCTTCTTTTGCCTGGGTGAAAGCCAAGTCAGCTGAGGTTCCTAGGGGTAACTGCTGAATCATCACCGCACAGCTACTATGTACTTAGCGGCTATAATTATATATAATAGTGTTTCATTGTAACTCTGAAAAATAAGTGTATATTATCATAATATGATATGATAATATTATTTGAGTCAACATTGTTCAGTGAGATTAATATTCCGATTAATATTCTGAATATTCCGAAGCAATGCTAATTCTTAAATTTATAACACATTGCGCAGGTATTTTCCTTATTTTCTGAGTGAAAATGTTATGTTCATGCAAAAACCTTCTTAAACCTTGTTTAAAGCAATTAAAAAAAAATTGTCTTTAATATCCAGATGACCCAGCCAAATTATCTTTCTATGAAGCACTTGGCAGATCAATGACATTTATTATGGTTACAGCTGCCAGAATCTTTGACAGGTAATTAAAAATAAGGCAAACGTGGGGTTTCGGGTTCAAATACCCTATAATTCTTCATTATCTTGTCTAAGCAGACATTTAGCCTGAAACATAAGAGAGTTTTAGCCAAGAGCTGCCAGCTGGTTTTATGTTAATTTAAAAAGGTACTAAAGTATATATCTTTCAGTAACACTATGATAATGTGACCTTTCAAAGAATCTCTGAAGACAGCAATTGAACTCTTATATCTACATTAACTACTTACAACATAAACAAAAATACCACAGCAAATGGCTTATTTTTAAAGTGCTGAAGGGGGTTAGTGAAATTAAAATTGATATATGACAAGTTTGCATATCCTTCCACAAATATAATTTTTAACATAACTTATGTTTATAGTGGAATACGGTAAGCAGTATTTCAGTACCGCTCTTGATAATTTGAATAGTACAAATGGGACCAGTAGCTGTTAAGTTCATATCAGCAGTGAGGAACAGCATGTGTATTACTGCAGCCAAGAAGAATTTGATCTTTATGTGCATTTTATGTTTGTTTTTTTTTCAGTTTTGAGTGCATTATTCCACACCTATCCCTGCATGCATTGGGCAAGAGGCAGTAATACAACCTTGACAGATCGCCAATCAATCGCAGGTCCCACCCACCATTCACCCACACATTCATACCCCAAGTGCAATTTAGCCTAACCTGCTTTGCCTTTGGCCTGTGCGAGGAAGCCAGAGTACCCAGAGGAAAGGCACACAGACGCAGGGAGCATAGTCGCACTCCGCACAGAAAGGCCCCGGCCGGGATTTAGACTCGGTGTCTTCTCGCTGTGTGGCGACAGTCCTATTCACATCACCACCCCACATAAGTTCCATATGAAAGACCCCTTTGTTTTCTTTGTACCAACCATCAGAGCTAATTATCATTTCACTCCCACTGCGAATCTTTTAGCTGGAACTCTATGATAGGATTCATGCATGCTGAAATCACTTCCTGTATTGAGATGTATTGTGTTCTTTATTCCTGACCTACATGCATGAACAGTCTACCCTGCAGTCTGTAATGGCACTCCCCACCAAGATAATGACATGCGAGATTGCATTTTAGTATTATTTCTTGACTGAATTATACTGATATAGTTGGGGCATTAGATTTCATATATGAACCATTGACTATTTTGGGTTTTCCCATATGACATATACTGCACAATATATTAATAACTACGATAACACATTTAATGTGTAAAAAAATATATGTATTTCTTGCTTAAATACTTCTTATGAAGTACTTGAGTGACAGGAGTCTGATTACATAATTTTCTGAAAAAACTAATGCAAATTATATTTCCCTGTATTTGCAACATTTATTTTTTTAATTTTCCTTTTTTAATTTGTTAGTTTGCTACATAGATTCTTAATCTGTCCCTCATGAGCATGCATGATAAGATTTAAATGAGACCGTGTCATGTTCCATTTAGCATTGGATCTGTGTGATTCTGACAGAAAAAGGTTTGTTGCATCCTTTTGTGCAGCTTATTTTTACATTATGTTTCATACTATCCCAACAAAAAATATAACATGGAAGAGGACCAATCACTGTCTGGAATATTGTATTATATTAATAATCTCTGGAGTAACTGTAATAATAATGAAGTGCAGCGCATGCAATAATGTGTATTATATGACTTGCTGTGATCATCAGTATGATTATTAGCTATATCATTAATCATTTTTGTTTATTGACGATTTGACATCCCAGAACGTGTGCAAATCATCTCTTGTGTGACAGTATCTGGGTAACTAACTGTATGGCTACAGTACATTATTGGATAATTGATGCATTGATTGTTTCCTATAATTTAAGGTGTTTATTTTGAAACCAATATATTTGTAATCTGTTTTACGCTGTTTAATTCTCATTCTTCCATTATATTTCTGTTCTGAAAAATGAATAAACAATGAATTCAGTAGCAATTGTCGGCCGAACAACCCCAAATAGGTCTGTTGCTGTGATTGCATTATTCATTAAACAGTAGTTAAGCTCTGGAGAAGATTTTCTGTTTTAATTCTAGTCAAGGCCACAGAACTCCCTTGGTGGCCTTATGTATTTGTTTAATAGATAATTAATTTGTTTAATGAATGCCACATCCTGAATTTATTTTGGGTATACTGTAAACATTAACATCTTGATTCATTGTCAGCAAGGTTCTCCACATGTCACTAATCAGAAACAATTTACTGATTATCATCTAAAAAGTAATTCTGCATCACACTTTACCATCAAGAAGATTAACACTGAGTCAACAGTTTTCTACATTATATTCACTCAAATTGTCCACACATTAAGTTTGGTGTCTTGTCACTCAGTTCAAAATTGTCATTTCAGCCTTAAACTGTTAATTTAAGTTATTGTTATGTTATGATTATGTTTATTTCAATGTATTTTTAGTAAGAAGAAAAATACATAATTTTATTAATTTAATTATTTATGAGGAAGAAACGTAGATTTTCCCTAAAATAGAAAATATGACAAAAAGGATGAAAGTCAAATGCAATTAATTTTAGTTTTTTTTTATTCATGTCTCATACTGGGTATTGTAAAGATATGGCGTGTGACCAAAAGGAGACCAGTGAACTAAACGTTCTATGTATGTGATGTATATGCAGGGGCTAGTGTATTCTAAAACAATCTTTTGCTCAAAACTATGGGAAAGTACAGTACAGAGAACAACAACTTGACAGATACTAACCATGCAAAAAATCTGAGTTAATGGTGAAGATGTGTTTTTCTGTTCCCAAGTGATATTGTGGGTTTTTATTCAATTCTGAACAGGGTAATATTACTTTGCAAAGGATTGAAAGTAATGCATCTTCCCACTGACCTTAGCCATCATGCATGCATTAGTATTCACAGTGCTAGTTAGACTGGGCTTTTTGAGCTTTTATTGGGGTTATTTAAAGAAAATGTCGCTTGAGAGCAATGTTTTAGTATGAATAGCTAACAAGTATTTGATGAGAAAATAAATCAAAGTAACGGAACAATAAAGCTTGTTAAAATTGTCAGGGAGACAGAAAGCAAACCTTTCAGTCAGTAACTATGGAGTGCAAGACTTGTTTTTCTTCTTTGATATTTCTGTACTCTACAAAAGAAGTCTGGCTTTTCTGTACAACTGCAAATGCCATTTAGTCACGCACATACGTTTTATCTCTGCGATTTGGGGCCGTTGCACACTGTGACCCTGCTGGGAAGGACACAGTAGATGCACGCAGAGGGGCAACAAACCCAGTTTGGACCGATGTTTATTTATGAAATGAAAAGATATCACGTGCAGAGGCAAGTAGAAAAATAACAGCTTCACCATTTGTCTTTTGCAAAAAAAAATAAATAAATATAACAACAAAGTAAACCAAAACCAAACGAATGCAGCTCGAGGAGTCTTGGCTTTCTATATTTTGGCTCCCCTGCTCTCTTGCGGGTGCAAGCCTGAATCTCAGACACAATCTGAGTTGCTGGCTTAAGTGCTTCAAGGTATTAGATGGGTGAGACAGTTAATAGCAATAATAAATATTTTTATTCTTTCTTTGATTTGTTACTTTTTAGTCTTTTTCTTTTAAGTCTTTTTTTATTATTATTATTATTATTGTTGTTGTTATTATTATTCCTATTATTATTAGTAGTATTATTAGCAGTAGTAGTAGTAGTAGCACAATTATTATTTTTGCACTGTATATTTTTCACTTTCAGTCCACTTGCTGTCAATAAACACTTTCATTCACCAGACGTTTGGAGTTGCTGTACCTCTCTACCACTTCTCTGTGCGTCCCTTTACCTTACAACAAGAAGCACACTCATAAAACCTTGATTAGGTAATATAACCTTGGTGCATGTGCCCACTGTTCCCTCTCCTAAACTGAGAGAGCCCTGTCACATGCATCTATTGCAAAGCTATTTTTCCATCCTTAGAATCAACCCCACCTCTGTCATTTAAGTTCATGTATAGTACATGCTAACAAAACGCCATACTACTTACGATCCAGTTTTGATGTTTTACATGCTCTGTGACCAATGTAGTGTAAACCGCTTCTTTGTGCCTCTATTCTTATGTACTGCTTACGGAGAGATTTGGCAAATATTCAAAAGCGTGAGAGTAAAATCGCAAAAATGTGTGCATTCCAGGGAAAGAGGGGCATGAAATTGCTTTCACACCAGATTGTGCATCACACTAGATTGCACCATTTAGAACAGGGCGCCCAATTCCAGTCCTGGAGGACTTGTCTGTGTGCTGGTTTTTGTTCCAACCAATTACCTTAGTTCTAGTTTTCTGACAGCTCCATAAACTACACTGGTTCACTCCTGTACTTGTGTAGTAAAATCTTTAGGGTGCACATGCAGTCCGTGGCTGTAGCTTGTGCTTATTCGAATGTCAGATCAAGATATAATTGCGCTAATTAAATAATTAAGAGCAGAAGTTACTGCAGAATCCTTAAATGGATCAGCCCTTGTTGTGCACGCCTGCTTTAGAACATTGGGAAATATTTATTTGCTCTGCAGCAGTTGTAATGGTTTTCTTTTCTTTCACTTTTGATCTCTCCTGCTGTGTCAACTTCTTGTGTCTGCTGTTGTAAAATAGTGGTTTTAAGAGTTTATTAAAGAAAAAGGAAAGATCTTTCCAGTTTTGTTTGTTTTGCGGGTTGGATAGGTGAAGACAGCACCCTACATTCATGGTGTTCACTGATCTCCAGTGGCATGTACTTGTACAACACAATTGCAGTACCCCCTTCTGTCTGACTGTCTAGTATCCAATATGGGCTAGAGAAATCAAGGGATCAGAAGTATTCGAGGTGCGACATGCACAGTAAAAACTGTGTCCACATACGTTCATTAAGACTGTGCCTGTATATCTGTTACAGAAGCAAATCGTGTCAGTTCAGGGTGCACTTAAGTGTGCCTATACCAACACAAGGCAAAGAATAGGGTGAGTGTGCACGTGAATATGTACACCGTTTGTCTCCCTTGGTTGTGGGAGCAATGGACTTGTCTATGACTGGAGTAGTAAGATTAACTTATTAAGGTCCTGTGTATCTTGAAGTGAAAGGGGTGGCCTCTGTAATTGACAGACTGCATAGCCTAATGCATCAGGTGAATCAGCAGCTCATGTCAAACTGTTTGTATGAATGAGAGCCAAGTCTGAATGAGAGGAATAGAGTACAGGATGTCACAGGGGCAATATTTACAATATTAACATACTCCAGTCTAGAAATACTACCTATACACACTTACCTTTCAAATTTGATGCTCAAACCTTTCAATGGATTTTTAAAGGTTAATTCCTACATCCATTCCTATAACACAAGACATTCTGATAACCTTCATCTCCCCCTCTGCCATACTACACA
Organism: Anguilla anguilla; assembly: GCF_013347855.1. NCBI lineage: Eukaryota > Metazoa > Chordata > Actinopteri > Anguilliformes > Anguillidae > Anguilla > Anguilla anguilla. The sequence goes on along the minus strand of NC_049202.1, from coordinate 11,852,284 downwards.
CAGTCGGATTTCAGTCCGTCATAGAAATTCCTCGCTTCTACCTGGAATTCCTACCTCCATATTGCCGAAACATCATCATTCCTTAGTACCTTCAAGCACAGACTGAGGGCCAACCTGATTAATCAAACCACTCAAGAGCGTCCTCCATTGTAATTTAACCTAATCACACACACACACACACACACACACGTGCACACATACACACAAACACACACACTCACATACTCATTTAGCTTTTTTGTTTTGTTTTTATGTCTCCGTTGTGTACATCATATAAATGTATTTTTCGGTGAGGTATTTTTATAAGCCCATTTGGGTTTCATAACCTCTCCGGCAGGTCTTTTTGTTTTGTATTGTCTTTATTGTTATTTTTTTAGGGTGCAAATAAATACATACAAATAGAAATGTGGTTTATTTCACATTCACCTGAGAAAGTGCTCAAGTCAAGTGGGGTGGAAGTTGACAGGCTTGGGAGCACAGAGGGCAGAGGAGAGGACAGTTTCCTCTCTTCTGAGTACATACAGGACATGCCATGGTCTCTAATTGAATTTTCAATGCCACATATTAGACTCTCTAAAATGTATCTTAGATGTGAAGGTGTTTTTAAAAAAAAAATCATAGTTACTTCTGGTGTATATGATTGAATAAAACTATGGAAATGGAAGAACCTACTGTACGAAGGTCAGTCTTTGTAGTGTTTTTTCTAAGATTAAATACTACCCAATTTTGTTCAGGGATTACACAAAATTCCTGAATGTGCAATTGACAGCCATGGATTTAGGGAGAGATAATCATAATTGCATACAATGTGTATATCATGGCATAAATTCCCATTTAAAAAATGTATTCTTGCATTATGTAAAATACTGTAAGTGCAAAGACAGCAGAAGTACAAAGTAGAATAGAGCTCTACAGTTTGAGCATAGCATAGTTAACTCTGACTACATGGCTTTTTTGGCTAGCATGTCTAATAAAGTCATGCTGGGTCCCACTGTAGCTAACTAACAACAGACCAGTGCAGCGCATTGAACACTAGGCCATGTTCAACATGATGAGATCAATGGGGAACAAGAGAGGAGAGCCTGTCCCTACCGATGCCTTTGAGCGCCTTTCCGGGGATAGCAGTTTCAGCCGTCTCCTCTTTAACCACGCGGTGGTTAAAATATCGCCAGCACGGGAATCTACGATCAGGCCGCTTTCACGTAAATCAAGCTGTGTCTGTGTGAAATTACATGGATGTCACATCAGCATGAGCCAATCTGCTCGGAGAGATAGATTCTGGAGAAACTGCACCCAGTAGCCAACTCCCAGACCGCATGTGGCTCTACGGCGACATAAAAAAACATTTCTCACGCCAAATAAATTCAGAGAAGAGCCTGACAGTTTTCAAGGTGCTGTTATTTTTAAAACAGGATATGTAGGCTAAGTATTTCCTTACTTCAACAATGAAAAAGGTTGTTACAGTAGATGTTGTCAAACATGTTAGGCCAATAAAAGAAAAAAAAACAATTTGGGCCAATAAGTAAAGAGTATAGTGTAAAATAATTAAATTGTATGGCGCATTCTCAGGGTCGAATTCTATGGCTGAAGCAGGAACCTGACCCTTGCTAAGGTGACGGAAGCAAGAAAACAATGGGAGTCAGTCTGCTTTCCCTGTGCTGCTTTTGAGTGGGAAACCGTGTGGTGTCTTGCCAGTTCACCTGTAATTGGCTCCATTATAGAGAGCCCTCCCAGCAAGCTTGTTGTTTACGAAGAGCAAGGGGGTGCGAGCCATTTACAGTAATCAGTTCCCGTCTGCAATTTTCCATGTAATCTTTGTGCAGTAGCGAGCTTTAAAAACTTTTAGCGCATTTATAGCTTTTTCTAGTGATTCACTGTGGCATCGCTAGCATGTGCATCATGTCCTCATTGCAAGCTTTGTGTGCTGAAAACTTGAAATTTCTCGTTTCTTTTTTTTTTTTAAGAGTTGAGTAATAAAGAAAGTACACTTCTAATGACCTCTCCAGAGATGTGATCCAACTGTGAGATGTGCAGGATTTCAAAATGACTGCGACTGCTGCACAGCCACAGAGAGGGCACTGCAGTGGACAAACTATTAATTAAAGAAGACAAATGGGGTTCCTGGAATGTTTTGCAAGCTGGATGAATTTAATTGAGACATGCTTGACCAAGTATCATCCGTCTCTGGTCCGGTGCACAGCTGTTTAATATGTATGACAACAAAGGTTTAATTATTTTACCACTATCTGCACAACATTTCCCCTACCCCGCACACACACACGCTCACACCACCTCGCACACACTTTCCCACCGATATAACTTCTTCAGAGTTCAGAGTAAATTGCTTGGCATTAGGCAGGAAGAAGACCTTCTTGGTACAGTTGTGAGGAGCTGCCTTGATGTGTCATTGTATCTTAAATGGCAAAGGAATAGTTGCGAGTTTTAATGAGTATTTTTGACATTTTAATTCTGCTAGCAGTCATATTAAAAAACTGCAGACCTTTTGATGACATAACCATTGCATTTGTCACTCAAGACTGATTAATGGCATGGAACTTTGTTCGTTTTTGATTTATAAAAAAACGCTTTTCCAGTAAGGTCTACATTACATGACTTTATAGTATAGTAAGCTAACATAATTTTATGCCGTGTACTGTATGTGTTAAATTTCATGTGATATATTGAAATAAAAATATTTAATTTAAAGTTTTATAAATTCAAAAAATTGTTTTCTTTTGTGTTTCTTTTTGTAAACAGTGATTCTGTCATAGATTTAACAGACTGCTTGAACAGTGCTATTTATCCCTCTGTTAAACATGAACTGAAAATAAATTTTCCCCAAAAGAGATTAAACGTGTTGTGAAAACAGGAAGGATAATTCACGCCTCACACATAATGGTGCTGTTTGACATTTTAAAACAGATTTTCTGTGTGTTCAGCCAGCGATGACGTTGCTTGCCCCGGGGCCCCTCGGTGCCATGAGAGGACGTGCAATTAGCACCACCATGAAGGGCCAAAAAGCTGTCTTTCACTTCTCTTGACTTGTCACACTCGACAGAGCTGCTGGTGCTTTTCTCCGAGCTCAGAAATGACACCCTCTGTCAGAGGGGAAGGGCACGCTTCCTTTATTCAAAAACGTAAAGGAAACGTGCAATTTTATTTCCAAAAATGGCATGTGGCGAATTTTGAAAGGGGGGGGGGATCCCGAGTGGGAGCGCGCTCACGCTGGGACGGGAGGTCAAGGGCACTTCATTGTGATTCCCCCATCAGCCCCGTTACTCTGATTATACACTCCGCCAAACCCACCCCCAGAAAGGATCTCAGGTGTGGCACAGGTCAAGGAATATACATGACCTTCCTTTCGAGGTATAATTCCCTAGAAATTTCTGTGGTCGTGCCTTCATGTCCATCCTGCATATGACTCCATGTGATTGCTCTTTGATATTTTTTTCTTGCATTTTAATTAAAGCTGATTGGGTGATGGATTTATTTTTGCTACTCTGCAATGGCTTTGCCATGCACTTTTTTTATTTATTGTCTGTGCTCGGAACTGACCTCTTAACAAAATATTTTTCAGTTTTTTACACCTTGGGTCTGTGTGTATCGTCGTATTGGGGCTAGATTTTGAATGATTCATAGATATGCTAATGTCTCTATCTGGAGAGGAATGTTCAGGAGCTGTGATTCATACTCCAGAGCCTCTCAGGCAGTGGTGCCCTGACAATGGGAGACAGGGTATCACCTGGAGGGCTTGCCTCCACTAAATTTTCCCCAGTATGTCTCTCCGGGGGACTACCAGGGCTTAGAAATGGAGCAAATGGAAGAAACTATGCAACCAAAAATGCTTACAAGCTAAATGGCTGCAGTTCAAATGGGTATCTATGGTGTATTTTGTAAAAGGAGGTCTGCACTTTTTCCACACATATCTACAGTGTACTCCTGAATATAAATTAGGAAAATATGAAATCAATGATTCGATTTGGTGCCCGTTTTGGGCGCTGCATAAGTCCACTGGGAATGTAATTTGAACACAGACCATGACTAAAACGTGTTAGAACCCGTGCAGAAAGGTTGCTTTTCCATGATATTGAAAATGATTATCCAAGGCCTAAGATCTCTGAAAACAACTGTGCACAGGTATAGAAACCATGCTGATATACTTATATGAGGTTTATCAGAAATGAGAGAATCCTGTGATACACATCTGACTGTATTAAAATTGGTGTTTGGTAGCTATATTAGGTGTGTATAATTACTTACTTTTTTCACTTACTATTTTGAATGAATTTTTATGCCTTATTATTACTTTATGAGCCAGTTTGGAATAACTGATTGTATGTGTAGACAGGTCACCATAATTGTAAAATCCACTGTAAATTTGGGACTGGTGCAGACTGGTATGCACACATGCTGCAAGCTGGTACTTGTTCTCACTCTGCAGTCCACCAGTCATGAGTCATGCAGCCATTGCACCGGAGGCCCGTATATTTGCAGCAGCAGAACACAGGTTCCTGATGGGCCAGACGAACCCAAAATGTCCAGTGTTAATTCAACTCAGGGTTATCCAATAGGGACCATATGTGTTCTGCAAGGGTTGATTTGGCACTGAACATTTTGCTGTGCACCCTGTGCGATACTGTGGCGGAATATGCGTCACCCCAGACGACTCCCAGCAACAGCTGCCATTGGCACGATCTGGGCCGCGTTGAGAGCCAGTGTTTTTCCTGGATAACACTATCCAAAGCCCTGTTCGCTCGTACCTGTGAACTATGACAAAAATTTGTTTAATTAAATTAGGCAGTCCTGCTGTGAATTACATTCAGAAGAAAATGAGGAAGAAAGGGGGAGCGGAGGAATCAATAGGCTTCCCAGCACTCTGATTTCAAAGCCTAAGTTCTACAGACCAAAATAACAAGCAGGTAAAATGTGCCTTTTGCTGATATGGACAGAGTCACACGTTGCTAAAGCGTGATGTTGGAGTCCCATAACGCTTTTGCCCTAACCAACTGGCTTGCTTGCTGGCTGAGCGGCTCGATTTTATTTTCATCACCATTGCGTTGCCAAAACTTTAGCAAAACCTGCGAGGAATTGGTCAATCTCCTTCCTATCTGCTTGGGAATGGGAGAGAAAAAAAAACCTTGCAGGTCTCCCTCAGGCTCCAGTGGTGGCAGTTGGCAGTGAAACAATGCAGAGTGCTCTGTGTAAAGTGGAGTGTTGCACACAGATGTAGCAGTAAAAATGATTTCTGAAGACTCTTTGTTTATTCGTATCTGGCAGCACACTCAACCAGCACGCTCACTGCCAGCGCAGTGCTGTTTGTATCTGGAAATATTACTTACAAAACTGATATACACTTTCAGTTATTTTGGAATGCCAGCCATTTCTACCACTCTTACCTAATCCTGAACCAAATCATAAAAACTATGATTAAAGCTTTTAGCTTTATCTGCTGTACTGTGGATCAAGTACAATAGAACTTGCATATAACCTAAAAAAAACTCCTACATTTTGCATTTGGGACATGAAAAACATTTATGGTGGTTTCATGTTATGCATACTGTATGAAAAGGAGCTTGGACTTTATGGGTTTTACATCATGCATGATATCGACCCATCAATTACTAATTGAAAATTGCCATTGTTAAACGATATTTGCAGAATGAAGTTAGCAGCAAGCATGTTAGTAGAAAGTGTTTTTCTAGAATGATGAGTGGCTGAGGGTATAAGCGATTAACTAGGCATGGAAAAGTGTAATAAGAGTAGGCACATGTGTATCAGTAGTGTCACATTGAAGTGACCCCATTACAGATCATAAGAATTCATATTAATTTAGATTGTATTCAGATAAAAGGACTAATTAAGTTCTTGAAGTGTCATTGATTACAGCTGTGGTAGGTGAGATATAAAACTGAAACATAAAGAAATCAGTGTATTACCAAATATAGTATGGCTGTGAGCCTTTGACGTATTTATACATCCCTCCTTTTATGTCCAAATACTTGTCTTTTGTATATCAGTCCCTGAATTCAGCAAAATATGGATAGTACAGGTTCAGGACCAAACCCTGCTCTGATGTGAATTGGCAACATTTTTTGCAGCTGCATTGTTTTTCAATAAATTCCAGTAACAGACACATACCTGGTAAGGTCCTCCTTCTCAAGCCAGAAAAAAATAAAAATGTGGCTGGTTTCAGAAAGTAATCTACACTTCTGATAATCCAAATTCAGCATACTGTAGATGGCTGGACAGGTACTGGCACTTTACCAAAAATGCATCCACCAATTTAAAGTTACTTAATAGATTGTTGGGCCACCCTGTTTTGCCGGTATGTTATATATGCACCACGACACATGCAGTGGAATATGCTCCCATCTGGAACATACAGTAATTCCTCTGTCTCATGAGAAAAGTAAAATCATGCTTAGTTGCTTACTTGGGTTTATATGAGGCGACTGAAATGGCCATGACATGGATGCCATGTTCTGCATCTCAAACTACTGGCTGACTATTCTGCTCTGTGGACGGTGTCATCATTACCTTAAAAGGCACCCTTCTGTCAGAATGAAATGTTCTGACGTGGAGATATGATCTGCCAAATGCATTAGAGAACAGTTGGCCATCTTGACAATGACATTTTCTGTTCATTACCTGTATGTGGTTCAAAAGGAACTGTAAATCAGAAAAATAGATTACTCAATAGAATAATAATAGAATAATACTCATCCCATCATGATGGGAACATTCAAAAACTATCAAATATTCTAATAATAAGAAACTCATTATTTCTGTTGAGAAACCAGCACATGCTAATTATTTTCTGAAATGAGTATCTGGACCCGCTGAAGTTTGACTGAGGTGCGACAGACCACTGCCGATTTCTCTATGGCAACATCCTCTTCATGTCTCTGGCCTGTATAAAAGAGGAAAAAAATTCCATTAAGTAGGTAATTCACAAAATACCAAAACTTCCAGAGTGCATTAACTTCACTAAAGGTTCTGAACGTTAATTCTAAATTTAACCTCAGTGGGTAAAATGTGATTTCAGGGCATTGCAATGAGGTTCCACAAGGACTCCTAGTTTTGCTCAGCAGAAAGTTAACAATTCTGAACATTATTCAGGCGTCAGATTTCCATTGGCTTGGGGACCAGGGAGTATCTATCTGAAACAGTGCTTTTTTATGATCTTTACTTTATCAATCACACATTATTAACAAAGACATTCAATCTGAAATTTGATGTCATTTATGTCTAACATTATTGATAAAGGCTCATGAGAACCCTAACTGTATGCAGTACATTCTATCCAAAATGCATAATAATAATAAACTATTACTTCATTTGAAGTGAAAGTTGAGGGCAATGGTTAACTGAGGCAAAATTATGTTGAATCAAGGCCTGTTTTTTTCCTATCATAGTTTGTTTTTCATTTGTTGATTTTGACCTGGTTTTGTGGCGTTCAGGCCTGGTCTTTCCCAATGTTTTTAATTGTTGTGACAGTGTCTCTCTACAATTGTATCATGTGCTGATGAGAGGCATAGACAGCCATTTATGTGGACTAGAGTTTAGTTTAACATAGTTCTTTCTCAGGTCTGTATGTTTATTGGTCTCTGTAAGTGTATTGTGCTTTTTTTCTTCTAGGTCAAATATGTTACCTTAGTCTCCAGCACCATGGACAGTTACTTTACACTTTGTTGGGAACATTTAATTAAGAAACTCGGCTATTGATTGGAAATATACATTTTCTTTTCATGATATTTCATTCTCAGTAATGTTTTAGTATGTGCCAGTTCAATATTAGTTATTCATATATTAAGGTAATATATGTTTTCTCATAATGTTCAACAGTAGATAAAATATATAATGAAATAAATAATTCAGATCTGTAATTACTGAACTTGATATATTCACACATTGAGACATAAACAATTAAAACTATTAAGGACTGTGTTACACACTGTAGGCTAATTTATTCCCGGGTGTAAGTTGCTTAATATTTCCATATTTTAATTGCCATTGGTTATGTCAATTAGCAAAATGGTTTGAACCCAGTAGGGTGCTGTTGTATGCCTTTGAAATGGCCCATGAATGTCTCTGGATTACAATATTACTGATAGTCATAATGATTGGAAAATGATGTTGCAAGAAAATGTGACTCTGCAATGTCCATTAATTTGAATATGCTGCATTACAGCAGAATAGTTCCTTTCCTAATCACCTTCTAATCAAGTCTTTCACTCACAGCCGAGGAGGGGACAGCCCTGTAGCACTTCCTTTTTGTAATTTTAAAATAATCACACTTTTATAAGTAAATAACCTTGCAGACCCATTTACGCAATTCCAAGTAGAATTTTTTTGTTGTTGTGTTTTTTAAATGATATATATATCATGGTTGACATGCAGCTGTGCAAACGTTGGGCATTTGCATAATATGCTCAGATACTGTACGTCACAGCTGGGTGTCTTAGCATCTGCTGCACCCTCTACATGATGTATCTGCTTTCTCAGCTACATTATGCAGTTAACCAAACCAGGACTCCAAACTCAGTTTATTATTCTCTCTGTCTCTATGTAAATGGTGTAAATTCTACAGTTCACTTATTTATTATAATAGATCCAATATGCTTGTGCTTAATATGTGCCGTTTGTTTCATCAAACTGAATTCCATATGTATTGTTTCTGACAAATGAGAACTCAACACAAACACAGTCCCTGAACAACCGACCAGATCCCTTGTGGAAATAAAAAACCTCATGTGTCTTTTCCCCATAATTTGACAAAAACAAAGATGGATGGATATATATTGTTTTACTTTGAATAATGAAAGATGGTAAAGAAAATTCCCTTTGTGATTATGCTTCGAAAAAAAAAAAAACGCAGTGTGTTTCGTTCTTCTGTGCAAAACATCCATAAATCAAATTAACTGTATCTTGTTGTTTTGGTATATTTACTTCTGAACTTGTATTGTCAAATATGTTGACTGACATGATGATTTAAAAAAAAACATGCATATGACAGGTTATGCATAATGCATTTGTGTATAATGTGGATTTGTTGAGAAGTATTTCACTTTTCTGCTGGATACGTTTATTTAATTTGTGAAAATGTAATGTGTTGAGGCAATAAAGTATTTCATTTTACTCTGTATGTTTTCATATAAAGAACTGCAAAATGTGGTTTGTTAAAAACTGGTGCAAATGGCCCACACATGTACTTCATTATAATTCTCGCTTTCCAAACAATGCATTCATAAGTGCTGCCCCAACTTCCAGAGCAAAGCAATGTGAGAAGTTATTGAGGGCTGTATAATTTAAATAACCACTAGAAAAGACCACATCTACCGGCTGTCTTTTCTTCCAGTCTGTCAAATCTTTATTGCTTGTCTGTGTTCTCTGTTCTATTACACTGTCTCTTGGGGTACAGGGGGTATGCTTGCAGAAAAGGGAAATGGTAGAGCTAATACTCATGGGAAATTGCCATTGAAATAAATAGGGAATTCAAATAGGTTTTTCACATATATTTATTACATTTCTTTTTGGCTTATAGTAATCTGATGCTGAAATGCTGTGCATTCCCACGTGCCTGCATGCATGTATGCGTGCTAGTGTCTGTGGTGCATGCATGTGCATGCACATCCTCTTGAAAATCTATTCCTGGATTCGATCAAAGCCGTGAAACTCCCATGAAAACATTCTCCCAGACTAAAATTCAAACTCAGTTAAAAATCAGTTATACATTTGTTCTGGATGCAACAAAAAGACTCGCGATTCGAAGGCAAAAGTTAATTTTGGTAAACGCTGAATTCAGCAAGCTATGTTTGTAGCAAAGGGGTCCATTTAATTATACATCACTGATAAGGACAATGTTAATTGAATCCAGACCTATGTGTGATATTGATAGGAGAAATGGATTTGAATAGAAGCTGGGTGGACAGGGTTATGTTCATTAAGACCAAGCTGTGTTCTTGACGCAAATGGTTCTTGTTTCTGAACACAAAACGTTACAATGAGTTCAAGATCAGTTAATGATCAGTTTGATGAAGTGCAGTGGAAAGTTAAAAGGATGGAATGGGAAGGAATAGGCCAAAGCAAACTTGGGATAATGTGGGCTTTGTTGATCAGTATATGCCCTAGCCCAAATTCGGACATTTCTTTTCAAACTTTTAATTTTGTCATTTCTCCTATGATTCTACAAACGCAAATAAACACAAATTATGCTCCAGTGACTAAATCAGGTCAGTAAGCAATAAAAAACAAAGGACCATAATTTAACATAAAACAGATGTGTAGTGTAAATCATTTATTGGGCATAATTAAGCAATTACTGCCAGTTGCTGCAGGAAATGAACATCTGCTGTACAAAACTTATTTATGGTGTTTTGCAAGGTCTGTCAGTAACATCAGTAATAAGGTGATGGTAATGTAAATTATTTCCTTTTTTTTAAATTATTTGTGTAAGTTTTGTGGAAGCGGAGGAAAAGGACGAGTTCCCACTATTACACAAATACCCCGACTCTGATGCAAAATTCAAACTTCAAACTTTTTTCGTGCATTGTGAATAAAAAAATACAGGACAGACCTGTAAGTTGTCTTTAAATGATGGACCAGTTAATTTTTTTGAACAAAGTGGAATTGATTAACTTGATCTTTCATAAACTTTCCTAATCACACTTCACTGGCCAATCTTAACTGGCCTTAAACCCTGTTCGTCTCTCTGCAAGAGCCATGAAATCCACATAAGAAATGTGTTATTGACAGAGATTGCCACTGTGACATGGAGCTTGATATTTATCAAAAATAACTCGGCTGACATGGTGTATTTTTATTTCAAATCTACCTGGGATTTAGCATTGAAGGCTGATCTAATGCAAGGTAATTTGGTACATGATTAGATAGAAAAATAAATCAATCTGTTTGCTTTTTTGTTTTATTTGTTTTTGTTTATGTATTTTGGATCATAATTTATTTTGTATTTTTGTAAAGGCAATGCATTTTTCAGCATGTATACCCAGTCATCATGACCTACAGTATATGATTAAATGTTGAATGCAGAGTGTGAGATAATGGTGAGCATGAAAAGCAAATTTTTTTTTTTTTTTTTTTTTTTTTTTTTTTTTTTTTTGCTAATGCAAATATTTGGTAATGCTTTTGGAGTTGTCTGTGCTGCCAAAGTGGAGATACAGGGCCATGAAAAAGTATTTGCATAAGTAATTGGGTGCAATTGGCCCTGTGTGAACTACTGGAATTGGCTTGCAGTTGGTTGTACACAGGTATTTTTGGCCCAATTATACAATCTCACATTGGTCCCCACCCCCCTATGCCTAACATGAGCAATGATGAGTCAGAAGCCTACATTGGTAAGGGGCTGTCATAGAATAGTCCAATAGTAAGTCACATGCTAATTGCCAAAGAGAAATCCAAGAAAAGGACCAACTTGACAGATTTTCTGGTGCATTGCAGCCCATGTTGTATCATTCATGTTGGTCATTAAGGTTACTGATGGGCACTGATTAAAAATGGCCAATTTGGGTTCCATTACTTTGCAGTTCCTACCCAGATGAGTGATAAATGGGAAATTAATGAATGAACAACTCTTAAGAGACATATCTATTTGCAAGCTTGATTAGAAGGCCAGGAAGGGTAACTACTGTAGGAGTGGAGTGGTGATGGTAACATTTTTTTCATTTCACCTTTATTTAAGTCATTAAGAACAAATTCTTATTTACAATGGTGGCCTAACACTGGGAGCATGCTGCATTCATTCCATGCTGTTCAAAACAATCAGAGGAAAAACCCTGATTTATCATTCGTCAGAAGACACAATCACACAAATTGCAAGGCAAGGCAAATGCAAATTTTAAGGATAGATAACATGAAATGGTATCTGTTCCCCAAAAACTTGCATTGAAAGCGCATTTGTCATAATATAATACATCTAAATATGTATATAAATGAAGAGGTCTATGTCCATGTACATTTACTGAAGATAAGGGTTTGTAAGTTCTTTTACAGTTATTTTCTAGTATTTGTTCATGACACTGCAAATAGTCATGGCCTTCTGCAAGCTGACTAATTTGACTTAATTGAGGAGAGCCATTTTAAAGTAGTGATTACATCAAAGCCATTTGAGCTTAAGATTCAATAACAAATCCAAGGCTTCTCTCTTGCTATGTTCAATGTTTTTCGTATATTTAATCTTGAAATAAGCACACAAAAAAGAGAGAAAAAAAGCATACTTTCATGTATAAACTCCACAATCAATGTGTTTGAAGACCAGCCAGTGCATATGAATGAATCTCTTACACATAACCTGAAGTCATCTTAAAAATGAGTGCAGTAAAACAATTACTTTATAATTCTTATAAAGACCTGTGCTAATATATAGACATATCCTTGATATTTCAGACCAGATAGTCATTACAATTTAGGATATAATATTCCTATTGGAAAGCTTTTGTAGAATTTATTTTGAAGAAAAAATAGCAATGATCCAAAACTCTTGGAGGTTGCTTCTTGAGGTTGTGGTAGCTTCTTCATACAGTATATATTTGCTGGTGTCTCACCTTAGTCTCACCAGTATAAAGATGTCTGAGGGGCTTTTCCTCTGGATTTTCTTTCCTCAAAAGTTCAGTCTGGCACTGCTTGAAGTTTATAAATCATTTAGTAGTGCATATAGGTTCAGCAGTCCCACTGGTTGCCAGATGAAATGATGAGTCGAAATACAGTAATTTATCTACTAATGAGTGGATTAACAACAAAGTCAATGAACCAGCTGACAGAATATTTAGCCGTTATGTGTCTGTTTTAAAGGAAGTAACAGATGGGGCTGTGAGTATGCATTACTTTAATGAATTCTAGCTTTGCAGTTCACCATATGAATGGCTATTTCACACCTTCACTGTGTACAGCTGCCAATCATCAGTGGGGCGTTTGTTTTATATACATTCTATCAGAGAGGTAGGCAGTAATATTTTACACATGCTCATGTAAAAGCAGGAACTTATTGCAGGCCAACCTGTCAGAAAAGGAAAACAAATTTAAGTTATGACATTATGCCAAACAGATTTCTTTTCTGGAGCCGAATATCAGTTAAGCAACCTTATTTTACATTGCCAAGAGGCATTTCTCAAAAATGTTACTGATTTTGAATTGGTTTACAGTATTTTACAGAGCAAGATGAATGTTTTAGTAGTTTTCCTGATACTGTATTGAGCAAACATCTTACTGGGGATCTGACCAGGCAAAGGTTTATTTCAGAAAACCACACTGAACCTGAAATAAACGATACTGCAGTTAAATATTTCTCCCAATCAATGTTTGTGCATAAACCTTATTAAATTTTACCCCTTTTTTGTCAATTTTTCCCCATAAAAATGAGACACATATTCCCAAATATACAGACCTATTTACACCAGCAATATTGATACATGTTTAATAAAGCATAGTTTGCCATATATCAATGGTCGTGCAACATTACTGTTGTAACTGCTGTTTCCACTCTTAATGGTCTCATTGGATTATTTGATTATTTGATTTGGTTCTTTGTCTGTTGTGCTCCAGGTAGTATTTCTGTGATAAACAGACTCTCAATCACACTGTTTTTCCACCGATAATTAGCCAGCTAGCTAGCTGGCAAAGTCACTTTGTCTGGTATTGTATATGCAGTTATGAAAATCTGGATATTTGACACTTGTGAATTGTGCTATTGCCTGTACTCACCTGCATGATTATTTTTTGTATTTTCAGTGTGTTTATTCCTTAAGCTTCATAAATCAGCTTGCATATGGTGTATGCAAGATGTAAATAGATACATAGCCACTTCTAATTGAAATAACTGACAAAGCATATGGGTATTATGGGTGAAAATAAACGAATTGTTTGAAAGCAAGTGCAATGTGTGACTGCTCATGGTCTTAGAGTATGCTATCTCTGTGGTGTTTTTGAAGATCAGCAAGCAGCAATATCAGGCTACTTTCCCTAAATGCATTATCTGTTTTATGCTACTCATGTTACTTACCTTTTCATATTTGTTGAAGTCAAAATACAACCACACCGGTTTCATTTAAAACTTTTTTTTTTTTAAATGTAAGACATTAATACACTTTTTTTCTAGGATAGGAGGAAAAAATTTTCTGACTGTGAATTTTAAAGGGAGAACCTTCTGATCCTAAAATAGGAGCTTTTACCTACCTTTTAAATAGAAAGCTGCTCCTGATCTCTTCCAGCATTGTAATTAGGAGGACTATAGCCCTTACAAGCACTGCACTCACAGGAGCGACCTGTGAGGCAGTCTTAAGTAAAGATTTGTTATAATTGCATTTTTTTCTTCTTCTTCTTCTTCTTCTTGCAAAGTTCTTAATTCCACGTTTGTTGGAGTAGACGTAGACTATAACCCTATAAACTCGTATAAGTTTAATAATTTTCTATTTCCGCATATTGTTTATTGTTGAGAGGTAGTGTTCCAGTACAGTCATCAAATAACCAATGTTAAGTAAAATCCTAAGAAAACTTTGCCAGGAGCCTTATTTGCAACGCAAACCACTCATTAGACATGCATTCAACAAATATGAGTCTTGTCAGAGAAGAGCACTGGAACTGTGTGGGTCGTTAAGGTTCTGTCCCTCAGGTATCACATTTTAACTACAGACAAGTCGTCTTCAAAGTACTTTCCCTAAATGCCAAATGTTCATTGTGTTTGCCTAAACGGAGGTCAGTGTGTAACTTGCAGCAGTAGGCTACAGTACTTTCTACTTAAATCTTCATGGGCGGATTTATTTTTGGAAATGGGTTAAAAACGTGATTTTTCAAATCCAGAATTAAACTAGTGCTACACTGCGTGTTCTGTTTCTGGCTTCAAACAGGAGGCATAATTGTGTTTGATGGCCAATTGCAAGAGTTTCTGAATACAGAGGCTTAACGGGGTTTAATTTAATCCTATTCAGTGAACATATGGACAGATAGCACTCCATGCTGTAATACTGACCAGTAGGATAAAACAGGTCTGTTGGAGCAGCAGGTTTTCCCTTTTACTACCAATTGATGTGGACTAACAAAGGGGGTGATCCCGCTAAATGACATGTTTACCACGGCTATTACATTATTGGATTTATCATGAATAAAGTTTAAGGTTATAGCTTTGCTACCATCCGAAAGGTTCTGGTTCAAGTAAACGTGCATACACATTTGAATGGCATGTAGGCACGCTTGTGTGTGGATTTGGGAAGGCTTCAGAATACCAAGTATGTGTACATTTCTTACCACATGCAATTCCCAAAGGACCGTCTGGATGCAAAGTAAAATTATAAATAAAATTAGCAAAGATTTACCCAGGCTCCCTCTAACTGCCAAGAGCAATTACATTGGCTCCCCGCGTTCCACACAATACTAGGTTTTTTTTTTTTTTTAACCTCGTGGTCTCAGAGAAAGAAGGACAGAGAGGAATGATAAAGGGTGCTTTTATTTGAGTATCTTTCAGTTTTAATTGAGGCGAGATCTGTGTTAGTTAAACGCAGGCCTTTCAGCTGCGTTCTGAAATTGAGCTGCTGAGAGAAAACCAGCTCCTTGTACTGACTTCCCAAGCCACTCTCAAATAAGACGCCGAAGACAGAGGGCAGCAGAGCTCCTGGTGTCCGTAGATTCTATCTAGGTGATGCGTTTCATACTTACAAGCAGTTTGTGTCTGAGACTATCTGGTGAGGATTTACATGGCTTTGGAGCGAACATGGTAAGACTTATTTATTTTGCATGCACGCGAGAAATGTCTCCGTTTATCAACTTGTAGCTTGTATTTCTAGAAACCCGATGGCTAAAAGTGTTGAATATTTAGATTGAATGGAAAAAAACAAACAAACTGAATTTCATTCATTACGGGATACTGTAGGCTGATGTGCACGCATATGTTGGATAAAATGAGAACATATAACAAAATCGCCTTTGTGGTTATATATTAGAACTCCTAGCCTAATGGTTTTTGTTTGTTTTTTTACGTTGCAGTTGTTATTTAGCCTATCATACAAGCACTTGATCTAACGAATCAGCGGTAGCCTATATATTAGGACTATCGAAGCATCGCTCCAGCCAAATAACATGTAGAGGCTAAATTTTCTGTATTCTTATAAATGCAATACGTTAATGTGCAGTTTTCGTATTGAACGCATATTTCCCGAAACTGTTGTCTTGTCTTAAAGAATGCAACGCACCTCCGCATACTCCAGGAAGGATTATCCATTTAATGGTTTATCCAATTACCTTGAATATACTCAACAATCTGTTGCCTTAGTTGCTAAAGTAATTGGGTGCTTTTTATACCGCAACGTGCACTACGGGAAAGGTTATGAGTAAAATGCGGTGACGACGTGCTGGTGAAGTTCTATACGTTTCTGAATATATTCCCAATAGTCTTGCCACTGACCTGTCTTCATTAACCGCTTCTACTCTGACTGTTTGGATTCAGCCCAACTGTGGCAAGGAGCTAGCTAACTGCATGTGTTTATTTATGTACTTGGTGTTTACAAACGAAACATGAATTATTTAAGTAATAAATCCGCTAATATAGTTCATTCTTGCAAACATCGGCGTAGTCTTTGCTTTTTATTTCTATCCTGTAAACTTCCCTAGTTATGGTAGTTATACCACTAATGCCTGTTCGGTCTTATTATCACGCCATCGTACAGTAAGCTATAGTCATTTAATGAAAGCAATTCTCAATTTTCCCGTGTTTTCCTACTGAGGCAGTTTTAGCTCACGTTAGATGGTAGCATGGTCATTTCAGATTTTGAAAGCTGCACATTTTGGTTTATCATTTTCCACTTTACATGCAATATGTTTTATTTATACATGCTGTGTATAGGTTTTTTTAAATAGTATAGCCCAGTATGAGCTGTATGAGCTATGCAGGTCGTCACATGACGCATGTTAGAGTAGCGTAGTTTAAGATTAATATGCTTCATCTTACCTCAGTTAGTCATTCATCAGTCATTAAAAAAATATATGGCCAACATTAAAATGATCGGTTTGGGTAAGTTTGAAAACGAGTTCTTTACTGCTCTGGAAACATCATTCATTTTGCTTTAAAAGTTAATTGTCATCTTTTGTTAAAGTGGTATTACAACTAAAGCCTGAGTGTAGCCGAGCTCTGTGCGGTTTCCTTACTGATTCCAAATGCTAAAGCTGACTCACTGCAGAACTTTGTAAATGACATTTCATGACCATCACAAACCACCAGAAGTCTGTTAAATTAAACATTAGTCAGGTCCGGCCTTAAAACAACCTTGGGAGATTCCAAGTGGACTTAAAAGTTAAAGGTTGTTGACTGTCTATATATAGTTACACACATACAAAAAAGCATGTTTTAGATGTTACACTTTTATTTAAAGTTACAGGCATGGTGAAGTATTCCTCCAGTAACGCTGAAGTGCCTTGCTCGCAACTCGCACGCATTTACACAATTGAGTGATTTCATTGACATCCTATCCTACTCAATTCAACTGAATTCAATTTAATTGTCTGGGCATTTACGGGACAATTGATAAGAAAAGACCAGGCCTGAACCCCCCCCCCCCAGAAACCAGCAACTGATATCATTTATTTATTCTATTTTTTTTTTTGCTCACCAGTGGGAAGAACAAAAAATCACAAGTAATAAAAAAAATAGGTCTGGTTGAAAGAAATCTCTGGAGGAATTCAGATTAGAAAAAGAGCCCATCCTCCACTGGCCAGCCAGCCCAGTGTCAGTAGTTAAAGCTAAGCTAAATGATAATGGGGAGGTAATGGGTAATCTATAAGAGAAAGGGTCATAGTTGTTGGACCAAATATAGTGCATGGTATTAGACAAGCTGTTTAAACAGGCAACTCAAGCTGAGAAGTGTTTATTAATAGGCAGTTCAGGGAAGCAAGACTGTACATTTTATCTAGGTGTCCAGGTCGCATCATAATGTAATCTTGAACCAGGAGAGAATTGATGCAGGAGTATTCTGTGAACTCAGGGTGGAGGAAAGGAGTAGCATGCACTAGGCACACCATGACCTTACTGGGGGAAATATCTGGGTGAGTGACACTGTTTAAAAAAAAAAAAAGGAAAAAAAAAGATTTTTTACCTTTGGCAAAGCCTATACCCTAAAAAACCAAATGTTAAAATTGTTACCTGGCTATTGCCTGAAGTCCAGTACAGTTCTCTCTGAAATCTTCTGTCTGAAGTCTTCTGTTGTCTGTTGGTTTCTAGCGATTAAATTCCTTTCATTCCCCTGTAAAAAAACAAAAAACAAAAAAAAGTTAGGTTAACATATGCAGGACTATAAAGACATGCTTTAAGTGTTGCCAGTGCAGTCAGGAAAGAAAATGGTGTGTTTTAGGTCTTCTCAAATTCCTACATGAACTTTTGAACCTGAAGGCCTGGACAAAAATAGAAATGTAAGCACTTTTTATAGGCTATATGTGTGTGTTAAAGTCAAGTTTATTTACTGGAACAGTGCTGACTCTGGCAAGCCATTAGATGTCATTTTGCATCGTTTTTATATTTACCCATAAAAAATGCCTTGAATGTGTTTCTAAATAATTTCACATTTAGCCTCTATATTTCAGATCATGAACTTAGG
Source organism: Anguilla anguilla (assembly GCF_013347855.1). Classification (NCBI taxonomy): domain Eukaryota; kingdom Metazoa; phylum Chordata; class Actinopteri; order Anguilliformes; family Anguillidae; genus Anguilla; species Anguilla anguilla. Next base: position 11,833,694 of record NC_049202.1, on the reverse strand, counting down.
CCCTTATAAATCAGTATCACTCAGGCTGACTGCATTGAAAGATGAATTGAAACATAGTTGGTTCATTCAAAATTTCTCACAAAAAGTACTTAAGTTGGAGAGAGAGAGCGAGAGAGAGAGATATAAAGAGAGAGAGAGTGTGCCAAGTGCATTGTGTTTGTTAACTCCAATTAGCCTAAATGATATATACTGTACATATCAAGCTTCAGTGTTGACATTACTACCTTTAATAACTCACTTGTGGTTTCTGAAGCATAATTCATTAGATGGAATGTCTTTCTTTTTTTTTCTTATGGATTATTTCTTACATGAAAAACAATCTATAATAACATAAGCATGATAGACAACCTGAATGATCAGTTAGTTCCCCTGTACACAATGGCGAACCCCAAGTGTCCGCTATTGTATGTATGATCTGTAATGGCAGGGCTCAGATGGGCTGTAGGCTACCGGGCTGATAGCGTGATTTACCGTCATTGTTTTGTCATCATGAGATGTCTCATTTAAGCCACTGGGTAATTGGATTTATCTCACTCTCAGGCCACGATAGTAAATGCTCATTTAGCTGGAGCATCCTTATCAAATCAGGTTTCTTTAATCAGCTGTTCAAAGACGTTTGTCCCCCTAATCCCTCTCTGTCACCTGGAAACCGCTCTGACCAGCAGAGGTGGGTGACAGACCTGCCACAGAGGCCGGGGCCGGGGGTGGGGGTGGGGATTAAATGGGCTTTTCTTCTGAAACATACGGCCGTGGCTGGGGGGAGTGATTTCGTTCATGTGGGGGACGTCGGTGCTGTCCTGCACAAGTCCAAATGACTACAATACAGGCCAGACTCTGGAACTCCAAACTCTGCGACTTCTTCACCAGGCTGCCCAACCCTGCTCCTGGGAGATCTAGATCTGCCCTCCTGTAGGTTTTTAGTCCAACCCTAAGAAAGCACACGTCATTCAACAGCTAGAGCTCTTGGTGAGCTGCTAATTAGAATCAGATGTGCCAAATTAGGGTGGTAATGAAAACCTACAGGACCATCGATCTCCGGGAACAGGGTTGGGACGCCCTGCTCTAACAGTTCAGGTAACCATGGCAAAGGCAGCAAACGATAATAGGCTAAGTCTCATCTACTATAAGCTAGTATAATCACTCTGCTGTTTTTTTACAGAATGTTCTGGCAAATGTCCTTTTCAAAATATACACAGAATTGACATTTTTAATGAGGCATGGCGTTAGCTATATATTGAGGCTGAAGTAGCATAGTATTCCACAGTGATGATAAAGATGCCTGCTTTACAATCTTACTTGCACTGTACTTGATGATGATGATGATGATGATGATGATTATTATTATTATTTACTTTCTGTGTTGGGTTTGCATGTTTCTCCCTGTGTCCGTGTGGGTTTCCTCTGGGTACATGCAGGTAGGCGAATTGGAGACTCTTAAATTGCCCATAGGTATGAGTGTGTAATTGAATGGTGTGTGTGTGCCCTGCCATAGATTGGCAACCTGTCCAGGATGTGTTCCTGCCTCTTGCCCAATGCACGCTGGGATAGGCTCCAGCACCCACCCCCGTCCGACCCTATAGATATATAGGTATAGATAATGGTTGGATGGACTATTATTATTTATATTGGCCCCAGAATTTCCATATCATGCACCACAACCGAAGAGTCAATCAGAGGTATTGAATTTATTCACTTTTTTCATTTTATGAATTCTTAACTTTATTGTCTGATCCTTTGAGAGATTTGACAATAAAAACTGTGAGGTTTAGTGGAAGATTAGATTTAATGAGAAGTGTGGGAATTCTTGGTCTCTCCAGGATACCTTTCATAAGATTTATAGGCTAGAGACTCAAATGTTTGGTCAGCTTTGAGTGACTTAAGCATGGTTGTGGGCAGCGTAATTCACATAAATCCTGTCCATCTAAAACTGGCCCAGCATGCCTGCAGATTCAAATTGTGAAGTATCTGAGTTGGTAAGGTATCCAACAAAAGCTTTTAGTCCTTTCAGATATCATCACTGTATGGTTTACTCTACCTTAAGCACAAGGGCAAATAGAAGTCAAAAAATAATACACACTTTCAAAGAATAGTAAGACAGTGGGATTTACTGCAACATAGATGGTCTAAAAAGATTTCCAACATACACTGTTGCACTTACCGGTATGGTACAGAATGCAGGTTCACTTCAGACTACACTAACCATCAGACAAGTTAGTGGGTTTTAGAGGATGCTGGTAATCAGTGAGGCCGGTTGGTCCAGATTCCCTAGTGGCTAAGCTTGTAAGCGTGCTGATTGGCTGGGATCTGCTGCTTGGAGTTCATATATTTACGCTTTGGGCTTTGCCCTGTTTGTGACCAGGTACAGTATCTGCAAATGGTGGAAGACACCTGGCTTCATTTCATTGGGGATAATGGTGGACAAGGGCTGCTGGAGTTACAGTCGAACGCGTTGGTCTCAAAGGCGTGACATGCCCCATTCAGGCAGCCATTTGTAGTCAGCAGGACTGCACCATTCCCTCAGCTTAGCAGTGTAGGCATTGCACCAGAGGAACCGCTGGTGCATGATGAATGTAGCCTGGGCATTCGCACTGACTGAAACCTTTCCTCCCTGAGCAATATTATGGGAATTGTGTGCCACCCTTGAGGGCTCCTGGCCTCAGTTACTGGTGTCACTACAGGATCATATAGGCTACCGGCCTGCGATGCACATCGCTTCACTGAACCAGTGCTTCATCAGGCTTAGTCAGGAGTAGATCCATGTACCAGGACACTTAAAAAAAAATCAATTAAAACAGCATTATCCGGTATTTAATTTATTGTGCGAAGTTACCAGTAAAGAACAAAAAAAAAAATATCACTACTGCATTGTTACCTCATGTTAACGATCATATATGACAAGGGTTGCTTGTTTCACAAGCTGCCTTGTATTCATCGTCTACTTGCCTGTCATGTTATGTGTTTGCAGGTGCTTTCCTGCTACTGGTGCTATATGACGTACACTCGTAACAGTGTTACTCCTGGAAAAAGTCACCTAAAGCAAAAAAAAGCAGAGGTAACAGATATAGAGAAGAGACCATAGCTGGAAAAGTGTCATGGTGGGGATCAAACCCCCACCCACCCGAGGTGAATTTTATATGGGGCACTCCGCCCCACCAAGCTGTAACTTGGCAGGATGGCGTCCCTGCCATCCCAATATAGCTCCCCTACAGGCTGTGGCACAGGTCTCACCGGGTTGTTTGTAGTTATTCAAAGGTTTCATTTTTTCGAGCAGTTTGTTACGTTAAAATGCTTTCTTCAGATGTCTTTATTGTTTGTATAATTACTCCTGTTTATTACCCCTATGGTCCTCATGGCCTGTTTAAAAATCTGAGCTGAAAAGCTGCAATAGTGTCTCTTTGTTTGGAAAATCATTTGTTTACAGTCACTGAAGCCTGTAAATTCTGTTCAGTTAGCCTATGTTAGGTGAAATTTCTGATTTTGTGTGTATGTGGGGTGGAGGGTATGGGTTTTTATCACTAAAATCACTCGGCTTTTAAAATGTTATTTGAAATAGGGAGACCGTATATTGGGGTTCATAGATTGGGGTTCAGATAGTGTTCACAGGTGCCACACATGCAAGCAAATAAAAGCACTGAGCTTGCCATGGGAATAAAGAAGTTGCTGTCATAGACCACATTAAAAGAAATACACTGGCTTGCATTTTCAGGTGAACTAAAACTGAAAATATGTGGGTTCTGTAGGCAAATGGCAACGGCTATCCAGCCCTGGAAATGATCAACAAGCGGAATAACAAACTATATACCAAGTAATGGAATCCACAGATTAGTATGTGATGTACTTATTTTCAAGGTGTTATGAACTAAGGCTGTTGACCCGAACAATACAAACTGCTTGCTGTGGAGGCATCTCAAGATGCTTCGTCTAGGACCAGCTTACTGGGCGTGAGACACCTCACAAGATGGATGGACCAACTTGCTGCTGTTGAAAACAATTGTAGATGTATGGAACAGAGGTCCAAAATGTGTGTGGAAAACAAGAGAGCTACCAATAACAGCAATCAATCTTAGCATCACACTCCTTGGTTGGATCCTAAGTGGTGCAAAAAAAAAAAAAGAATATAATTGGACGCTGCGATGTTTGATTTTCAACAAGTGAACATTTATTGATTTTGTTAGCGCCCGAAAAAGATAACGATTACTAATAAAGCACTCAAAAAGAGAACAGAGTTCCTGAGTGCTTGATTAACAATTGTTGATTTTTGCACCTGTTAAGATCAATAAACTTCCCAATAAACCTTCCAGCGGCAACTTAATCATGTCCCACTGCTGTGTACTGAATAAGAAAATGGATTGTGTTAAAAAAAACTAAAAGAACTTGAATTTGGTCAGAACTACAGAGGAAGTACACTAAGGCATCTTGTTTGTGACATATTTTCTAATGATTTCAGTTTAACTGTAACAGTTCTGAGTATGTTGTGCAACCTTTTATTTTCTTTAATTGTTAGCTGGTTGATGCGTGTTCCTATGAGCTGTGGAAAGGGTATGTATCCTGGGGTCTGCTTATTGAGGGCTAGTAGCCCACAGAGACAGGAGCATGATCTGAATTAAATTAAATTCTGTTTAAAAAAAAAAAGAAAAAAATGAAATAAAAAATCTGAGTGCATTCTTCATCATCCAATTTGTCATTGTAATAGCCATAAAAACACTCAAAGGAAAGCGTTCATTTTCGGTAATCTGGATAATGAATATGATATTAATGCGTTCCCCTTATTAACTGTGGGTCATTTCTGCAAGACGACAAGAGTCAGGCACTCATTGGCTTGTGTATATACTGAATACATCCACTCCAAAAATATTGAATCTGAAAATATTTTTACTCAGAATTTTTTGTGTCTATTTGACAGGAGGTGTAAAAAATGAACTGAATCAGTTGGCAGACAGGATTTACCAGTTAGGCTATCTGAGAGGTGTCCGCCTGAGTGAATAAATACCACCCAAGTCTAGTCCATTGGGTCTAATAATGGCTCTAGTCCAGTAAGAACAAAACATGCCCTGCCTTGGCTGATTACTTCCAGTGCTGGGTACTGAGATCTAAATTTCACTGTCAAGCCTAATCGACATTAACTTACTTCAGGCAAGATAATTAAAGAGTTCAACAGTGAATATATGAATGTTTTTTTTTTTATTTTTTATTTTTTTACTGCACATGATGAAGTTCCAGCTATGCAGGAGTGTCTGGTTTCAATGACAGCAGGTCGATGGAGGACGTGCAGTAATGAGAAACAAAAGTTTGGGCAGTGGTGATGTCATTGGACTTCACCACTGAAGTGATCAAGATGGATCTGAATTGGATTTGGAGGGACCAGGCTTTTTTTTCATACATTTTTGAAAAGCTTTTTCAAAAATGTGTATACAGTCTTATTAGTTGGATTTCCAACAATGCATTTTTTTTCCACATGGCAATCTTATGGTAGATTTTTTTAATTTGCATTTTAAATAATGTAGTTAAATATTATAATTTCTGAAATTTGGGTCTGACTTAATTGTGTTCATTGGCAGGGGGTAGAGAATGTTCCTTGATGATAACTGCAATGTTTCTTTTGAATATTGTTCACAGTTACATTGGATATCGTCATAGAAAATTCAGTTCAATAGAAGGTCAGTATCATGAACATTTCTCAATTTTTTATACAGATTTCAGTATTTCTTAAAAAATGTTTTCACAAACAGACAAACAAACAACAAATGTTCAGGACAGGGAAAAAAACATTCATTATATTAATTGTAAGCTTCAGTATGATACTAATCCTTCCTACTGAATTCCTATTGAAAGCGAGAAGGATTTCTCCTTCACTTGAGACCATTCGTCTGGAGAATCTGTGCATTTGATTAAATCAGCCATGCGTTGTAGCGTCCTCGAGCTCGACACAGCCGTGATGCGTCCCCAGGCACTCTTCGAAAGGAGGCTGCAGGCACACCGATCGCCGTCAGAAGCATCGGAAGCACACGCTGCTGGGGTTGTATGTCTCCCTTAATCTTCCGTTCTGAGGCCCTGGTTGTAAATAGTGGGTTTGTGTAGGCCGGAGCACTGTTTGCACACAGCATCTCTCAGCTTTAGACGAGGTCAGACCACTCCTTGTACGTCTCCTCTGCCCATCCCTGTCACAGTGCTGTAAATAGAGCACCATCTGGAGTACACTACTCCTGGGAGACCATGCCAAATGAAGGAGTGAAGGATCCTTCTTCCCTCTTACTTCCTTTCCCTGCTCCTTTCTCTCTCAGAGTTATCGGGATAAGTGACCAGTAGGTTTTTAACTGCGGTTCCCTAATGTAGAACTTGATCATTTTGTCTGTGTCTGCGCTGCTATTTGTACAGGAAGTTAACTTTAATTCACGCTCTGCCTGAGATGTAGCCTACATCCCTTTCTTTGATACTTTCAGTTTTTGAATCATAATAAACACAGTTGGGCAAGAGTCACTTTAGTCATCAAAAATAATCTAAGTGCTTGTTACGTATGTATGTGTATAATTCCAAATTGAGGCATCTCTCAATTTCCATATTCATTGGTCATGAATGATGAATGAATGCTTATGGGTTGGTCCTTTTTAAACTGGTTTTCACCCCCATTTTATCGTAATGTGGAATGGCTAACTGTATTCATAGACTCATATCATTGCTGCATAATGCTCAGACAAATCTGATGTGTAGATGGATGATGTGTTATGGTGCAGACAAGCACATCTTTTCCTCAAGTGTGTTCAGCTAATCATGGCATCTTGTTGGTATGAGGTCCGCCAGCTGAGCTTAGCGCAGTGTTTGAGTCTTGAGGTGTGTCCTTTATGTGAAGTTGGCACAAACAGGCTGGAGGTGCCTGATTTAGCAGAGCAGTCTCTCTTGGATGATGAGTGGGGGATGATCCAGCTGAATCCATCCCTCCCTGGGCGACGTTGTGAGCAATTGCGCAACACCACGTGGAGCTGCCAACTGCAGTTGACACCGGAAAGGTCAGGACTCCGTACCAGAATGTATCCACATCCACACACTCATTGCTGACCCATGATTAGAACCCACTGACCCACAGAGCACCCAATGGAGCTCTTGAAAAGGGGTCCAAATCTTGACATTTAATTTAATAACACTTTTTGGCACTTGAACTTTAAAGTGGTAAATGGGAGTGAAACTGGTCGATAAATTTTAGCTCAGTAAGTAGCCTATGCTGGAAACAAAACTTTTTATTCCAAAACAACAGAAGCATTCAGCTACGGGGATCTGCAAAATTGTGAAAATTGCTTGTGATGCTAAAAGTATATTTACGTCTGTGGATACACTTGGACAGTCCATTATCTAAATAGCTGTTTCAGCTGAGCTTATTTTTTCGGTTTAGTGGCCAGAATTCCACTAAACATGTATTCTGTAAGTTTTGTATCAGCTGCCAAGGAGTACAATTTCATCAAATTGACTTAAAAAAAAACATATCAACCTAGAGTTGGTGAGTGGCAACCACACCCCAGGCTTTTCACACGGTGGTGTACAGCTGTGGAAAGACTGGCACCAAATAAAATATAACTATTGAAGTGATGAAAATTCTATTTTGTATATTTTTATTATTTCTCTGCAGGATCAGAATAGCAAAATAAACAAAATTATTGCGCTGTCAGGGAAGCATGAAATCTCATTTCATCTACAATGAAAAAAGTTTGTGGTATTGTTTCACTACGACACCTTTCGAGTCCCAGTGACATAATTCTCTTCTGGCCTATAACATTGGAGTTGTCGGTTGAAAAGCTTTGAAACGCTCTTTGGGCAGAAACAACAAATCAATTTTTGATTAAATGCAGATTTTTTGACATTTTCAATTAACAGCAATAAATCACTGCTTTTTTCCCCACCTCCAGGATGTTACATTTCTTTATTGCTTTATTATTTCCACAGCATAGCACAGCTTTTTATGCCTGATGCTCTGGCACATACTCAGTTATATTAGTGAAATAAGTGCTTGAGGTGTTTTAACACATTCAGTTTGGCCCGGTAGATCCTATTCAGGATCAGAGCCCTGTCAGACCAGCTGTGGGAGAATGCAGCATACATTCACTACCATGGCTTGGATCTTGGGGCTTGGAAAAAGAATGTTTAGTGAGTACATGGTTAATCTAAGTGGTCTAGGCTTTTTTATTTGCTGACATACTCTAAGAAGGCATGGGTTCTGATGAATGTGCTGTACGGTACATGTTGTTAAGTCATTTTCAATGCATATTCATGAAATATGTATTTTTCATTACTGTGTAGTAATTCGTTATTTATGATGACTTTTCTTCCCTGCTTTGCTGTTCGCTGACTGTTATGTTAACTTGACTACAGTGTTTCTCATACTGCTAGTGTCATATAGGCCTATTTAAAAAAAACTAATAATTTCCTCTCTGTATTGTGTTATATCTATACTGCTACATCAGTACATATTGGCTGAACCTCAAATGGCAAAAATGCTGCCTTCGCAGGCAGTATTTTGAGGCAGGAAGGCATCGAGGCACGTCTCATTTGAAAGTTATTTTTTGAAGGCAACATTGTGCGTATCTTTTGCCGGGTAGGATATCCCATAGGTCTGTCCCATAGTTTGTGAGTATACAGTGAACTGGATAATTTGTTGTAGTTATATTTTTAAAAGTACATTTTTCTTATTTAATACACTTGAATGATGTCCATCCATCCATTATCTATACCCGCTTATCTTGGGAAGGGTCATGGCGGGTGCTGGAGCCTATCCCAGAATGCATTGGGTGAGAGGCAGGAATACACCCTGGACATACCGCCAATCTATCGCAGGGCACTTGAATGATGTGTTTAAAGCCTCTGTGAACTTTCAGGCTGCGCATTGCATGATGGAAGCAATCCATGGTGTGGTACCGTCGGCGGTTCTGTATTTGCTTAGACTGTACTCAATCTTTATTCCATGCAAATGAAGGCGTCCAACATAGCTGGCTCTGGCTCGCAAAACTTGGATCACACTTTCAAACTAGGTGTTGCAGATCAAATATGAACCAAGATTCAGCAACTACATTGCCTATTTCTCACCTTGAGTGTTTTCAGAAATATATTTTTTTGGACAGTTTAGGAAAAAAAGAAAGTTTATAGGCGTCCTCGCCAGATCCGGTGTGAACCCCCCTCAAGGATGTAGGCAATGAGGCAGATGCAGCCATTGTGACAAGCATGAAGGCGTGCATTTCAATGTGACCTGGCTAGAAATGAACCCTGTGTTGTGCACTTTAACGTTTGTGAGGGGTAGAGAATAATGGTGGACCACTTGCCTGGTGTAACTCGTAACTGTCCAGTTTCCATTACAGTAGCTGTTATCAAGCCTCCCCAAGTTTGTGTCCATCTTCTTTTACGTATATAAGACAGTCTAGTGAATGTGAGGGTTAGGATGTCTCCTCCTCACACCACACAGACGGTCCAGCTCGGCGGAGTGGAGCAGGGACGAGCTCTTCCTCCACTTAAACCTGAGTACACAGCTCTGCCGCAGAATCGTCACTATGTGCCATGCTGTTTTAAAATGCACTGGAAAATAGGTGTAGTTTACAGTGCAGGGAGGTAGGTGAAAGTTTGTGAAACTAATTTTCTTTCTTTCACATGAGACCATTAATGACAGAGTGATATTTGTGGAAGTGCTGACCCTTTTCTTTGAAATTGCTGCTTTGGGTGGCATGCTTACATTTCGGCCGCTACGTAACAAACCAGGTATCGTCTCTGTTACTTTCTGGGATTAAAGCAGAAGTGAAAAGCAGTGTCCCGAACCATTAGCTTATTGGAAATCGATGACAACGCTGGGCACGGTTCGCTCGGATGGATATTGGTTGCAGACAGTGTGTTTTCTTAAAAGACGTCTCCAGGGTTTGAGCTTGCTTGAGGATGTGTGGGAATGCGATTGAATGGATGTGACACCCAAAAAAGCAGGTGTCTGATTCTCAGGCCCAAGGTGTCTCAGACTGTTGGAGCCTTAAATTCTTTTTCAACAATGCACTGCTGAGGTGCATTGTTCTGAGAAAGACATTCTTTTCAGCTCTTGAAACTATTGGGCCCCGTTTGTCTGCAGACACATTCTTTGAATTGGTGAGCACAAGAAATGAATCTTTCCTGACAACCGGTGGATGAAAATGCCTTTGTCTCTGAAGAAAGTTTCTTGGTCAGAGAGAATTAAAAATAACATTAAATGAACGGTGGCTTTAAGTTCATTGTTCAGTTAAGTATGCCGTTTGATGTGAAGGAAATCAATATGGATGGTGCAGCTGTCTCTGTCAAAACAAAGCCTTGTTGTTTGCTTTATTTTGACCTGCGGATTTAATTTGATCATGAAGGCAAAGTGAAAAAGATGATTCTGGTCTGAAATATGTATTTGTTAAAAGGAACGTGGTCAAGATGAATGACTTCAATTAGCTGAAGTGACTGTGGCTTTATTGTTTATTAGATAGCATTATGAATTTCTGAGCTGTTCATTTTTCCCTGTTATTCTGCTGAACTTCGAACGCCAAGTCGCAACTGTAGGCCTGTTACCGCCTACAGTTTCCAGTCAGTTAGGGAATGTGGGCACTAGCACACCAGAATCACCCCCCCCGTCCCCCATGTGGTGAAAGCCACTTTATCTTTTCCCTCTCCAGTCAGTCACTCAGTCACTCAGCTGAGTCACTGCACTTCTCCAGAGGACTATGCAACGCGGTGGTTGAGTCCATCAGCGAGCGGTGTCGCTCACTGTTGAGTGATGAGGTAGGATGGTCCAAACCAGCGGATTCCTTCTTCCCCCCGCTGTCCACAGCCATAAGTGGTGCAGTGCAGATTTATTCTAAGCCAAAGGAATTTTTTTTTTCCCCTGCACGTGTGAACAAGAAAACTGTATAATCCTGAAGAATAAATTGATAGATATGATCTGCTTTAAAATGCGGTGGAACGACACGGGAGCCCAGACTGAAGGGGTGACGTCATGCTCTAGACTAGCGCAGGTTCAGAATCTTTCATTCGCACAACTCTAGCAGTCTAATAAGGCTCTGGAGACCCCGCCAGCAGGAGTCTGGCTGGTGAGCTGTGGGTCTCTTTCTTATTGTAAGTGTGGAATCAATCAGTAGTGGGGAAGTGTGATGATCACCAGCCATGTGTCTGAACTTTGATTTTTTTTGATTAGTTATCATCAGTCGCTGTCCTGTGCCTGGGGGGGATTTTGTGTTGTTCCTCTTTGGTCTTCCTCGGGTTGATTTTTGGGTCTTGCTGATTAATTATTTTCTTCTCTCTCTGACTCATCTTTTTTCTATTGTATCCCGCATAAAAACATATTGTGTGTGTGTGTTTGTGTGTTTGTGTGTGTGTGTGCGTGCATCCGTTTGTGCATGCGTGGGTATACAACGTACATACTGCATATACCGTATATCTAAGTAGAACCTTCTATTGTATTGTAATGGTGACAATAAATGCATTATATATTGTCTGCTAATCTGCATACTGTTTTTTCATTGGTTTACATTGCTTGATACAGAGAAGTAATAATGAACTAATATCATCACCCTCATGATTCTGAATGAGAAAATATTACTGCCACAGAGATACCGTGAGGTGCTGAATAGTCCCTTGCTTATGAATAAACCATTATTATTCTTCTTTTCTGATATTCTGATATGTGTCCTTTATAAAATGTGTATGTGAAACATTCGTATTTTTTGTTTAATATGCGTATAATATGAATATATTACTAAACATTTAAGCTGATGTGTTTTGCTTCTAAACATCTTATCTTAAGATCTAGGCCTATGTGAATCATTGTAATGTTTAGCTTGAATGATTGATTGATTGCTGGTTGACTACTGATGTACTTGCTATATTCATAAAAATGCTAAACACATCTTCACTTGTTAGCTGCTGTTTAAACATGACCATCATGCCTTCTGTCAAACTAGCAATTAGCTAGTAACATAACTTTATCAAACTGTTACTTGTAAGAAAGTGACATGATGTAGTGTAAAGCCATTATTTGTGGTTTGGTGTCAGGTCTGCATGTTGTCACTGATTTTCATGTTTCAGCAGTTCCTTGTCAATGTAGTCAGGATAAAAATAATAGAACTAATGGCCTCATCAAAACCTTACATTAGCTACATCCAGCTTGTGAAGTCATCGCATCTTGCTATAGCCACTGCCAGTCATTGGTTAACACACAATTTGGCTTCTCAAGTACAGCAATGTTACTTGCTTCCCTATTCTAGTGGGTGTAAGGTAATGAACTTTGTCTGTAGATTTAAAAAAACCCACCTGTTCTATGCTTTAAAAAAACACTTGTCGTATTGGCTCTTGTGAGTAGGCGTGGCTGCCCAGGTGATACAACATGGATCAGATTTTTTAGAGTGGAAAATAATTATTATAATGTTAATGTTTCTATATGTAGTCCACGTTCTTACTGGACAGACCAGTTTACCATCAGAAATTGATTTTAAGGTGAAGTGATTGATTTTTCCCCGTGACGTGATGGGCACAGAGTGCCTGCATAAGCAATCACGATCATTATGAGATTTGCATTTGCTCAAACTCGATTTATCAATGAAATAATCAATCTCCTGATCGAAGTGACATGTACATATTAATAAAACTGCCACTGTTTACAAAGGAGCTCCAAAGTTACAAGTTCTTTTGTTTCCCCCCAGGAAAAAAGAAACCCAGTTATAGGCACATATGGAAAAGTAATATGCACCTGTGCACATCAATGTAATTTGTCATCTCTACCCAGTAATTGTGTGCTCTGCTGCTTTGCACGTGGCATTTCAAAGCCCGAACGCGGCGTGACTTTCCGGACTGGATGTTCTATCTGAGCAGGCTCCCGTCTTCACCAGCAGCATGACAGAAGAGGTGATACGGAGAGTTCATTACACAGTCCAGCTGACTCTTTCCCCCAGTCCTGCAGTGCAAAGTAACACTGCCACTGAAGTCCCCCTCCCCCTCTTCCCAGATCCTCTTCAAGGAAAAAGGAGCCTATATCTGGAACCTCCAGAAGAGGAAGTGTACAAGTTGCTCAGGCTTACATAGAAATCGCCTGATCCCAGAGTCATTTGCAATGAGAGCATAGATTGAGCTTTCCTTTCCAGGCTGTATTGAGTTTTCTGAAGTAGCTGAGTAGGTGGTAAATTACCTAATCACTCACTTGGAGAATATTAGTGAGGTGACTGATTACAGAAAAACAGGGGTTTGAAGAGACCTGGAAACAAATAATTTATAGCTATGCAAGGTGTTATGGACATGTTTGAAAATGCACGGTTGGTCCAATGTTTCAGGATACATATACAGTTCTTTGATAATGGCAGTTTACCAATGTTGATGGATGCTCCCATGAGTATTAGAGTGGTTATTTTGCTTGTTTTATTTATGCCATTGGATGTTGGCTGTGCTGACTGATGTGGAACCAGCATGCTTTGGTAAATGAGGGGCACATGTCGCCAGCAGTGGGGGGTGGGGGGTGTCTTTGAACACATCATTCTATTTTCCTCTTTGTGGCTTACTCTTGGTGGTGTGACACACCGTGGTGGCAGTTGGATCGACAGTTCTGGAGCTCAGAATCCAGGGTTGACTCACTCCATTTTTTTGGGGGGGCGGGGTGTTGAAGTGCTTTTCATGGCCTGTCTGCTGACCCCCAGCAGACTGATGGCTGTCCTTTCATTGGCCGTAAATGATTTGTCGATTTGAGGCGTATGGATTACATTACCCAGCTAGCGCACGTTTCACTGGGCGAGGAGAACTTCAACACTGAAGTGTTAATGAGCGGTTTTAAATGTCAGTGTGTGACTCCCTGTCCTCCCATGACAACCATAAGCTGCAGTGGAGGACTTTGGTATGGAAGGCCTTCAAGGTTTGATGTTCCATTTCAGAGCCATACTTTTATTTTACTGACATTGAGTCGACAGTTTCGCATTTAGCAGTTAGCATTTAGTATTTAGCGAGCACTCTTCTACAGAGTGACCTGCAATACAAACACAAGTGCAAAGATAAGGGATGGACGTGCAGTAATTCCTTAGGTTTTAAATTTGATGTGAGCAGTTACGGGTTATGGGTAGCCAGAACAGTCGAGGGCGGGAGGGGGGGGGGGAGTGGAATTGTTTTTAAAGGTTGTAAACCAGCAGCAGGGGGCAGCCATTCTTGCTGAAGTGCGGTGGCCTGATGGTAGAGGTAGAGCCTGAAACAGAACTAGGTGCAGTATATAGTGAGGAACGAGTGGATTGTGCTGAGATGTGGCAAGGGGGTAGAACGTCTTAGGCTTTGCCAGGTTCAGCTTTAGGTGGGACCGGTTCTTGGCAGGTGATAGGCTATAGGCTGTGGAAGGCCTTAATGGGATCGAGGGAAGCACTAATCATCTGCGGTGCGCCCAAATGAAGTGAAAAAATGGGAGAATGGAAAGTGTTGCATTGATGATGACCAGTGATAGTCCCTAGTGCATGATCATTGCCCGTGTTTTGCGATCGCTACACCCCCCTCCCCCCCCCCCCCCCCCCCCACACACTTTCTCTTTGTACATCATTGGGAACTACACCTCCCCCCACCCACCCTAGCTGCAGGGTGGAACGACCAAGGGATTTGGTGTTGAGGTCAGATGTAATCCAGGCAAGGGCCATGCCAAAGATCTCTACTGCAAACGGGGGATACAGCGGCGAGGTCAAGGGGAATGAGAGCTGAGGAAATAAAGGCTGCCTTACAGAAGTGTGGGGGGCCTCACTGGGGTCAAGCATGTAGCTCTGTACACAGCTGCTTTAGTGGAGGTTAGATTCCTGTTTTGGAAGACCCTGGACCTTAGGCAGGCAAAATGCTGCTGAGAAAATGCCAGCATGCAGGCACCCTCACACAATAACTACCTTGAAACATTACTTCCCTCATTTCAGATAGCATATAATGGGTACACTCCCAGGTTGCAATCAGAATGACAATATTTATCTGATGATGGAAATAAGGTTTAAACTTTTTAACATGAAATCTACTTTCTCTCTCCGCCACCCTCTTTCTCTCTTGCTCTCTCTCTCTCTCTCTCTTCTCATACACACACAAACACACACACACACACACAGTCAGAGACCTGATATCTGAAAAGGCGTAGTTATATCTCCCTTTCAGTCATGGGAGTAACATCAAAGCCTACTGCATTTCACATTTCACTGTTCAGTGAAAAAATACTATTTGCTTCAAAGTAAAGTCTCTACATGTAATAGCTGTAGGTCTTCCCTTCTGGTGCTATACAAAAGAGCAGGAGATGGTTAAAAAAAACAGACTGGCCTCTGTTGAGAGAAAAACAATGAAATACTATATTTAATTTTAAACATGTAAGCATTAAATGAATTTGTTCGTATGTTAAAATCATGTACATGAATACAGCTTCAGTGACTTCATGATCAAAGTGCAATTATGTATTTCTTGATTTGCACAAGATATTCTCATCAGTATTATCAGCAGAACCTATGCATCGCCATGTTGCCATGTCTGATTCTTTTGGTATGTGTATCAAACCAAAATTAAATTGGTTGTGCATTATAAATATACTGTGTTATCCATATGGTGTGTTCAGTATGCTAGTGTTGTATGTATGAGTCGACTGCATTCTTTGTCTTACCTTTCTTACCATGATGAAATATCTTTCTTTAATGAGTAGTGGTTACACTAACAGACCGTGGGCATCTGTCTATTGTCTACCTTTAATCCCTCTAAAGAATAAATTATAAGAATGTTGTGTGTGTTGTTGAGAATAAGTGAAAGCCTTTCTTTGAGCCACACATTCCTAATGTACTTTGCAAGATAGCACCCAGTTTTTCCTTGTATGTTACACTGTTAGAAATGCTAAGATACTCCCGGTAATATGACAAAATATCGATCTGCAACCTATAAGCAGGAGCAAATTTGTCCATATTCTGCTGTTGATGGTTTAACAGGTTAAAGGGTAGATTCGCAAAGGGTTACAGTATGTGATTATTGATTTGGAACAGTGGAACTAGTGCAACTAATGTTGCATATGTGTCCATAAATAACCGCAATTTAAGGTTATATGGTCTTCATTTGCATCACATTTTTCAAGAGTGGTTTTGAGTTCTACTTCTAGTGAGTTTCTCATACAAATGTTTTGAACATTTAATATTTGTATCGCTTTTTATTTCTTAATTCATCCAATGAAACCAATCTGGCTCATATGAAGTGACAACTGAAACCCTGATACACTCTGCTGAAGATTCAAAAGATGACAAACATGACACCAATAATTGGATTGAAAATATTGTGCATATCTTACAAAAGATAAGTTTTTCCATTGTAGAAAATTCTGATAATATTGATTGAAGAATAACCTGCACATACAGTTATTCAGGGAATCAGCGATGTAGCCTCATGAAACAGAGGCCACTGAACAAAATCTATTATCCTTGGCCAGTAAATCAAAATGTCATTCTCTCTCTCTCTTGTTTTTTTTTTTATCTCTCTCCCTCTTTCTCTTTCTATCTCTCTCTTACTCTCTCTCTTTTTCACCCTTCCTCTTCTCCAGGTGGGCTTGCAGTAGCGATTGACAGAAAATGCGACTGGGGTCGTGTTTGCTCAAATGGCTGGGGATAGGGATTGGAATCCTTTCTTTAGTTTCCTACAGCTGGTCTCAAGATAATGCAGAAGGTAGGTTGTCTTTAACCATTTGTGGCCCTTGGTAAAAACCCATGTGATGACAAAGATCTCTGTCACAGGAAATTGTCATTGTGACCACTGTGGCGAGGAGCCTGATTTAGACTGCTGTTAGTGATAAAAATGCTTGTAGCTTGGCGGGGGAAGAGAGGTGGAGTATTCCCCTTTGTCTTTAAATTAATTCAGTGGAGTGTGTAATGGCTAATGGTGTTAGGCTGTTAACAGCACCCTCTTGGATGTGTTACTTCAAGTCCAGTCCCCATTGAATGAATGCGAAAGAAATCATTTTTTAACATGTGCAATATTGAAATTTTTTGTAACGTGTTTATAATAACTAAAGCCGAATTGACACACTGTTTTGTCTAAGTAACCAAAGAAAATAACCATAAATAAGACTACTACCCTAGACATAGGTGTTCATGGATATTAACACCGAATCAGTCGGCTTAAAGTTGTCAGTGATTTATGGTATTCTCCCTCAAGAGTTACGCTACTAATCCTTCCTGAGATGACTGGCGACCTTGGTGCCTTCAGCTTACAGCTGTGGAAAACACACAGCTGACGTGCGTAACAGCAAAAGAACACAATGCATAAGCTTGAGCAGAATATACAAGTAGAATGCATCTGTCATGTTGAATCAGGAAGGGCGATCTTGATCAAAATGCTTCTGATGGAAAAAATCTTAACCCTTTTTAAAGGTTAATGTTTTCATTTTGACATTTGTTTTAAAGGCCCATAAAGCCCAAACAGTTTAATGCCGTATTTATGTAAATCATATATCACAGGTTTATTGCCTCCACTGGTGGATCTGCCTCTGTGGTTAATTAGTATTCCTTTAGTTCAACTTTTTTGTTGCCAAACAAGGAGGAATACATTATGAATTGCATATAAAAAGGATTTTTGTGGTAAACCATTACCAAATATATTTATTATTTTAGTTTTGCATTTCATTTTAAATTAGTATTTAGATACTGTGCATTTGGATTTGCATGTGTTCAGAGTACATGCGTGTACTGTACATACTACAGTAGACCGCCAAGGTTAAAAGCAGTGGCACAGCAATGAAAGTATATTTCTCCTTATCATAATGATGTCTATTGATTTCTGTAATGTGGGGAAGGTTCAAAAGCAAACTGTGAAGTCACGTCCACAAGATTTGCACCTCCGTGATCCTCTTTCATTTGTGGGAGTAGCCAAGCATGGAATCCACAATGGTAGCTTCAGCTCATTGGTGAATATTCTATTCACAAGTACGATTTCAATTTGCAGGGAACATTTGACTCGCTGAAGCAGCTGTTACTATCAGTTAGTGAAGTCAAGGGTGCAAATGTCTTTGCATCTGACCCAAGACATAATGAAGTTAAATATGTTCAACGTACTATTGATTTATTGAGGCTGTGCCTTCCGAATCCTTTTAGATACTTATCTTAAAAACAAGGATTAAGATATTTAGGTTGTTTATTGTATTTAACCGCTTAATTTGAACCGTTTAATGAACTTTCTTCCTATTGGATAGTGATCTTGATCTTTTCTTCAAGTTACAAGATACCATAGAGCAATTGAGTTTAAAAATACAAATTTAATTTTATCTGAAAATATCATGTCTTCTAGTAGCAAATACAAGACGTAAAGTAAGTGCTCGTAGATAAATTCTGTCAGAATATTCCTCCCATATTCTGTTGAAAGCAAAATAAAATGTCGATAATATAACCACTGTCTGTAAATAGGTGTAATAAATTTTGTCTCCCAAAGGCAAATGGCCAATTGAATGTGCCATTTATGCTCTTACAGAGACATTACGCAAAGACCATTTCTCTGTGGAACATGGATTCGATACAACTTTGCCCTTTCTTGTCTTAGAAACTATTCCCTTTCATCTCCGCGGCAGCTTTGTTTTAATTCTTGCCCATTTGTTGCAATTACTCGGTTCTTTGTGAGAAAATTCTGATATAAAATGTGAAAAGAAGGGTTGGTCTTTTTTTCTCCTTCCAGAGAAGGCTGGTGTTGTGGGTTTTACAAATACGGAGGACAGGGGGAGAGAGGTGGCATAGCCTGCTGAGACACTGCCTTTTCCCCAGTGTATGTATGCGCGTGTTGGTGTAGTATCAAATCCTCACAATGACAGTGCTGTCTGTGGCTGGCAGCCTCAGGTACTCAGGCACCATTGTGCCACTGAGGGAGTGTTTCACTCGGTTAGTTGCTCCTTTTCTATAATGCAAGCAATGGTGTCTCGTTTGGTCAACTGGGCTTCTACTGCCTTTGCAGACCCCTGTACATTTTGCTGTCTTCACGTGGTCTTGAAGGTGTGAAAAATGTTGGATAGTCATAAAATATATGAAGAGTTATGTAGATATAGACATACCTCAGTACCTTAGTAGCCACTGATAGAATTAGTGTGATAGCACAGTGTATTTCTGAAGTATATATGTATATTTAGTTTTCTTAAAAGTGAACTTCTTTGCTCACAGCACAGAGGTGGATAATAGCTGAAGCTAGTGGTTAGTGTCACCAAGTGATATTCTTAATTCAAGTGCTGTTCTCAGTTCCTTTCCCTCTCCCCATAGTTAAGAAGCTCAGTTAATAATAATTTCCCAAACAGGATTTTGTAATGATACGGTATTTATTTCTTCAGCAGATACCCTTATTCAGGATGACTCACGGTGCTACAGTTCTACAGTACACACTTTCTCATTTATACATCTAGATTTTTATTTTTGGCTAACTGATCAAGGATGTACAGTAAAAATTACATTTATGCATTGATCTCATGGCGAAAAATGTCATAGCTTGCACTTTGAGAACTGTGGCTGTTGATTAATGCATACTGCCACATACCCTCTCAGTAACTTTGAATTAAATTTATAGTGTGAATATGTCAGTTGTTATTATCAACGTAATTATTATCATCATATTGAATGCATAATGTGTTCGTCATAAAGCAATGTAGGCAACACGGAGTCTTTTAAGAAAAGTAATTTAAAATGATAAAATCACAAAGATTGGGTGTCATGTTATGGTTGCTTGCTTTTGCTCCCTTTAACTTTTTGGTTTGCGTGATTGGCAGCACAGCACAGTTCCGTCATCCGAGTTTACTTGAGGTAACGGGGGATTTTCAGTGGATATTTATAATGATCGTGGCAGCAGGTGTAATCAGGATGTCTGAGACCAACAGAGCCAAGTGCTGGTTGCTGCCTTTGATGATTACTCTGAGGCTGATTTTCACCCTCTGAGGCAAATTTTCTCTTTGCTGACAGACAGGCCAGGTCACCCAATCTCATTCTGCTTTGGCTGCTCAGATATGTGCAGAATCCACCATGTCCTTCTCCAACTGCCTCTTTTAAACTTGTGCCCTGTTTACCTTTACCTTACCGTAAACCCATGATCTTCCACTCAGTACGTGGTTTTTAAGAGCAAACTAATAGTTTTGAACTTTCAAACAAGTCTCTTAAAAAAGGCCACAACACTGCATTTATGATTACCGGTGAACACCCCTCTCTGCTTCGATGCTCCATGCACAGCGTGTAGCCTTTCATTGCACAGAAGATATTTTTGACCATGGCTCAGATCACACGCTATGGAATTGTGAGTGTGAAAAGCCCCTTCAGGGAGAGCAGGGAGTGTGATTCATGGAAATTCAATCCAACAAATGGAAAGGCTGGTTTGCGGGTATTCACACCAATTCCCTCCGGGCTCATCCCCCCCATAAGACGCGGTGGAGATCTTTGACCTTGTCTGTGATTTATGTTATTCTTTCCGAAGCCCTGATGATCCACTCATTGTGTCACATATAGGTGAAAGATATCACATCATTCATACCTTCACCATGGCATGATATACTGTATGATGCTTACTGCACTGGGAGCTCACAATTTCGAGATGTGATCAGAAGAAAACTACTAATTATCCACAACAGGACTGATTGGGTTCATGAGTGAAGTATTACATCCATAGGAGGAACGCATGCACTAGATATTTGGAGCATCACAGTGACTTGGTTTGTCAGAGTACATTTGTTAGATAGCACTCATATGCTACGAGTAACAGCCGTCTGCCTTGTTTGAACTTTTCCTGCACGTCAGTCCACTCTTTCATACTTGCAGTATAACCGAATGTGATTGAACGGTTTGTCAAAATGAACGCTGAAGTTTTATGCAAGTAAATTTGATTTTATCAAAAAGAAAGCAAAACCTCTTCTTTGAAAATGAGAATACCTTTGTTCTCTTGTGAAGAAGAAATGGCCTCATCAATAGATGACTTCAGCTCCTTTTGAACTATTCAAAGACAATATATCAAACCAAGCACTTCTCGGCATCAAATCCTTCACTATCAAAATTTAATTTTCAATGCAAGCTACAAAATGCCCAATACATCTGGATTGTTTGTCACAGATTGTACTGTGCATATTCACGCACACACACACGCACACACACTCACGCTTGCCCAGGTAGAAGAACGCAGGTGGAAATCTTCATTGTACCCTTGTTGCCTGGGATTAATAGAGCAAGACGGCATTATACTTTCAGACGTTGAAAGACTACAATTAAGCTGTGCAGTTGGTTTGGGTAATGAAATGTAATCAGCAAGATGTTGTATAGATGTTTACATCCTTGTGTGGGAGTTAATCTGTTTCCTTGCCGAGCTCACAAAGTCATTTCACTCTTGTCCTTGTTGGCTGAAAAAAAAAAAAAAACAGAAATGCAAGCCAATTTATAGAAGGAGAGACTAGACTATAGTGTTTCCTTTAAAATATCTGTAATAGCATGAATATATTATCATGGTAAGATCAAGTCCTGTAAATACCTTGGGGATTATATGGTTAGACAGACAGACAGACAGAATAAATAAATGGCTACAGCAGTGTTTTTGGTGGCGGCAGAATTCCAGTGAGGGGTTGTAGAAATGGAAGAACCAAACGAGAGCTGCGAGAGGTGCTAAGATGCAGGAAGGTGAACTGGGAATTCTGGGGATGAACGCAGTTTTAAAAGAAACCAGAGCCATACATGTGATGTGGAAATCATTTGGGATTTCGCTGACCTCACCGAGGGGGGCGGGGTTACTTTGGACGGAGTTCAGCTGGGGACCTTTGTGTAGATGCTGTAGTTTTGACGTGGCGTGCGGGTAGGTGATGCTCGGGCGATTGCCCTGCAGTGCATCAGGTTGTCGATGCAGTGCATCGGAGGCGGTTTCGCAGTAATCTAAGGCCTTCGTGAGTCAGCCGTAGCAGGTACTGCTATTTTTCACCCAGTTCGGCTGGATATGAAAATGAAAATCAGCGTTTACTTTCAGTGCTCTCCTGGTCCGGCCGAGTAACATCTGTTTCTCCGGCTTTGGCTTTGGGTGTCCCAGCAGGCTTTGTGTATTGATTTCTGAGGTGATTACTCTCAGTGGCATGGCTCCAATCTGGGGATCTCTCTGTCAGGCTATCCCAGGCAGAAGCTTGCTGAGCGATTGTTTCTGGACATCAGACATCCGCGCTGCCGTTCTCTTTTCCTTTTAAGATCCTCTTTATTATCTCGGTCCGTTCTGGTATCAAATCTAGATGACAGCAGAGATGGCAGTGTCCATTTCTCTGTCTTTGTGGTTGAGAGCTAATATGGAGGTTTTGTGACTGTGTAATCATATATTGATAAAATACAAATGATGGTCAGTGTTCTGGGTGACCATCCTTACAGTTAAACAACATGTATGATCTTGAGGGTCATTCTGCTGCCAGGCATGCGTATATGGTCTTATACTGTACCGTTGTTCTGGAGAGAGCTGAAGACAATGTCACATTTAATGCCATATAAACTGCTACGACTAACAAAAAATAGCAATCATTTTCATCATGATTGCTATTTTTTACTTCCTTTCATACTTTTTATTACTTTTTGCTGCAAAATAAGAACATAACGTAACATAACATATTGATGAGAACAGGCTATTCAGCCCAACAATGCTTGCCATTTTCCTAACTAAATCAATGTGTTCATATAACATCTGTCTATAGCTGTCAATTTGAAACTGCTAAAAAGTCTCTGTACTCCTAGCATTCAGTCAATGTGTTACAGTATCAGAGGACCTTGACTTCCCCTTTTTAGTCAAATGTAACACCAAAATGTGTATTCAAAAAGATCATCCACTCCCTACCACCGATATGGTGCGATTTTGAATTGTGGACACACTGGACAGTGAAGGTCACATTTCTCATGGGACGCTGGCCTGGGAGTTGTTTTTGCCCCCCCCCCCACGTCGAGCTTCTTGTGCTCGCCGCAACTTCCTGATGGATCGGCGTCTGCGGTGTGGGGGACTCATCTGCTCGCGCGAGCACCCCTCCCCTCCCCGTGCCCTCAGATTTTCAGCGCTGTCTGAAGCCTGGCAGGTGAGCAGATGGATCGTCTGATGCGTAAACGGATGAGCGGCTTTGAATAATGCGAGCGCGCTAACTTTCGCACCGTGTTTCACAGCCGTTTAGCCGCATGGCGGGTGGCGTGCCGCATCCAGGAATAGTTTTGTTTCCCATCTACGCGCACCTTTCTGCGTGGCACTAATGAGAACAGATTTATAAGTGAAGGGAACATAACATCGCAAACACACACACACACACACACACACACGTGCGCACAGATGAAGTGGGAGAGGGAGAGGGCGAGAGAGAATGAGTCTTTAAATATGCCCCTGCCACGTGTGCCGAGGGGTACTGCTGAAATCTTGTGACACTACATTATTAATGGGCTCTTCACACGGGATGGCATGCTTCATTGTGTCAGCGCAATTATTCTACATCTGTTTATTTGAGAGACGTGCCTGTTCGGTGCATCATTAAGAAACGTTTGACGGCAGAGAATGCAATAGCAGATAAGCAAGCGCACAATCCCGAAGCGCACAGCTCTCCAAGAAGCAACAGAGAGCTATCGTATACAATTATCCCATCATAGGCTATGCCTATGGGGCAGGGGAAGGGGAAGGCTGATGTATGACATGTCCACCTGTTTCTACCTGTTTCTACCGTTGTTCTGTGCTGTATTATTGTTCTGTTTTTGTGTGCTGTATTTCTGATTTCTGTACTTCAGAGTTTTGTCCTTTTGAAAGTTTTCTTTGAATCAATTTGCATTCTGGCACACTCGTGACAAATGCCTAGAATACAGTGAATGATAGAGGAGCTTGGTTGAAGAAAACTGTTTTGATTGATTATACGACTCCTGGGACTCCCAGTGTTTGATTTATTATTTGTGGTCACTCTGTACGTATACATGTCAGTACCCTTAGGAACTTTTCAGAAATTCCAAGAAAGATTTCGGTTTAATGTTGGATGCAATAATAGTGTTTTAGAGTAGTCATGTGTGTCTTAATAATGACCAAGACATATGATTTTTGGCAGTGTTGGAAACATTAATATAACCCTAACCCTACCCCTACCCCCCACCCCACCTGCAATGTAATTACAGTTTCTCTGTTTCACCATTAGGTGATGCTAACAATGGGAACCATCTGAGTAGTCTTGACACAGAAAAGACCTATTTTGCTCCAGAAAATACCTTTTTTTATTTTGTTTTTTACATTTCATTCATAATGTCGTGTAGAGGGAAGAGCATGCCGTACCCACATGCATATTTGATAGTCAGGGTATCTGTTTGTCCCCACACAGCAACTGTTGCTAAGGAGACACTGCAGAAAGGACAAAACACAATCTGCTGGAAACCCAGGCAGTTGGAGGTTTTGGGTGTCGGTGTGCCTGGTGTCATGTAACGTGACACCACTGTCCGTAATTACTCATTCATGGACGGCAGATTGCAGAGGGGCTGTTGTGGATAATCAATGCAAATTCATTCGTCGTTAGGTATCTTGTTTATTCACACGCCAGACACAACATATTGATGTTGTAATCCACCCTAAACTGCTGGGAGCCGAGTTAGACGAACTTGGCTTGCGTCCGGTTTTGGAAATAAAACGGGTTCGGGAGCGGGAGACCGCCGCTTCCGCGATCCAGAGAACGGTTCTCGCGGAGAAACTTTGCCGCAGATGTACCCGAGCGCGGCAGCCGCGCTCTTGTGGATGGCTGCGGTGCACGAAAATGCATATTCTTGTTTTAATTTCAGATGGCGTCGCGCTGAGAGAGCAAGTTCATTTTCTCTCCCCCGATCTATGCCGCTGCGCGAGTCGTACAGTCGTAGCGATGGTTTTTGCATGATTTATACTGAGCCGTCTTTCCTTCGATAAGCACCCATTCATTTTCTGTAAAGGTTTTTATGTCTAAAGTGCTGAAGTTGGATCAGTGGAGTGAAAAGGACTGTTCTCTGGTAATGAATGGTCCTCTCTCTATGGACTTTGGTGCCTCAGCCTTCCTGCTTGCCAGGAGATGGGTTAAAACAGTGACTATTCTGCAAAATCCCACCCACAAGAACCCCACCAACCGCAATACATTTTGCTTAACTGCATTAGTTGCTTGGCTGGGAATTAAAGTACTTCAGAGGTTAAAACGCAACGTAAAACCCCCTCAGTTTCACTCGGGCTGAAAATCAATAATTTCTGTGATTCATATCCAAGAGTAAATTTTGAGTTCAGCAGAACCTGACTTATCTAGACTATTAATTTGATTCCGCGCTGAGTGCTGGGCTTCATTTTCCTCTGTGCAGACAACAAACCATTGTTTTACTGATGTATTGAGTTTGAGAGCTCTTTTCACTGGTGTTGCTATTCGGTCCCTGGCTGCAAATAAAACCGTTACGTGCATCACTTCAGTGGAGTATTTATCTCATGTGCATAAAGGCTGCCACACACAGCCAGACTGAATGTTGGTTGAATTAGGCTAATCTGCTCCACGATTTCTCCACACAATGTGGAGATTGAACGGAACCAAGCACGGCTCAATTTAATTCACCTGGCCCCTGTACTTCTTAAAAACAATCCTGTAACGTACTTTTCCACGTTTCCATGAATGTAAAATTCACTTAGTAGTCACATGACTAAACCCTACTTGCCCATTGGTACCTGCAAAATATTTAATTAAAAAAAATGAACACTCTTCAAAATCCAAATATGATCAAAACCAATGGAATGCCACCTGATGTCTCTTAAGATGTTGGTTTTAAGGGTACTACTCTTAACACTGATGGTAGCACGTAACATCAACAGAGTCTGTAGTTCGGTTTAAGTTTAACTTTTGTTACTTTGGTAATACTATACTTAAGGTGTACATACTGTATGTGACAGTGAATTGCATATCCAATATTACAGTGTCCTTTTCTAATAGGAACAGCAGTTAGCATTTATAGCAGTATAAGCATTTGGGTAATACTGTATCTAAATCTCTATCTAGGGAGCTTTCACTGCCATACAATTATTTATGCCATTGTTTAAGTATCATATAAATATTAATTTGTTGGAAATGCAATGGAACTTGTACTTGTACCCTCTTAAGCAAGCAAATGTGTTTTTCTTTTCTTACTCTAAAACAATTTTGCATTTCTCTGTGGCTAAATTTTTTCTTTTCTTTTTTTTTTAACCTAAACTTTGGCGGGTAAAACTATTTCATGCTTTTCTTTTCTTTCATCACTCTGTTCTCCACTCTGATGATGACACTAATTCTTGACAAGCAGACTGGCATTATGAGGGTAAGACCATAAATATTTTCCTTTCCAGCACCTTCTTGTCATGTGATCTGGCCCCAGCGTTCCACAACCCCTGCTGCCCGCCTCTGTCTGTCCCTGTTCCCAGGCACCTTGTCATCGTGTGTGGCAGCTACAGTTGCTACTATCTGTGCATTGCTTTAGTTGTCTCCATGGTGCTCATGTATAAAGCCTTGCATTTGATGGTCACATGGTGGTCCATGTACTGTGTCTGGTAGTGTTGCTTGAAATACGTTGAATATGGAGTGGAGTAAAGCAGTTAAAGCAGTGTACTGTGTATAGGCTTAGCCCAGGGCCTGGGGGTACACTGTGTACATTGGCTGTTGTTCCATCTGCTTTTTAATTAATGCATTTTTTATTGACTTGAATAGTCATAGTCCCAATCCCATTAATTGCTAAGCTAATTAATGTTAGTCAATTAGGAGGATTACTAATCTGCTTTACGATATTGCTGAAAAGGGCACAATTGTAATAGAAAAACCATGACTTGTGTCAACAATGTACTTCAGTCTCCAAGGGCCCACAGCAAGTAATTGTAATTTTATGTGAAATCAGCAACTGTAATCAACCTTGTTAATGAAGAGCATGAGTGGAACAAAAGCCAGCATGAGCAGTGTACCGCTGTGTCACTAGTTGAGGTAGAGTGTATGCCTTTGTTTCAGATGCATTGAAATGTTCTCAGTTTTCCTTTTTGTCCTTGGTATTTCAGAGTGCAAGCTTTCCAGGACTGGCCCACCTGCCACCATTGTAGCGATTGATGAGGAAAGTCCAAATGGTATGTATTGGATTTCCAGCGCTTCAAATAGACCTAACTTCAAATATTAAGTGTAACTGCAGTATTAGTTACATTAACCCCTTAACTGCTGGTGGCATTTTAAGTCAAGGGGCAAGCTTTCTGAAGTGGTTTGTTTGGGTACATATGTAAATCTTGTAGCGTTTTGATGCTGACTTTGTTTTCTTGTTATGATTCAGTTTGGCCCACTTCAAAGTTGTGCATGTATTACATTAATTGTATATAAAGATAAATACACAAATAGGCACTCAAACAGAAACAATCATTCCTGATTAAACCTGTCCAGGCATTGTTGTGTCAATCTTTTGGCAGTAAATCATGGGGAACCAGTTCTCCACAGTACTTACTGTAGCCTGCTGGCTACTGTAAGAATTATGGATTACTTTAATCGGCAGTCCAACATACTGTGGCTCCTACCTTTATATAATACTTTAAGAATTGAAAATAAAAATTTGTAATATCTGTCGCAAAGGGGAAAACACACAAGACAGAGATTTAGCTTCTGCTGTTTCATGGATTGTTGGTTATCTTATTATCTTACATATTTTTTTCCTTCACCGACTGGCCGCAAGCAACCATTTCTTGAGCGCGTCGAGCTTTTGCCGCATATAAGATGTGGGCCACACCCCAAAGTGCTAATTAAGCTGCAGGTTGAGAGTCGGCAGTGCGGACTGCGCTCAGTGATAGAAGGCGTTCGGCGATTAACGAATCACTCAAGCTCAAAAAAGAGCTTGCTGTTTTGATGTAATGAAAGTGAGAAATAGCAGCTCACTAATGTTCTTTTGGTGGGCTCTCACGGACCGTTCTCATCACTCAGTGAAATCCTAATTGAATGCCTAATTGTATTTCTCAGATTGCAGCGAAAGGTATTAGAGTCTGCAGGCGCTTAAAATCTACTCGCCGGGGACGTGGAATTCGCAACTTGAACACTAATGAGAAGACTTTGTGTTGTTGTACTTGCATATTGCTACCCTCGCCTGATCTCCCCCAGCTCTTCAGCCTGGGTGGAGCTGGTAATCTAACAGATGGTGTTCAGCATGGGTTCACAGCAAGGTGCCCTATTACGAAATAGACTGTTTCCCTCCGTTGCTACGAAAGGAGAATTCCAAGGTGCCACTGTATGATAGCATTTGTGCATTAGCGATTCCTTTACAGGTGTGAGGAGGGATCTGTTGCCGTATCTGTTTCAATAGGTAATATTCCCACTGCAGTGTTCACTTGTATCGCTACGCCCTGCTTGTCTTGGTTTGGAAGTGAGTTGTGACAACAGCATTTGTAATGGAACATTAGCTGTGATGTGGCCCCCGCAGGTGGTTGCCTGGCAGGTTAAAGCAGTTTAATGAGTTACTGTTTAAAGAGAAGTATTTCTTCTGGGCTCAGAAATTGGACTTTGTTTTTCTGCAAGCCGCTTAATATTTCCACCACATAGGCTATATGCATAAATAGTGCAGATGCAGGGGAAACGTGGTATGAAGTGTGTGGTTTCTTTATTCATAAAATAAATCATCTTTTCTTTATCAACTAATGAAAAAAAACAGCTGTTTTGCCAAGGGTTACCAATTTATGAATATTAAAGGAACATAAGGTCCAGTGTGGCTGCTTTTTAGTTTAGTCAGAACTTATCCATTCGTTGTTTATCCATAAATTTGTTTTTTAAAAGTAAAACTTCCCAAAATCCAAAATTTAGTTTGTAGCTTATAGTCGGGGTGGTCCTGAATCCAAATACCACATTCGGCAACACTCGAATAATGCATTCTCTAGGAATGTTTTCTCCTCCTGATTTGGCCAATATTATTCGGATTCAGATCTTTTTATCTTTTTTTGTCACCTCTTTGATGGGAAGTCAGCCAGATTTCTGAAGTAGGGATGAATAATTGTGGACACTGTAGTTATTGAAATGATGGCTCAGAACTTCGTGGAGGTACTTGTTGGTACCACTGACATATTTTCGGGTTCTCAATGAATCTATTTTGATTTATAAAAACATTTAGCCTATGTTTGAAACTTGATTTGACAGTTTGTTTACCTCAGTGTTATATAAACCTGTCATGGCCATATAACTCATAAGCTTTGCAAAGCAAATTACCTGTTGTTAAGATGGATTATTATTGATGCCATTGTAAAACCATGACTTCAGTGCTTTCTCTCAACAATAGCAGTGGCAGTGATTGTAATGGTAAAAATGGCATTTTATACACACATATATATATATATATATATATATATATATATATATATCACTTTTTGAAAATTATGACAGGTCCAATATGCATATCACACATTTATTGAATGTAATAACTTCAGGGAGGGAAAACACACACAGCCTCCTGGCACAAATTCAGTCAAGTAGTTAGAACTTAATAGTTTGCAGTTGTAATACATGTGTTTCATTACTAACTGAATAGCTCAGTACTTATCTGAACATTAATCTACTCATTGTAGGTTGTGTTGATCTGGCCATATATAAATTAATATGCGCAATCTAACTTCCATAATAAAAAGTGAGTGAGCACATACATTGCAGTCCTCATGCTGACTTTATAGTACAGTATATACTGTCTCTCACTTGCTTTTGTGAGAGATACATTATACTTGCATTTGTCTACTTTCAGGCCCTCTCTTTTGTAAAATGTTTATTCTGAAAATGAATGCTAAAGAAAGCATGGCACGGGCCTTTTTTGTGTGAACATTCAGATAAGGATGCAATTAACATTTGTTCTTAATTTGACTTGTTAATTTTCATGTTTATTTTCATTGAAAACAATTTAGTGAATCCAGGGGTCACCCAACTTGACTCACCAAACTGCCCTAAAAGAAATGAAACTCAGATTTAAGGATAAATGGTGACTGAATTCAGGCCTAATTGTATGTTTGATCACTTTGATCAAGGGTGTAATCTCTGGGGGATACAGGGGTGGTTTCAATAACCATACATGGGCAGGCCTTAGAAAACTTTCCAGCTACATTTGGTTGAAAAGTGAAAGTTTTCTAGCTGACTAGGACATAGCCAGGCTGTATCAGGGTAATGCTTGAGCTAAATTGGAGCTAACTTGAGCTAACCTAAATTGTTCTGTCTACATCTCTCAACTGAGATTTCCACCTCTCTAGACGTCTAGATTCTGTCTAGATTTGGGTTGGGTTCACTGGGTAGTGGAGAAACCAAAAATCTTTCCCCACTACATTCTAAAACCTGGTTGCGCCTACACAAGCTTTGTTTATGAAGGGATAGAGGAGGGTTACAATGAATAGTGATACATCTTTGAATGTGTTCAATTCATCTTTTGATGTGTTGAATGAGAATATGGGGGAAAACAGTATTTACGGCATGTAAAATAACAGCATATCTGAATAAAAACAGAATTCTTTGAAAGTAAGCAGTTTCCAGTGGTGGTTCTACCCCCCCCCCCCCCCTTTTTTTACTTTATTCCGCAAAACTTTACTATATGTACAGTTTTGCACTTGCAGGCATTAACAATGCACTCCCAGTAGCAGGAAGTAGTGGGCCATGGTTGGACTTATGAGCAATCTTAGCATATAAGCTAGGGAATATACTGGGCACTGAGAGAGGAGTGGTAGTTCTAACAACTATTAAAAGTAATGCATATTTATGTATTCTTTTTTGGCTGGGGATATATAGGCCCAGATCTATGAGTTTTGGGGCTTTTTTGCCTTAAAACTCAGTAGAAAGAGCCAGTTAATAACCTTTTTGAAGAAAAAAAATTTCTTTTTAAAATTCTTTCAGGGGGGCATGCCTCTGGACCCCCAACAGGGATGCTCACCTCAACCCCTCCAATGTCCAACCCAAATTTACACCCTCAGCTGTGATTGTTTCACCACAGCAGCAATTCTGCTTCTAAAAATGCAGATGCAGTCAGTTTTATGATCCTTCATGTCTTTCTCTTTCTGAGAATATGTTTGTTTTGGGTGAAATTATGTTTGAAATATTTTTGCA
Source organism: Anguilla anguilla (assembly GCF_013347855.1). Taxonomy (NCBI): domain Eukaryota; kingdom Metazoa; phylum Chordata; class Actinopteri; order Anguilliformes; family Anguillidae; genus Anguilla; species Anguilla anguilla. Next base: position 11,802,682 of record NC_049202.1, on the reverse strand, counting down.
TAAATCAATTAGCAATGTTAAAAAAGCATTTCATTTTATCAGTGCTGCTTAGAGGGTTGTTTTGAGAGGGCCTGCGGCAGTTCTTAACTAAACAGTTCCTCTTGCAGAGAAAGTAATCAGACCACTAATTCTGCACTCTTCATACTAGTACTTGCATGGCCAGGATGGGACTGGCTGGCTGGTGGGAGTGCATATAAAAATTCTAATTTTGCGCACATGGAAGGTTACTTGCAACAGAAGCCGGCATTTATATAATGGACTGAAATGAATTAAATTATTTTGTCTCGTAGTCACAATGAAAGGGCAATTACCTACATCATTTATCTCCAAACTGGGGCATGAGTTTCCGAAGTCTCACTTGAGAGTGTCTCTGCGTGACAGTTTAGTAATTCAGTTTTTAATGTTTTATCCATTCGCATTATAGTTCTGTTGTGGCGTTCAGTTCAGCAGGGTGGATTTCTGAATAAATGAGTGATTTAATTTCATTGTAGAAAAGTAAGCTTAAGCAAGTTTTGTAGGGAGCTGTGCAGGGCAGTGGATGTTTTCCTAAGCTTTTACTCTGGTTAAGAAGGGAAGAAGGTGGGGGAAGCAGAAATTGCTGAGATTGCTGGGAGAGACACATGGATGTGAGATCTTTGGAAAAGTAATATCTTTGCTTACCGGCAGTGGATAGCCTGGAATGGCCCTGGAAATCTTGCTGGGGCAATTTAGGCTAAATCTCCCATAAGTAGTCGTGTTACCATGAGTATGCCTTGATTATACATTTACGACTGTACGAACCCCCCTTTTGTAGCATCATTTAAACACTGGATAGAGATCGATCTGGATAGGAGTGCACATTAATGTTACGTAGATATTTGCACAGAATTAGTGTTCTGTTCTCTTGATTGTGAAAAGAGGATAGGGAAATAGCAAAGAGATTTTGAAGAAGAAAGCTAGCCTTATAGCATTTTGGTTTGTGAGAAAGACTTTCTGGGTTGGCTCTTTTGTGTGAGCAGGAAGCTATCCTTGTCCAACTGTGAGATACTGGGAAATGAAGGCTTCTTTCCCCTCAAACTTGTTCATCACCTAGCAGACAGTTGCTTGATTTTATTTCCTGTTTGTTTGTCTGGTGATAAGCTTACTTAATAGCTGTCCTGACTTTCTCACTATCTCCACAGTGGGGGAAAAATGTTTTTATTTTATTGCTTACAAAGAACAGCAAGGACTCCCATATACATAGTAAACTAGCATTTAAACTGCATGAATTGATTTCACCTCAGTTTAACTTTTTGTTTATCATTACTTGTGCCGCTGGTTTCTCTTTGCAAAGGAAAGAAACTTGGCCTCTTTCTGATTCGCTTGATCCCTGACCGGTGTGTTGTATAGCGCAAGCTGAAATGGAGTTCAGGTTTCATTCTCCCTGCTCCATTGAGTTGCCATGCAAAGAGAGACCAAGGGCTCTAATTTATGTAGACAGGAGAATATGCTGCAGTCTACTTGCTATGAGTGACCTTTTCTCCATGAAAACTTAAGCCCAGTCAGTTTGAACTGATCAGTTTGACTTTCACCAAGTTATGAGTGCACAATAGCTGTAAGGCCTCTTCTATGAGAGGAGTTGCTAATGTATACCTCACTGTCTGGTATTTTTCCCTACCACGGTGGCCAATAATGTGTTGCCTGTGGGGACGTCGGTCCACAGTCAGCTCCAACACAGTCGGCTCTATGTTGTGGGCTAATAATAGTGCTGTAATACACCGTCGTTTAGAATATTGTGTTTTTGGGGCATTTGTGATAGGAAAAAAGGAAAATGAAACATTTTTTAAAGAATAAGCTATTGCTCTGTGCAGTTTTGATGATATTAGGCCTAAATGTAACATTGCTATTTATTTATCTAACAATATCTATATGTGTGTGCGTGCGTGCATGTGTGTGTGTGTGTGTGAACTAGCAAGCTGTCTATAGATCTATAGCTAAATAAACACACATGCTGACTCACATACACACAATGATGTACACAAACCCTATACCTTCTTCTGAAGCTGCAAATTAACTTAATTGCATAAAGAGTTATGGTGACATAAGGTGAACTATCTGTGTGTCCTCTTTACTATGATGAAAACAAATCAAGTCGGTGTCGGGGCCCATTTCCTCAGTATTTATCTTGTCTCAGCAATTTCATCATGTGTTTCATTTGTGGCTTCAAGCATGACTCCACTCATCCAAGCATCCAAGCATTAGTTTTACAATAAATTAATAAAGTTATGGACCTGAAAGCTTGTATGAAAAGAGGACAATTTTCTGTATATTGCCAAGGCGCATAAACTGAAGTGCCGTTGGAAAACAGAGCGCAGTCACATGCATTTTGAACCTCTTCCTCTCATCCTGTGAACTGTGACCCTGCTTTATAGCATGGCGCCGCGGCGATGCAGTGATACAGCGGTTATCGCCATTACCTTCTCATTATCTTCCTTCGCACTCCTGTATATGTGAGCAGCTTGGGGCAAGTGTGCCGTGGCCTGGACAAAAGCCTTCTACCCATTACCCCGGTGCGCTGATGGAGGGGACGAGACGGGGTTGGAGGTCACAGGCTGCAGCGGGCTATAGATTAGCTGTCATGCCTTAGTTACATATCCTTCTACGCTTATGGAGAGCTACAGCTGAAGGGGAACTAAACGGCTAAAGTGCGGTGGGGGGGGTGGGGGGTGGGGAGGGGGACTGATAAATGACACCAGGCCACTTTGAAGGTCCCCTTGAACATCTGCGGTGCCACGAGAGACAAAGGTGAAGAGGGCCGTCGTGGGGGTGCGGGCGCGGGGGTAATCACGGACCAGACCATGAAATCACGATCAATCGTGACGATGCCAAAAAAAAAAGGGCATTGGGCTTCGATTGAACGCGAGGGAAGGCCAAGTGTTTCAGGAAGGTTCTAGAAGGTGCAGGGGGGCAGGTGTATCACAGTGGGGGAGGAAGCTTGAGTCTTAAGAGTGTGGAAAATTACCTGGACAGTAATCACGTGGGGCGGATAACCCCCAGCTTATGCTCTGACTCGCTCGCCAGTGTTCTTTCACCACACCATTTAATCTCTATTACGCCGTTCACCCCCTGTTTCATTTTAATTTCTCACCTCCTTACACCCTCACCATTAGTCTAATTAGCCGCATAACCGTGACAAACTGTCCCGTAGTTCAGACATCGGGGATGGACAGGCCAGAGCAAACTGAAAGTTCCTGTGGTGTAAGAAATGAATCTTAGCATTTGAAAAGCTAGAAAAGGTATTAGCTTCTGGCTTCTGTAACATCAAAACTGTGTATGGATACCCCAGTGAAGTTTTAACCTGTTTTGTTTTTACATTCCTATGGACAGATGCACTAAATCTGATTTTAAAATGTTGGGGGGCGGGGGGACAAGTTAATTTGGAAAGAGACATTGCTGTTGAGTTTTTAAAATATACATTTTTGGTGCTTTGAGCGCCATAAACATTGGACCGGTTATATCAGGATGAGCTGCAGATATCTGCAGTGGATAGCTCAAAAACTCATAAAAACTCAGCGAAACTATCTGCAAGGATAGATTGATAGCACTCTGAGTTGGTGGAAATATACCTTAATTTCATTTTTGGGTGAACTGCCCCTTTGAATATGACATGAAATGCTGCAGTGCATGAGTGTTGGTTGGAGTGAGGCAATCATGTTCAAGTCTGGTGTACTCAGTAGATACTCTGGAACATGACTTTTACTTTTTTTATCAGTTAGCAATGTTTAGACATAAGTAGACCGCAAGACAGAAAAGGTGATGATTTTTTAATGTGCACATGTCCCTCTCAGCACTTACTCATGGTACTTATGGTATCCCTGATGCTTAATGAACTCTGAGCCGTCTGTGAATATTTAATTATGAATGTAAATGTATAATTGAAAATAGTATTAAAGTGGTGGATTAGCCTCTTGCGTCTGCTGTGAGTCTGCATTGGAGTGCTGCCGCTTATGAGTGAGAGCCCAGCCGCGTGGCATGAACGCACAGCACAGGCACGTCTGCTTCCCCCGGGCGTTCACACTAATGCACACGCGCGTGAATCCACTTCCCCCCCAGCCCCTGGTCCAGCCACCGTGTGCTGCAGAGCCGACCGCGAACACATTTTCTAATTTACCCAGGATTAACAGGCGGTTTACTGACTTGGGAAGCCTGGCCAAGGCTGAAAGTGACGTGTCCTGATTTAAAATGGGCTCTCCGGGATAAAAATAACCGCATCCTAGTTATTGGTGTGCATTTAAACACGGCCTGTTTGCAGTATTGGTGAGAAGTTGAGAAATTTTCTTAATACAGTGCTTAACGATATGCTGTACTAGTGTACTTGCCTGACCCTTGGAATACCGTTATATGATGCATGTACTTAGGGTCTCATCTCCGTGGCGATTAGGCTGAGTGTCAGCTGCCAAAGTCTTTCAGATGAGGTGCGACATCATTTCCAGTAAATGTGCCGCTGACCTGAATCCATATTGACAGACAGATAGTTTGAGGCTTGCTCAGATGATGATCAGCTGGGTCAACATCTTTGTAACTGGTGTCTTGGAATCTTTTTCTGTGCTTTTTCTTCCATAGTTATTCTCTAGCTAAAATCTCTGACTTCTTCAACCTGCAAAATGGAACATAAGTAGAAGTCATAATTTGAATGCCCTTTCAAATAACTAAAGTTTATGCAAATAATAAATGTGCTGCACTGTGGTGTTTACTCAAAAATGGCAGTCATTCCTTTACAGACTCTGTTTTAATGGAAAGTTGTGTTAATGTGTACAGTATATTCTCATTAGAAAGAAACAAAAACACAAGCTATTTGAATAGAGCTTTACAGGACCACAGAAGGTGATCATTAACTCACAATTATGCATGTTTAAAACATTTCCATTTTATATAATCATGTATTGTCCATTCAGGATTATGATTTATACTAATTGCACCCTCCACATATGCTATACTATATTAAACAAATTTGCGTGTGCACCTGCCACCTACAAATCATTTATTTAACAAAAGAATGTGAAATAATCCAACTATTACCATTTGCACTGATTTCAGGCTACGTGAATTGGGCATTATGATTATTTTAGGGTGTGGTTATTTGGCAATTCCCGTTGTCCTCGCTGCCAAGATCTAAGGTTAGTGAAGGTTCCTCTGCTTCTCTTGGTGGTGTGGCAGACCCTGGTGGGTTGAGAAAATAGTTTGAGGTCCTTGCATGGGATGTTTTGCATAGTCAGCCATCATACCACTCTATACCCTACTTATGGCCTCCTGCTAAATCTGAGAAGAAATGGGTGTGGTTAGTACTTGTGGTTAGGATGGGTGACCTCCTAGGAAACCTATGCTGCTGCTGGAAGAGGTATTGGTGGGTCCTCAGGGAGCTCTCTTCCCTCTGGGCCAAACAGTCCGTTATCCCTGCATAGTGATGGGGACACTACGTCCTTCCGCTGAGGATGTTAAACGGAGGTCTTGACTCACTGTGGCTCATTCAAGGTCCCATGGCATTTTTTGAATGTGTAGGAGTGTTACTGTAACCCCAGTGTCCTGGCCAAATCCCCACACAAACTGGATCTGTACATCTGGCCACCAAATCACCCCCTACATTCGAGTGGCTACACTCCATTGCATTCCTACCCTCTTTGATTCCCCAGGTTGTCTCAGCAAAAGAGAATTGAGTTTTCAGTTGACAAAAAACCCAAAAAAAAAAGTTAGAACAGAAAAATACTTTGAAGAAAATATAAATTGAAGTTCCTTGGTTCAGGATTTTTAGTAAGAACAAAACAGAACAATGATTTTCACTGTCGAGCTTTGTTAGCTATGACGCTATGAAGAAGCGAGCAAGTTAACGGGTTTCAAAGTCCTTCATAATCCAACTATTACCATTTTCAGTTATGGCATGGGTCTCGAAAATGAATCCAAAAAATCCTGGCTAGCAGTCTTAGAGCTAGCATGCAATCTTATAAGCATTTTAAGATTGCTTGTGTCCCCTGGCATGTTAAATTAACTACTGGTGACCATGAAAGCCAACTTTTATCCGTACATCCATGAGCTCTAAATCATTTTAAACCAGCTCATGGTTTTTGCTGCTGCCTGAAATTTTGTGATTTGATTCTCCCCCGGTTCGAGAAGTAGACTGCGGTGCAAAATCATGGGGCTGTAAGATGAACAGCAAGGTGCCAGCATTGGAAACGCCACTGTGACCTGTTTAAAATGACCCTTTATTAAACACTGCTTATCCGTTTTATTTTACTCATGTATATATTTTCTAGATTTTATTGTTTGTAATGTATTTAATCTGTGTATCCAGGAGGACTCGCATAGTTTATGTATTATTGATTTGTTCCACTGGATATTTTCCCAAGTGGTTCAGATTAAATGTTTAGCTGGAGGGCACACAGGCAGTGCTCTACCTTGGATTGAGACCTGGAACATTTTTCAAAGCCAACTGCTTAACCAGTTCCTCACACGTACATCGTAGTGTGCAAATATAGCACTTTTCTTTATTTTTAGAAAATCAATATTGGCATGAATGCATTTTTCCAATGAATGTTAAGACCACATAATTGTTGCTGTCTATACATGTCATTTAAGAAAAAGATTTTATCATAAAAAGTGAGGGTGAGGACCTGGAGGTGTGGGGGTAGTAGTCTGGCTATTATGAGCCGTTTATGGACTTAGAGGCTAACATAGCCAGTGTTGTTTGTTGTACATCCCTCATCAGTATTTCAGAATTTTAATTAATTTAGTCAGCATTCTCCTCAATGTCTCCACAAAGAGTGAACCAGTTGTTCCCTGAGTGGATTTTACCAGATTGCAAGAAGACTGTAGCTAGTTAAGTTAATAATTAAATTTATATTAAACAGGGATTGGAAGACCTCTTTATGTGATGACATTGATTTTATTGTTTAATTATCTAGATCTTGGCAGATATTTAATTAAAACATGATGTTAGATATTAAGAAAATAAACTTTACTTTGGACATCATTTATATCCATGACAGATATGAGATGCACAACATTTTCTTTGTACCTGTTTTTTTTTCTTCTACATTACATTTCTGTATATTGAACATAGTTTTGCACTTGACACGTTTGCCATATTTTTGTTTGATCATAGTTCCCTCTGCGAATTAAAAAAGTGTGTTGGCTGTTTGTAGCCAGATAGTTCCCTGTGTCATATTGACGGGTAATTAAAATACTTCTGACCTGTGCCTTTTCGGCAGAGTGAACACGGAAAACCGCCCCCCCCCCCCTTAAAAGCGTATGTAAGTGCGCGTTTGGCTTGTGTTGGACAGGGTCTGCTGGCTCCCGTGGCAGCTGGTGCCTTTGATACCAGCTTGCCTCCAAGCTGGCGGAGCACCTGCAAGGTGCACGATGAGCCTCAGCTCCCTGGGAGGGAGATCAGCCCGGCTCTGTTCATCCGCATTCACCCTGTGTCAGCACAAGCAGGGAGCCGGCCCGGGATACACACTGATGTCTCCTGAGGACCCAGCCCGACATGGAATGAAGATTAATGGCCTTTCTGGTATTACTGGTATTATTTTCGTGTTCCTTCATGTATAGATTGCACCATGAGGGGCAAAGGTTGAGACAGAGATCAAAACTGAACTGGGGGAAGAAAAATAATAATAATCTAGAGGTAATCTCAACTCAATTAATTTATTCAGTTAGCATCAGATTTAGCTCATTGAGTGCCCGCATGACTGCACAAGTCCCCTGGTGGGTTTTAGAGGGTACAACCCCTGACCCTTTTCATATGTCTGCAGTAGCAATCAGTTGCCGATTAGACACACAGGTGGTGGCCAATTAGCAAACCACCTCAGGCCAGGGGCACAGAGGCCCACCTCACACTGACTACCATTGATACTTTGTGCAAGTATCACAGAAAGTCAATTGAACGGGTTGAAATGAGGCCAAAAATCTAAAACCAACATACTTGACATGCAAGAAAGACAATTGTTCTCTCCTAAGACACCAATGCAATGTAAGTTTCCTGTTCTGTGGCTGAGCTTCCTTGCAGCTTGATCATTCATCACAAAACCTGTCATTTGAGAAAATTAGCTGGGCTACATTTTCACGCTGTTCATTTCTGATTTATAGCGCGCATCAAAACCTGGAATTGAATCTAGACATGAAGGTGTCCACATCCACCAGACCTGGGTCAATTACACGTTACTAACCAAAATTCTAGTAACGTGTTGATGGTCCACGTGGTGCACTGCCGGGGTAACGTGCTTTGTCTGGTGTAGAATGGCTGGCACAGTGTCTAGATGATGTCCTTCAGCTGTGGGAAGGAAATCAGGGGTTGTTTATTTCTTCCTGCTTTCTCGCTGGCCGGCAGGTTTATTGTTTTCACCAAACGGTTTATCTCAGGATTACTCTGAATCTTCCAGCCTGAGCGTTGGAGTGAACAGAGTCGTCAGTGCTTATTGGCTGAGGGCTAACAGGAAGTCCATTCCACATTTAAAGCTGCTGGCCAGCTCTGGTGTTGTACAGAGGAGTTTATGGGGCTCCTCGGTTGTGGAAGGATTGTTTGTTTCCTGTCTTTCTCGCTTCGTTTTGGAGATGGTATCTGGTATTGCATTCCAGAAGGGCAATAAAGCTAATCCCCCACCCTCCTCTGTGGAGGCCCGAGGAGGAGATAGTGAAACAGTTATTTTCTCTAGAAAGGGGAAGGTGAGAATAAAAATGACTGAAACAGCGGTTAGTAATCAATGTAACAAATGTATGCTCCAGGTATAATTTGCTAAGAGCTTTGAAACTGGACTTTCTCCACCTCTTCCTGAGCTTATATGAAGGTCCTGCAAGTCTATGTTTACAAAACTGCTTTCAAATTCCCACACCAGTGTAACATTATCTCCCAGTAGTTTTCGGTTTTAAATAGCTTTTAATTTGAAAAGGTGAAAAAATGTTAGCTGAGATGACATTCTGCTTGTGACCATTTTGCAATTTTAGTCCATCAATTATAATAATAAATCAACAAATACATTCAATACTCCATCTAGATTTTCAGCCACACAGCCCAGTGCTAAATCAGCAACAATTTGCCCAAACTTGACAGCCCTGCTTTACATGAAATCTGTGAATGCCAACACTATTTATTTTTTAGTGTTAGAACTCAGTGTTTCATAAGCTGTCAAGTGCTTCCATACGAGCTTACAAAAAGACGTATAAAAACATTCTCATGCTTGAATTTTTCAGGTTCATTTGTTGTAGTTTAAAATGCGTTGGCCTATATTTTACTTATTGTGATGGGTTAATTTATATCATATCCTGTCAAGTAGAGTACAAACTAGAGTGAAACTGTAATTTTATGAAGAAACGTGAAGTTTGCAGCTGCTTAATTAGCAAATAAATCTATATGCTGTCACATGCTGTTCCGTTGTAAAGGTGCTTGGAATGATTTGATAAAAAAACAAGACATCCACAGAGCTTGCAGATAGATGCCGAGTGAAAGTATTGCTTTTCATAAAAATGATACTGGCTGTGAATTTGTCATTTAAAATATATTTTACGGTCTGTAAACCATGTTGTGTTCATGGCTGTCTGGGACATCCAATCCTGGGGTTTCTGCCTCCATCAATGATTCTGAGCCAGCAGCACGCCCATCTTTTTCTTTTTCACAAATAAAATGCACAGCCAGTTGCCAGTTAGTGTCAGATGAAGAAATTACTTCATTGGTATGTTTCACCAGAGAGCCAGCTAAGCCGAACCAGCTTGAAAAGTATTCTCCTAGCTGCATAAACAATGAAGAATGCTAATGTTAGCTGTCAAGCTACTGTACCGTTCTGTCATAGCTAACATGCACGTCGAACAACACCAAACACAGCTGGCCTGCAAGAGACAAATCGCATCACAATCACATTTCTGTAGCTAATGCATTGCTATAAGACATTGCAAAGTTGCTATATAAATATAGAATCTGACATAAGACTTATCATTTGGCATTTTGGAATGCTACAGTAGCCCGCTTCCTGTCACTATATTCAGCACTGTACATTCATCATGAACAAAGACACAGGCTGTGAGACAACCTGGCAACCAATCGCGGAGCTGAGTTTTGATCAAAAGCAACTAGCAAGGTGGTGTCATGCTACAGGTTTAGGACTGCAGTTCTCCCTTGTGGACACTAGGTTGGGTTTCAAATACCCAATTGCACCTTTAAATGCACCTGTGGGACATAGCTCTTTATTACCACCAAAATACTGCATGCTGATTAAGTCTGTTTAAGTTAAGTTCAGTAATATTGTATAGCCAGGTTGATTGCAGTACAATTCATTTAACGCTGGAAGTTTGTATCTAGGCTAATTTCTGGGAAAGTTCTGAGAACATGGTGTTTGAAGAGTTATTTTGCCTGAATTGTATATATTTTTTCTTCACTGTTTGGTATCATTGTGAGTGATGCTTTGGGAATATAAAAATGGAAGATTATATATATATATATATATATATATATATATATATTAGTGTGTGTGTGTGTGGGCTACTCTACAGCGTATGTTCATTCATCGCTGCTTTATATACCTGTAAAGTAACCATGGCAGCAGCACAGCACCACACAATGCATAGAAATAAAAGGCACATTAACCATTAGCAAATCTGCTACACATCAGCAGTATGGTTTTCGGCAGTTGGCTTAGCTGGCATTATTTGTGTGCTAGGTCCCCCCAGACCCACACATTAAACAAGAGGTAAATCTGCTTTGGAGAAAAAAAAGGCTTTTTAATCTTTAAAGCAAAGAGTGCAGGACAGCATTTTTTATATGAACCAGTATTACAGTGTGGCAGAAATGTAATAATGTGCAGGTCTCGTTGCCCTATTATGACTTTGTTAAAAAAAGAAATAAGTGAAATTTCAATGGGAGTATTTACTATTGTTGACAAGGTCACTAACAATGCTGTACTCTAAGGGATCTCAAATTAAAATGCACAAGTTCCTACAATGACCAGCTGAGTACAGGCAAGACAGAAGTTCACACACACACACACCCACGAATGCGTGCAAGGGTGGATGGTGGCACACCACTTTCAACAGAATTGATTGGAAATGACATTAGCTGTTTTTTTTTTTTCCTATCCAGGGCAGCTTTCATAGCTTTTGTTATCACATACATACTTGTTGTAAGCAATTCAGGTTAGTACATTGCTTGAGGGTGTAAAAAAAAAAAAAATGGATTTCCCTCTTCAAGCTGAGTCCTCTTAACCACTCTGCCACATTGCCTGCCCAGAAATGAGGTTGTAGTGTAAATAGCCCGTAAATGTATATGCAGAAGATGTAATTTTATTACCAGGCCAGCCTCTGGGCTCTTCAGACTCTCGACGCTGTCTAACGCTTTCATATGCACTGGCAGTGCAGGTAATTATAGAGCCCGCTCGCGTTCTTCTCTCCCTTACTATTTGTGCTGAAGTATCGGAGCAGTCTGATGCACCCCACAGAAATTAATTGCTGAGCAATATGGTGCAGAGCCGTGCCGCGGAGCACAAGAGAAATCTGTCTTGCTTCATGCATAATAGAAAACGCGCAGAGAAAGTACGCAGTGTGCTTTGCGCGCTGAGCTACAGTGAGCGTCTCCACCGGTCCGGCGTCGAAGCCGACCTGTCCTCGGGCATTGGGGCAAGGCCGCATCATCCCCCACCCCCCCCACCCCCACCCCGACCCCATTGCATACGGTCTCACACGACTGAATGTTCACCTTCCCCTCTCCCTCCTTCCCTCCCTCCCGCGGAATCCAGAAAAGAAGAGCTGTCTGCGGGCGTGTGTTGTAAGCAAACCCTCCACCGCTCCGCGCTCTGGGCGGCCCCTCTCTCATTTGATACGTTTCATTTGATGGCTACCGGTTGCGTAGAAGTGTCCTGGCGTGCGGGCGCCAGGCCTGTGGTGTAATCCTCTGTGAAGTGCCTCGGCCTGGCTGAACACTTCTCAGCCGTTACGGGGCCTCGGGAAGGTATCGAGGGGGCCTGCCAATTAATGGGGCTTGAAGGCGGTGGATCGGGCCTGGAGCCGATGTGAACAGGTCCGGCAGTGGGGCGCGGGTTTGGAGGGACGGGCACTGGTAGAAAGGAAAGGTATAATTCCAAAAGAACACTTTTGTGTCTGTGGATGGAAAGAAAACCATCCAGGTGCTGGCAGTTCACTTTTCCATTTGCCATTCCATTTTCTCACCCGGCAATAGCTAAGGTGTTGTCCCCTAAACTAACTTGTTAGAGCTGCTCCCCAAAACGGTTTCTGTGACAAGATGTTTTTTTCATTACCCTGAGAAGGAAAATTCATTTAAAGCCAATTAGCATTTTTTTTTACAAAGTCATTGTTTGGTTGATATTTTAATTTGATATTGATATTTTAGGAATTCTTGTTGCTGTGTTAGATGTGAACAGAACGCGCGCCATTTTGGAACATTTTCAGCGCAAAGAATGGATGAATGAGGACGGCTTGATTACGGCACTAATAGGGCTAATTACCTCCTGCTTTGTATTCCTAGGATAATGAAGCATTCTTCTTAGTAATAAATGCATGTTTTATTTTCTCACAGGGACGGTCCTGGTCGAAAATATGCAAATAAATGGAAGATCTCAAGACCCAGACCGGACCATTTCCTTGTCCTTGCGAGACAACTACGACCGCTGGGTTATCTTGGACCCGGTGGCACAAAGATTATACCTAAACAGCACTGGTCGAGTTCTCGACAGAGACGTAAGTATGCACGGCTAAATACGCCGAATGTTTGTTCATGTTATTCCCCGCTGCAGGTATTTTCATTCATTAATATGGGGCATTATTTATCATTGTTAACTGGGCTATAAAGCCTACAGACCTCAATGAGAAGTTATGTCACATCCTGCTGTTTCAATCAGAATTACAGCCTTCCTACCAGAATTAGATTGCAACACCTAATTGGCTAGATATCCAAAGATTTATCAATGCTTCTGCATCTGTTTGGCACACAATCATCCATGTATTTTGCCTGAAACAGGGAAATGTCATTATATTGTTGCCATAGAAATGAATAATGGAATATAAAAAGGCAACAATAATCAGAGACCGCCAGGGGATTCTCACAACTGTGTTCTTTCCCAAAAGGTATATATAAAAATTCCAGTAATGGCCGGCACATGCCTGTAATGACAACATACTGTATTCATCCATGGTGTCCGAAAAAGAAACTCCTGCCAACTGTTTTTCATGCGCCACTTGAAGAAATGTCATTTTTGTCTTTCTACACGTAGATTGATGTTGTGTTGTGCTTGCCTGCTGTCTCGCTGGCCAAGGATTCCCTTAGATGTGCCAACTAATCAGGATGTTGCCCGCGATATCGACATGAAACGAGAAAAGAGAAGCAAAATTGAGACCGCCAACAAAGCCGCGTATCTCTCGAGCGCCTGCATCTTTCGGAGGCCGAGGAGATCATGTCCGTCAACAATGCGGGGAAAAAAAAGCTCTGCCCGCCTGAGAGGGTTCTGTAGCGGGGAGACGGTGCCTTTGATATTCCCGACGCAATTCCCTCTGCTTCCTTACAGCCTCCGTCCTACACCCACTCCATCGTGGTGCAGGTGCAGTGCACCAACGAGCTGGTCGGGACGGTCATTCTGCACGAGGTGCGGATAGTCGTCAGGGACCGCAACGACAACACCCCTCGTTTCCAGCAGCCCCGCTACTATGTAGCGGTAAACGAGGTGAGCGATTCCAGGCCCTCGACCCAGGAGACGCGATGGCGAACAGCAAGGCCCGCGCTCTAATCAGGCTTCCCCATACCTCTGATGTAATTAAGTCTGCGGAAATTGTTTTCTCCAGAGTTTTGGATTGATATTGCTCTGTGTAATGTAAATAAATAACTTTTCACTGCAGACGTTGCTGCTGCTGTTGTAGGGACGCATGTGTGAGAATGTTTCGAATTTGACTAACATTATTATGCTTGTTTAGATGGCAGATTTTCATGGTGCCATGATCTCAAATCACACCAGTGTTTGATTTCGTGCTTTCGTTTTTCCTTAATTGAAGTGGGCTCCATGGGCTTGTGTCATTTGGTAGAACTCCTGCAGAGATGGTTGATAGCTCTCTTTAAATATTTCTGACATTGTGCTGAGGTCTTGAAACTTAATGATTATGATTCTTTGCAGTGTCCAATTGACATGGTCATTGTGATGTTTCTATAAATAACTAGGGTTTCTTTTGAAAGAAACTGTTTTTTGCCAGATACTGCTAGCCTCAGGGTCCAAAATAACCTCTCTCTTTATTATTATTATTATTATTATTATTATAATTCTTATTATTCATCCATCCATCCATTATCTATACCCACTTAATCCTGGTCAGGCAGGTATACACCTTGGACAGGTCACCAATCTATCGCAGAGCACACACACCATTCTCTCACACACACTCATACCTACGAGTATGTGTGTATACCCGAGACTCGAACCCAAGACCTTCTTGCTGTCAGGCGACGGTGTTACCCACTGCACCACTGTACCGCCCCTATTACTATTATTATTGCTACATTAATTGAAAATTGGCTGACATCCAAAAAAAAATTTTGTATGACTCTGGTTAGGTACAACTTAAAGTAATTAAACTTTTTTGGGCGTAGCTGGAAGGCAGAAAAGTGAAGTCTACACGGCGAGTGACCGCAATGCAATTATCCCCCGTGCTCCTCGGTGACCTATCCGTCTGTGTGTGCGCAGTTTTCAAAATAGATCGTCCGTAGGCATTGGAGAATGCGCGCTGGTGAGCAGCTCCCATACCGAGAGTGGAATAGATACATGGCGATTCCGTGGCTTTTCCTTAATTGAAATCTGTTCCCAAGGGTGTCGTCTGCAAGATTTCGCTCGTTAGGTCAGAGCTCCTTCAGAGAGTCAGACAGCTTGAAGTACTGTCTGGACTACAGTCTGAGCCAGTGTCCAGTAGAACTGAAATTGTGATTTTAAAAATTTATTTTTTAAGTTAAATGTACAATTGACACATAGCTTAGGAGTTATTTCCGGTGTAACGCAGTCGCTCGGGCAACCTGTCAAGTCCAACCACAGTTCCTGATAAAATCAGCCTTTGCTAAGAGATTATCGAGCATAAATGTACTAGAGCAAACAAGGTTTATTGGTTACGACAAAAGCCCCTTTGTGGAAGGCCTGGGGCAAGGCTCTGGTAGTGCAGCGAGAGGGAACTTGGCTGTCGCCATCCCTAAAGGTATCTCCAACATTTCAGGCTCAGCGATAGTATTTGGACGGTTTAAGAGAAACGGTCTGCTTTGCACACGCATAGCTGCATGTGCTGTATTATAAAGGCCCATATCTAGTCTTGAGCGCACAGAACTTCATAGAGCACCTTCACAGTCTCAGCTGCTGTTCTCTGTGGCATTGCTTTGGGGATGATCAGAAATGACGGTTGAGAAGCAGTTTAACGCAGGGCCTGTGATGTCATGCTGGGGCATGTGAGAAGGCTAGCACTGCAACATTTTCTCTCAGCTTCTATCTCTTTGCATGAACTATGTAAGAAAATGCTCTTTCTCCTTGCAAAGACGTACGGTTGTCATACAGTATCATGATTGCTTTGCCCCATGAGGCCTAGTTCACTGTAGAAGGGCTTCATAAATATATGGATTCTTCCTGGTTTGAACATGCTTTGGTCTAATGCATTTCTGTGGAGAAAATGGTCCATTGTGCTCATCTTGTGATCAGAGGGACAAATGAATGAACATTTATCTCATTTTAAAAGTTGTACTGTAGCTTATTATAATAACTTATTTCCGTCTTTGTTCACGTGATATAATTTGTTCACATATAGGTTTGACATAGTGGCGGTTTATCTGACATGAAACCCTAATGCGGTCTGTGCTGCGTGGTACTGTTCCATATTGTTAAGGTTTTTCCAAAGGCATTGTCTTAGCCTGTTGCCTTTATATTCATCTCATGTGATTCCTTGACATTCTGATTGCTAATTCAACTGGGAAGCGGTGATAGCATTGCATGATGGAAAGCTGTAAAGTAGAACCCGGCAGCGCTTCTGAACAACCCTATAGATTCCTTGACATTTAGCCGTCAGGGAGTTACCCGGGAACATGCGTGGAGTGGGTAATGGACGCCGGTGTGCAGTTTGTCAATGCGCGCAACTCACGCTGGTCTCCTTTAGCCTGATTTAGTCTCGTGTCCGTTCGCGTAATGAATTCACTTTACTGGTGCTGGAGCTCTCACAGGGTGATTGCGTAGTAGCTGATCGTCCACGCTGAGAAAATGCAAACCAGCATCCACCGAGCAGTGGAAAGTGAAAAGCATAAAGAAACATGGAGTAGAATGTAATCCTGTGAACTGCAGTATACCTATATTTATTCCTCTCCCTCCCTCTCTCCCCCTCCCTCCTCTCTCATCGCTCCTCTCTCCTCTCTCTTTGTGATAGATTCCCCTGTTCTGGTCGTTCATTTCAGTAATTTAGGATAGGTGTTTTGAAGAGGCCTCAGACAGCAGTCACTGGATGGCTGATTAAAGAGAGAGACAATATTTAATCATGATGCTGGTGCTTTTCTCAACAGTTGGACACTGAAAAACACGTTTGTGGTTGGTAATCACTCCTCTTATGAAACAAATGATGGAGGTGTCTGTTTAACATTTGCTGAAACATTGAATGGTGTGTGTGCGTGTGTGCATTCGTATGTGTGTGTGTGTGTGTTTGTGTATTCTGGCTGTGATTCAGGACCAAGGTGTAGGATCACAGGGAAATGATACCATCAGATTCCTAGAGCTCAACAATGCAAGCAGAGAAAAGGTTATGTGAGAAAAATGGGAAATAACCGGATTTAGCATTCCACTAGCTTGTGCACATCATTTGTGATAGTATGTTTTGGTGCTTCTGCTTTAAATTAGGCCTGTAATACAACCCATTATTATACATGTTGGAGAAAATATAGTACATGTACCAAAATGCATATTACACTCATAATTACTTAAAAAAAAAATTGAAATAAGATGTCTTAAAATCAGTTAGAAATAGCATAACAGCCCACTACTCTAGCTGCATTTAAATAAGAGTGTAAAATCACGAATAATTAATTGACCTCCAAAAGGAACCTCTCTAGCAAGAAATGTTAAATAAAGAGGCTTTTTATCCCTCTCTGCTTTTGATCAAAGTTGTGCTTTACTTCCAGTCATCCTCCAAGATATTTATTTCTAATTTACATAAAAGGGCTAATGTATTTGAAAAAGCATGATAACATTGTGTTATTAAACTATTATTTCCTTTGACTGCAAAAAAATAAATACAAGTTAAGTATGTTTTGTTGCCATTGGCAACAATGAGTAATTTTCTCATTTTACAGTCTGGCACAATGGTTTTTATTTTTGATGTACAGCTTTGTGAAGCCCTTCAAATGTCTGCTAATTATCATAATTAGCTCCATTTCTCCAAGTAACTTGTTGATATTTTCATTTACACTTATCTTCTGAAAATACGTCAACTTATTATGTGTACCTGTGAAATAACCAAGGTTTGCATTGATTATGTCACAAGTTCCAGGGGGGACTTGTAGAAAAGAACAAAATAAATTACCTGTATGTGGTTAGAAATAATTGATGGCAGAATGCAGACAGATTGCATACTGTTGTGTGACATAGATGGTTGATTATATCATAAGCACAAATGTTCTAGAGTCGGCTTCTAGTCGTGACAGCCAGCCACCAGTTCTACCACTATGGGACAATGCTGGCTACATGTAAATATAAGATACATGTTTTGTCATTTTTTCACAGAACTGTCCTAAGTTCACTTTTAAACATATCTGATCTAAAA
This sequence comes from Anguilla anguilla, assembly GCF_013347855.1. Lineage (NCBI taxonomy): Eukaryota > Metazoa > Chordata > Actinopteri > Anguilliformes > Anguillidae > Anguilla > Anguilla anguilla. The sequence goes on along the minus strand of NC_049202.1, from coordinate 11,784,916 downwards.
TATGAGTGAAGCATAAAATTAAATTTTTAATTTTTAATCCACAGAAACTGCAAGACATATTCATTGACGCTATGCCATTACATGATTAGCTATTATGCTAAATGTATAAAGAATCATTTGGCAAACTGATTCCTCTCGATCTTGAAATTTCTTGTGTTTCTGTGTTCTTGGAGAGCCTTTCAGAATAGCGTCCAGGGAACCATCTCAGGAAGTGAAATACAATTGAGTTCCCCAGTGTTGCCAAGCTCTCTCTCTCTCTCTCTCCACTCTGAGCTATTACCTGCTATTTCTGCATCTGGGGCACGGGTGTGACAGGTGGAATAAGTGCTTTGGTGGTGTCCAACAGTCTGCATCAAAGAATGCGATGAAGAACTGCGCGTAGCGTGGCGGTCGGGGTATGGAGGGCATAAGTCAAACTCTGTACGGCCAATCTCCTGCTCTACGCTAGCTGAAAAAAAAAAAATATATATATATATATATTGCTTCTTCCTTGTCTGAGCTCCAGGTTTCACTCAAGCTGTTTACTGTGGCTGCTGAGGGTTTTTTTCTAAAGATTAAAGGTAGTCTTGTCCAAGCATTTTAAGGTTCACTTTAAGAAAGAGTTTCTTTACCCCTTCCCTCTCAAAGCTGACCCCCGTTGGCACGACCATCTTCACCGGCTTCTCTGGAAATAATGGCGCCACGGACATCGACGACGGGCCGAATGGACAAATCGAGTACATCATTCAGTTCAACCCGAATGACCCGGTATGTACACCCGGACCAATCAGAATTTTCCCTGAGTTATTTTTGATCCCAAGAGGATAGCATTACAAGAGCTGCAGTGTGTTTATCAAAGGGCCGTAGAATACTAGATAACCATTCAGCAGGATCGTAAGAATGGGAATGTGTTTTAAGTGTCTGGGGTATCCAAAATGTCAGTGGGCAGGATCAAAAGCTTGAACATATTTGTCTGTGTCTACAAGAGGACTGGAATACTTGCTGCACCTGGCTGTTTATCTTCACTGTTGAGGTAGTGTGTGTTTATGCTGGAGTCGTTTAACCTGGGGGGGGGGGGTGGGCGGCCTCTTCTGTAGACTTCAAACAGAACCTTCAGCATCCCTCTCACCCTCGCCGGGTCGGTCGTGCTCAGGGAGAGGCTCAACTACGAAGAAACCACCCGTTACCTGGTCATCATTCAGGCTAATGTAAGTCCACCGTTATCTCGTCCTCCATAAGTGCTTATAAACATTAGCTGTTATGAAGGCTTCTCCAACTGTGGCATAATGACTTGTTCGCGTTTGAGGGTTTGTTTTAGGTTTTTGTTTTCTTGTGATGGGATGAGTGCAATTTTGCTGCTTTTCAGTTCTCTCTGTGAGAGCTTTTGTCTAGGCATGTGTACGGCATCGGGGGTGGATCCTTAAATTTGAAAATTGTGATGATAGGAAATTCAGAGAAATTATATTGGTATCAAACCAAATTAAGTCAGCCTTGAACTTGCTTGAAAGTAGAAGTTCTTACAAAAACATTACTACTACTTCTAGTACTACTACTAATAATTATAATTATAATAATTATAAGAAGAAGAAGAAGAATGTTCTACTGGAAAATGAAAATGCTATAAAATGTTATGCTCCATTATGGTCATTTTGAATTAAAGGCTTCTAGAACACAAAACAAATAGAATAAAGTTATTCATTATTTGAAAAATTACAAATATTTAATATGTATTCCAGAAATCCTTTGATTGTTATCTTCAGAGGAAGCATCTTTTTATTTTGTGTCAGTGTTAATAATTTGTACGAGAAAGGGATCTGCCACTCTGGTGTATTAGAGTTATTAATGAACTGGCTGTTAGATTTGTGTTATGATTAAAAGTAAGCAACAGCTACCTGAACACTTTTAAATATTTTATCAAGTCTTCTGCATTATGAATAGCAATATTGCTTAATGTTAGTATTTGTGTAGAGTCAAAGAACCAACTGAGAGATTGATTTAATCTTGCCACAAAGTCATTTAGCCTCAGTTGCAATTACTAATTCATGGCAATGTTACCAATATTGCAAGGAAAATAAGCAATGGCTTTCTAATTGTTAAAGTTAAGACTAAACCATTTTGAAGGAATATTGACAGAAGCCTTAGATTATTACTCAGTGTTTCAGCCTGATTTCTGCAAGTGATATAGTATAGTAAATGCATAAATGTAGATAAAAGGTAATCATTATGTAGTTTTATATTGACAATGAATGTACATCAACATATTGATCATTATTAATTATCAAGTTTTTTTTTATAAGCACTTCCATGTTCACTTGGATATCACTTGGAATAGATATTGTTTTATAATAATGGGGGATTTTGTGTGTGTGTGTGTGTGTGTGTGTTTGTGTTTGTGTATTCTGACTGTGATTCAGGACCAAGGTGTAGGATCATAAGGTAGTGATACTATCAGATTACTAGAGCTCAACAATGCAAGCAGAGAAAAGGTTATAGTGAATAATGGGAAACAGCAGGATTTAGCTTTCAGCAAGGTTGTGCAGATGGTTTGTAATAATGTATGTTGTGGCGCATCTGCTTTAAATTAGGCCTATTATACAAGACATTATGCATGTTAGAGAAAGTATAGTACATATTCTAAGGCTGTATATAGTATATAAGGCAGTCATTCGTACATGGATCTCTAAATATGGATGTAGATACCCTTAATTTAAAGCTGACTGTCTGCACTTTAACCTCATATTTATTTTCTCATTTCAAATCCAGTGTGCTGGAGTACAGAGTCAAAACGTCCAGATACTCACAGACTGCCCTGTATACTGAAAACAAGTATACAAGTTTTGAGAAAATCAGTCCTTTTTTTAGCTGTGGGCTTTGTGTGTTTTAGGCATATTAGGCACTGTATATTAAATTGCAAGCAGGTACAGACATTCCCAGCAGGCCGAGATGCTATTGATTATTCCTGTGAGGTTGCCATTCTTTCGATCGTTAATGCAACTGATAATGTTCTATAGCCCTTCGCAATACAGATTTACCTGTGCCTAGCAACCATAACACCACCTGTCCTGTCCTCCCACCAAATGATGTCAATTCATTCTGTAATGGAATATTTCCTGGAAAAATCAGTTTTCTGCTCAAAGTGTATGTTGTTGTAATCCACTGTTATTATTATTATTATTATTATTACTACTACTACTACTACTACAACTATTACTGACTGCCACTACTACTACCACCTGAGACTTAGACATTTCAGAAAAGTGTTGAAAAAAACTTTTACCCAAGTATTGAATGACAAGGTTTGATATTTTACCCTCCCAGAAACACTGAGAGTAAGAACCCCACTGTGTCCCTTGCTTTTCTTAATAGTGAAATGATTGACAATGAAATTGAGAAGTAACATATATTTCAGTTCAGCCAGTCATTGGTGCTAAAGACACCATTTCCAAAAGAAAGTGCCAGAGGCTGCCGTCATTTCTTCACTGGACATATTTGCGAGACTTTGGGTGTAGGCGGTGTTTTTCATGAGCTGTATACTGTTCGTGACAAGGTTCTATTACTGTTGCAGAAAGTCTTGCTTCTTCAGAATGGACTGTCTAACATTTTTGTTTACCATTCAGTTCTTGAGTGATGAAAAGAGAGCTCATAAGTGCATTGGCTTCAGGTGTAAAAGGGAAAAGAAGGTTTGAATGAATGAAGGAATGAATGAAACATTGCATTTATATAGCACTTTTCCAGATGCTCAAAGTGCTTTACAGTGAGGAGGGGGAAACTCACCTTAACCACCACTAATGTGTAGCACCCAGCTGGGTCATGTACAGCAGACATTTTGCACCAGAACACAACCACAGCATAGTGTAGGGGATGTAAGTGTGCGATGTAAGTGAGTGCGATATTACATTACAGGGCGACTGACATTGCATCCAATTATACAGCTGGATATATACTGGAGCAATGGTACAATGGCCCAACGGCAGTGTCCTACCGGGCACTAACTTCTTAGCTATTATACTGCACTGCCGCCCTTCATATTGATTCATGCTACTCCCACAGCCACAAAAGGTATCAAGTGCTTACTGAGCAGATGTTTCTACCTGCAGGACCGGGCCCCTTACCCTAACGACAGGCTGACCGCCACCACCACGCTAACGGTGGACGTGCTGGACGGGGACGACCTGGGACCCATGTTCCTGCCCTGCGCGCCGGTGGGCAGCACCCGAGACTGCACCCCGCTCACCTACAAGGCCGTCATCCTGGAGCTCACGGACCCAGTAAGTCCTCTGTACCGCGCGTTCCCGCCCGCGGCCCGTCCCCATCCGGGTGCGAAGGCTCTTTCATCGCCGTTTCCTTGACGATGCTCCGACGGCTCGCCCGTTTAAAAAAAAAAAAAAAAATTAAAAATGCCACACTTCAAGAAACTACTGACGCGGTGCTTCCTGGAGTGAAAACTCACACCCAGTCAGCTTGCTCTGGGCTCTACTGTTTGCATTCCTAATCTCCAGGGCTGCACATGTCACTGGAGCAGCATGAATATTTCATTAAATAACAAGTCGCACGATTTATTTATTTATTTATTAACTTTTTGGGGGGGGGCCTGAGAATGCTGGTGAGGTCTGTGTTACGGAAACGTGATATACAAGCTGACGTCCCTGTCTTTCCGTGGTTATTCAGTGGTGTGCAGGATGGGTAGTTGCTGTTTATCATCAGATCAATGTTTGCTGTGGATCACACTGGTGGCTGTGACATAAAAACCAATTGATCTGCTAATCATCGAGATCATCAGAAATTCCAGGATAATGGTGGAGAAAATGCATTGTCAGGAGGCTGTGTTGACTCACTGAGAAACTGCGTAGCATAAACCTTTTTAGCGGGAATGAGATGGAATTGGGATTGAGTCTTTGACGTAGTTAGAACCACAGAACCTGTCCTGCGGTGTATTGTTTAGGCTTATGCAATATTAATGCTTTCTGCACACTTCGAGATTTTACCATGATTCCTTCAGAGGTGATTTGGCATAATGATAAAGGAAACCGTCGCATTTCGAAGTACTGTAGGTCTACCAGTTTCAAATTTAGAAGAACTCAATTAAGAGGGAAAAACAATGTGTTCCAGCAGACCATTGGAAAAAAACATAAATAAAGGCATAGTAATAAACAGCAAAATCATGAAAATGAGGTACTGAATTATTTAATCAAAACTTGGCTTGTCGTGACTTCCTGATATTTAAAGCATGCTGCTGGTGTGTTTCTTCAGACTCCCTAAGGTTTTAGTCTTTGTTTCGCATTTGTCAGAATGTATTCACCTACTCTGATGCAGGCTGACTCTTACAGTCCATCATAATCTCAGGACTGCACTCAAAATTATTCTTTCTACTCTGTGTGCAACAGCAAGTGATGCAAAAAGTCAGCATACACTAAATTTCTGAAATTCAGAATTTGCCGGTGATTTGTTTTACACATTGGGGCTCCAGTACCTGAAAGTGGGGATAGCAAATTGCAGAAGTCAATTTATATGTAATGCATGGCTTGACAAAGAAGCAAATTTAGTGTCAGAAAACTGGATATAGAACAGATCTGTATGGTCTCTGCTTCTCTCTCTGCTTCTTTGGTTTGTTACTATACATTTACAGTATGAGACACTCTGGGTTTACCTGGAAGAGAAATCTCTTTTTGTTAGCCTTGCCTCCAAGGCAAGGCTAACACTCTGCTGCAGAGAGAATCAGTCTATCACAGTTGTTTGATCTGCTTGGTACGAACATGCCAAACATGCCTTTGCGCTCTTGTTTTTGTAACTGTGATAGGCTAAGTACCAGTTTTGTATCAACTATTGACACCGAATGACTCCTACAACCCCGTACAACGCTGTGCTTTTGGTTGTTAATCCACATTTCGTTTAAGGATGTCCCGAGTTCCCAAGTTTTGCTTGTGGGCCAAAGAGGGATCGATACGATAGGAACAGCATTGATCTTGGTAATCTGTACTGTGAAATGGACTCGTGGACTGTACTAAATGATGTGACTCTGGTAGCAGAGCCCAGCCGGATTCCTTACAGACACTTTCACAGCAAGGCAAAAGGGAGACAGAGGAGGCACATTCTCTTATAAGGAGATACAGGTGCCGTGTGCTCCACTATAGTGAAAATATGATCTGGCGGTATCTTGAGAAAGTGTGAATATGCTGTAGTCACTTTTGTGTTGTATCACGTTTAATGATCTGCGGTCGAGAAAATCTACAATCGTTACCTCTCCTGTAGTATTTTGACGTGGTAAATATTCTTATTTTGGCTTTCCTTTCATTGGCATGCTATATCCAGGTGTTTTGGTCAGTTTTCCTGTCTTTAGGACTGCTCACTACGGGCCTCCAGTGAATGCCACACAGCTGAGAGTGATTTGTCACTGATGCCTCTATTAAAGTGGATGACATGACAGTACTCTGCCCATGGGCAAGTGAGGGATGACTTGAGATTTTGTGACATACTGCAATAACTGTTTCCATCCATCCATCCATCCATCCATCCATTTTCTAAACTGCTTATTACTGGTCAGTTTCAAGCCTATTCCAGCATGCATTGGGTGAGAGAAAGAATACACCCTGGACAGGCTGCCAATCCATCAAGGGCCCACACGCCATTCACTCATTCATTCATACCTATGGACAATTTACAGTCTCCAATTACCATAACCTGCATGTATTTGGACTGTGGGCAAGCATGTATGCTTGCTTCCAGTTCCATTTTTTTGTCTCTTCAACATGGAAGGGGTATTTTCCTTCAGTGCCCCAGGATTATGGTTGTAGCTGGGTATGGATGAATGAATTAATAAATAATTTATAAATACATTTCAACCATCTCAGTTAATCATTAAATTGATATCAGAAAGGGCCCAATGACTGCCAAAAGCTCGCGCTGGGTGGTAGGAATTAGGGGCTGGGCTGGTCGTTTGGGGGGTGCTTAATGACAAGTGCAGAGGACAACGGTATTGAGCTTGTGGGGAACGTTATTGGGGTTTAACAAATTTAAGGGGTCCGAACAGTCTGCTACCAGAAACCTGCATGTATGCAATCATGTGCAAGCAGTAACAGGTGACCTGAAGAGAGCCATTCTGCTTGAAGAGGGCAATTATATGTGAGATACCGATGCTATTTCTTCTACAACCATTTTCATTTCAACTCGTGAATAATGTGGCTTGCCATGACACTAACTGATAAATAAAGCACAGTCATATCTGATACTAAAAAGTGTTATAAGAAATAACATGATCACTGAAGCTCCATTTTACTTCTAATTTCCCAAGCCTCTAAATTAAAAAAGGCTCACAGTTCACTGCAAAGTGACCCATGGAGGTACAATGAGGAAAATCGTGCTCGCTTCAATATTTTAGTGCATTTTAGTTTGTTGTCAACCTTCAGGGACAGACATTATGATGGTTGACAGAGGAAACACTTTGTGAAAGACTGTGACCCAGTATTCACAAGTAACAATAGCTCTTATCAAACCTCTAAAAAGCAAACAAATTCTTGCCAAGGACTCCATCATTCATGACGCTTGTCCGTTATAGATGCAGGAATAATTTTGCTGCATCTTGTCTGGTAGTCTCTTAGATGGCCTCTCTCCCATCTGAGAATGACTGTATTATCTCTAATGTCCTCACAGTACCTCACACAGAAAGAAAATACATGCAGTGCAGTATAACTCTTCCTTACCTTATCATTAGATACAAGAAAATGCACCTGCTAAATGAAGTCGCTAACGGAAAAAGAGACACCCCTGCCTGTTTCAGCTTACTGTGATATAGTATAACCAACATGGGCCTTTGGGTTCAACAGGCTGTAGGATATGAAGCAGCAAGTATGAAATATTTCGACTTCTCCGCACATTACAATGAGTTCAGTGGACTCAGAAATGGATTGAAAGACTGCAAAATGATTTTAAGGACAAAGCACCATAGTGGTTATATACTGTAGCACATTCCCCCCTGACAATTTGTTCGACATTGAGTCAAGCCGCAATCACTTCTCTACCTTTAATAGATCAGTGTTGCACTCATGGAATTGCCTACGTCAAAAAAACTTTCAGTTCTGCCTCACTAATCGACGTCATATCAACTTACATGACCGACATTGATTAGATGTCTAACCAACGCACTGGTAGGTTGGAGAACAGTGTCACTGGTCAGAAAAATCAGCTCTGAATCATCAAAGTAAAGAGACCTGCAACTAGAACTGAATGGATCGAGTAACAGCCATGAATTGGTGCTGATGACTCACTCACCTAGAGCAATATCTTTAAGAAGGAAAATGTTTCCTCCACAGAAGACTCCAGGTTAGTTCTTCTGTGGTAGAGTACAGTTGCTTTTTTGTGCCCACCGTTATGAGAAAGGTCAATTTCTGGGATACTCAGTCCCAGGTTCGTAGCACTTGCTCTTGAGACTCCAAAGTGTTGGTCATTGTGTGCTGCTTTGTCATCTGAGGCTTTCTTTTGTCACTTACCAAATGCAATATGGCTGTTCAGGAGATCGCCAGAGGACCCCAATATGTAATCAAAGTGAAGAAGTTGAGTCCTGCAATCTGAGATTTTGCTGTGTCTGTGCGTCACCTTTTCCAGAGGGATAGAGAACAGCACATTTTTATGGACTGGACAAGGATAAAAGTGCTTCTAAAGTAATACTTCTGGCAGTGATTATGATAGTTTCATTATTAACAGGGCCTGTCAGTATTGCAACCACTGACATATGATGCTTTGTCATTTCTGTAGGGGTAGGAAGGATGTTTTCTTCTGTAATACTGTGGTTGGTGTACTGAGTGGTATGTGGGAAGGGTTTGGGGGGACTGAATATATTCAGAACGCTCGGATGAGTAGCCTCATGAAAACACAGGCCTACCTAGCATAAAAAGGATACTCTGTACATCAATGTAGAGTATCCTTACAAGTCTTAATGACATACATAGAGTAGTTCTCTGAGCCTTTTTAGATAACCACTTGAAATGCATAAGCCTACTCACAGGACGAAGACAAGCATAACCCCCCCTCCAAAGACTGTTCTGCAGGAAGCCACTTCTTTTTACTCTCCAGTCCATCAACTGAGTGGTGTGGTCACTGAGTCTGGGGAGTATCCTGCATATCCGACTGATGCAGGAAGACTCTCTGTGGGCTTGCCGGCTACAGTCAGCAGTGGTGCAGGGTTCAGTACTTTCAAGACTCAAAGTTAAAGACAAAGTTTAAAATAAAAGTTCAATCAAGGTTAAAAACAAAACCTTGATTGAATCCATGCTCCAGTGTTTTAGCTATATGAACCATCTGACAGCCCTCTGTAATTTGATTGACAAGTGTAGAAGTTGTATCGCTTTAATATGAAGGTGATTTAGTCCCTGTGACTTTCACTGTCAGGGAGGCGAGAAAACAAGGCGAGCTGATCGAAACAAACAACGGCCTCAAGCAAACGAGCCCTTAAGTGAAACCGTGTCACATGACCTCAGCCCCGGAGTGGCAGAGCGGACGTGGTTATGAGCGTGGATGTACTGATGCCCGGGGTCGTGCTGTTGGCAGACTGGATGGAGTCTGGCAGGGATCTGACAAGCGCACATGTCACCTGTCAGGTCAGCGTGCTGGGAGAGACAGGCGGGGTGGTGGTGTGAGCACAGCGGCTAAGGTTATAGGTGCTATGCGGAACAGTATTGCTGCTACACGCCTGCTGTACCTCACACCTGTCTAAAGCCGCAGTCCTTTTGTGCGTAGCGCTGCATAGCAAATGTCTCTGCTCCGCTCTATTAAAAACCCTACGGTCCTGTTTTATGTTCCTGCAACGAATTCTCTGTTTTATTCATTACTTCTGTGAATGGGATTGATTCATTTGCTTATTCAATTTCAAATTTAGCCAATACATCATTAGTGTGCTGCATTGTTTGGTTCAGATAGGAAAATGTAAAATTAAAATGTAGTGAAGGACATTGTGTTTTTTTCAGCCGATGCAAGTGCCAAGCTAAAAATAGGCAAGGAACAAGTGTACGTTCAAAGAAGGCTGCCTGTTCATGAAAGTGGCCTTTAAGATTATTCCACATTTTTTAATTATTTATTAATTAAATAAATAAATAAATATGTTGCTTTTTCAAAAACTGAAAGTGCCCATCACTTTCAGGTTGCTGCTGTGGTATTGTGCACATTGTCTGTAGAGCTTTCGGGCAAAGTTACAACAGAAGTGAAGACCTCTTAGGTTGAAAATAATAGACCCAAAGCGCCAACGGACACATGATAAATCATTATTTCTTGACATGCACTTTCAAACTAATTGGAATTCAGGGGCATAGCTTTTTATTATCATGTTCCATTATTAGTCATGGCAAAGAAAAGGGGAAAAAAACAGAAGGTTAACAAAGTAACCTTTTCTGAGCGAACGGCAGTCTCTGGGTTGTATGATAAAGTGCGTTGTGTGGCAGTCAGGATGTGAATTTTGTCTATGAGGCAGCCTGCGGTGCGTGTGCGCACACGTGTGCGACTGTATATCATGTGTCCCATAAAGGATAGTGCACGCATAAATCTTCCGTGGTTTCCTTGAACGCACCGACTCAAAACAACACGGTGGACCGGTGGCTATCTTTCACTCTGGGAACAGCGGTACCTGCTTCCATTATCTACTGTTACGCTATGTAGAGAGGCAGCCGCTGAAAGTGAAAGTGAGCTGTTGCAAAAAGAAGCACTCTGGAAATATTACACTGAGAGGATTTCATCAAGTCATTTAACCGTCTGACTGAATGCGTTTAAAGGGGGGGTCGCAAAATATCAGCGTTAATGAAACCGGGCTATGAAAGACTGTCATGTGCTGCATTCCATGGGAATGTGCTCCAACATGGGAGCTCAGAGTTACGTGCTGGGAGCGTTCCAGTGGTTACTTTGCTGCAACCGTTAGTGACATTGCAGCTGGCAAGAAGCTGATGCTAGCACTGACATTTTCTAAAACCATCTGAGCAGCAAAAGCTTCAGAGATACTTTATAGCATATGCTGTTTGTTGGGTACAGTAACATAGATATTAGGAGTTAAATAAGTTTAAATCCTGTTACACGTTGTTGTGTATGCTCACATTTTAAGCCATTTTGAATGATGTCAGTTTCCTCCTACTTGCCGACCCGGACCTGTGAATTGATACCCGACTTTCTGATTTGAAATTCCGAGTTAACTGATGGCTCCAACGTATCTTTCCTGGTCTGAAGGTGGTAATTACGAGTTTCCAAGGTATCTGGAATTCAGCAATATACACGCATTGGTACCAGCAAGGAATAATGGGATAATGGGACTGCTTGCATCCAGTGTGTCGATGAGTCGATGAGTCACAGACTGTCTTAACCTAATTTTATTAACCCTGCACGAAATAGCCAGCAGCCAACTAGGTATTCTCATGGAATGATCTAGCTCCCCAAAAGCTATGCTCTGATTGTGGCAGATGCTGCAATTAGGAGCAAACAAACTAATCATACTTTGGGTCAGGAACACCCTGGAGAATAACTCACATGAGGACAGATGCAGATGCTACAGCTAAAAAACTTTTTTTTTTAAAATAAAATAAATAACCATACACCGACTTAGAATGAGAATGAGAACATTTCTGAGCGAGGGAGGGAGAGGGACAGAGAGAGAGAGCAAGAGAGAGAGAGAGAGAGAGAGAGAGCGAGAGCGATAGAGAGATGAAAATGTGTTAGCATGCTTTGGCTTGGAAGGCGAAACAAGCAAATTGCCTGTGACTTGGCTTTATTGAAATTGGGTATTAGGTGTCCCTGAGGTCTTCCGATTGTGAACAAGTCAGATGTCTTCCAGAACCTGTCACCAAGCAAGTCTACAATATTTAGCCGAACGCCCCTGCCCCTCCATAATGAGCCCCATAATCGAGCCCTGCACCAGCTCAAGGGATGTGGGGATAGAGACTCAGCATGAGACGGCTCAGCGGTCACTAAAGAAGGGGGGGAGGGGGGTGCAGGTACAGCTGCCTGGTGCCCCACAAGCAGGCAAGGCATGCCAAACAGGAGGCCTGTCCATGTTGGCTCTAGATCCATCACAAGCTGGCCTCGCCACTCCTGTAAGAGGAAACTACAGAGGTACGCTTATTGAAACGTAAACATGACTGACTGAAAACCCAGTACTGAGACACACTATATGAGAGGTCGAGTTTGATTGAATGGTCAATCACTTCCCTTGTCACCTTTTTGCTGGCAGACTGTTTGTGAAATACGGCAGGCAGGCACTGCTGTTGCCGCAGTGTAGTGGGAGTTAGCTCCCAGCAGGGAGAACTGTCATGACATATTGGATCTTGTGACATCAAGAAGCACAGATGTAAACTCACTGTAAACCTGCAGCTATTAAAAAACATGGACCAGTGCAGGTTGGTCCATCTTCAAAACGAATGTCCTTTTGTTATCACACAAAGTTCACGTGTATGATGTAGAGCAGCATGTGTACATTTAAACAGATAGGTGAGAAACAGTGCAAGACACCAGGGACTGAGCTACCCCTGTGAACATTTTTGAGGTGGAAAGTTGGTGAAATTTTGTCAGGCATTCAAATGAAAACTCAGCTACTTGTGGTTGAAAAGTGAAAGTTTTCTAGCTGACTAGGATGTTTCCCGGCTATATCCGGGTAAAACCTGAGCTGTATTGTGGTTATCCTAGTCTATGTCAAAATCTCTCAACCTAGATTTCCACCCCTCTAGACATCTAGATTCTGCCTTTTGCTCACTGGGGCTGTTCCCTTGTTAGAAGAGGGATTGGCACTTAGCAGTGCCACAGGGTAATTCTTGGCATGTTTCCACATTGATAAATGTCTGTTTAAGTTAAACCTTACTGCCAAACATTGAAGATATAAGAGCAGCCTAGTTTCTTTAAAAATGGGATTTCTAGCACTATTTTGTGACATTTTATTGTAGTTAGCAAGTTAGTTGGCAGAGTGAAAGATTTTGCCTAACAGGTTAACTGCCTTTGCTCAAAGGTGGGCTACAGTGGCTAACAAGAACACTCATAGAAAATTACTGTGACCCATGAGAGAGAATACAGATACTACAATGCAGAGGAAGGATAGCATGAGTCTATTGAGAAGTCCAAAATGGTAAACGAGATGATGGGCCAACTTTATTGAATCAGTGAATAGAGCCTGCAATATGGAGGCCTGTTATTACAAGGTAGCTAACCTAGGTGGCTACTATACAAGATACAGAATGGTTTCAACTGAATTTATAACTGCTATAATTTAACTTCCACTTGTGGGTGGTGGGTACAGCCTGTGACAGCTAAGTTTTACCGTGTTCTCAAGGTGGTAACAGATGTCTGTTAGCAGCTAGATGTTATGATATCATGAGTCTTGTGGAAGGATGTCTCCTCACTTGGGAGCATGGTTGATTCATCATTTTTCGACAGTTTATAGGTGCTTGAGTAATACAGAATGCATCATCTAGGAACTATAAGAACGAGGCAGATGTGTGCATTGTTTTTTTTTTATACTGTAGCTTTTATGGCATACGGTCATGCATGCACACGCACATGCATAATAGCATATTTTACTGAAAAGTACACATATTTATTCATATTACTCATCATCTGGCACCAAAGCAGCAACATTGCATCTCATTAGACAGTCCACTGGCTGTCTTCCCATGATAGAGGGGTGCCATCCATCTCATTTTTTAAAATACAGTATGGAAATAATGTGGGCTGTATATCAACAGAACTGAATAATTCAGAAACACTTTTAAACTTATAATGCTGTGTCTGGCATTATGTTCCAAGACTCCACAAGCATAATTATTCATTTAACCCTACCATTTATGAGACAAAACACTTTAGCATGCCAGAATTATTCATGAAAATTGGTCACGTAGAAAGGCTGCATTGCTGTTTTGGCTTCTGCTAATAGCGGCAAAATACAGCACTTTTCCAAACAACAGTTTACAATTCTCAGGCGTTTAAGAAATTTGCTGTTTTTTCCTTCCTATCCGAAGTTTTATGGTGGCTGAATGGGGTTGGTCGCAGTGGTAGACATCTTAATATTCTTGTGATTTCATCTTCAGTAATTGCAACTATAAAAGCCACTTCACAACCATTCCTTAAGTGTACATTAGTATTTCATCAGTTTCACTCTCCAGGCATTAATTATTCGGTAATTAGAAATAGATGAGCATTTTGAAGTGGGATGCTGAAAAATCGTATTTCTCAGCCCAAAAACAAAGAAAACAAAATCCTTCTTTTGGAAACTTAGAGAGTACAGGATTACATATGCAGTTCACTTTCAGGGAAATGTTATAATATTAAAATGTTGGAATAAAGGATATATGCAGACTTCTCCCTTTTCATGGTAATTAAAGTCAAATTTGACCAACATTTAATTATTTAACATTTTCACCTTCACCTTGTTGGAAATTCCACACACCTTTATGGTAGTAAAGTATTATTCAAACATATGAATGATTGAATAATCACTAATGAAAGGAGACTTTTGTGGAACTTACTGAAATGATGGTGTCCCATTTAGTCATTATTTCTCCTGTGACTGCAACCACTCAAAAATCATGACTTTCAGTCCAGAGAAATTAAAAGAAAAACACGACCAGGTTAAAACCTAGTATATGGCTGGACTGGCCGACCAATGGTGTGACATCATAACTCGGCCGACCAATGGTGTAATTTCATCACTCAGTCACTCACTCAGTCACAGACATTCGTGTTTGTAGGGCTGGCCAAAAATTGTTTCTGCCCTTCTTGTTTAAAATCTTAAAAGTAAAAATTGAAAAGCCATTGGAAATCTCTTTTTTGGTGTGAAGTGTAATGGTAACATGATTAATGTTACCACTAATGTTGTGATATTTTATATTTTATAGAAAAGTTGTATATGTATATGGTATGTTTATATGTATTGTGGGTTGAAGAAAACAGGAAATTCACATTTTTGGGTAAAATTGCTTTCATACTGTGAAAACGTTTAAACCCTTTGATAGACAACACAGCCATATTCCTGACCTGTGTAAAGGAGTGAAATATTTTCATGTTTTTTTATGTTTGGCAGACTGATAGATTGTCAGAATGAATTAATATATATATATATATATATATATATATACACCCTTTACCATATTAATAGGTATTATTGTAGTATGAGCCTTTATGGTTTTTCATGACCATTCTGTTGTAAAATACCTGTAGATAATGGCTGATTGAATGGGTTTCCCAGCTAATCTTTGCTGTGAAGACTCGGGGGGGAGGGGGAGTTTGATTTACAGCTGACACAGTCATTGTAATTGCTGGGGATGAGGATTACTCGGCAAGTCGGAGAAATAAATCTTGACCGAAGGGGCTGGGTATGAGTGGCGGTTATTAGCCATGTGAACACGAGGGGGAAGGTAGGAATGCCGTTAACCTTTAATTACCGCTGAAGTGCATGTCCGTTATGCTCTTTTGTAAATTATTCCTGCTTTTACTGTCAAAGTTAAAATAGCAAATACCCTTCAGGTGTAAAAAAAAACGTGTCTGTGTGTTGTTAAGAGTTTTTTGTTCACTTCCGATATGCATATTCCAGCTGCATGGCTTTTTGAAAGGCCATTGTGCTGTGACTAACAGCACTCCTGGTGTGTTTCTCTTTATACTGATTCATTGTATTAAAAAGTGCTTTTTATTACATTATCTTACTCACAAAACATTCCCTGCAAACTGAGTGAAATGTCAGACAAATGAGAAAAAAAATACTGATGATGTTTACAAATCCTTTTAATGGATAATGATTTGCTTAAGTGCAAGCTTTCCTTTGTTTCCAAACAATGGAATAATCACGAGACACACACAGTATGTTTGTACAGTGCATTCATTAATGGGATTCTTTCTTACCAGACATTTCTGAATTCTGAAGCATTGTCAGTATTTGTTCCCAATTATTGCGATATAAAAATAAGTTAGGCTGAAGGTGGTATTTACTGTTTTTTTTATTTATTTATTTTTTTATTGCTAACCTTTTCAGTATGATGAATGATTTCCATCATTCAGACACACCTGCAGAGGACATCATAGTTACTAAATTTAAGAGTGCTATGGCCCCTCTGATTTATTACAAAAATGTGTCATTTTTCATATCACTCTCCATGGAAGAAGCTGGGTAGTCTAGGTTTGCTTTTCTCCATTCAGTGTGTTAATGTGCTGTGAGCAGCAGCACTGAGGCTGATCTGCATCACCTCCGGGGGGGGGGGGGGACACGACACGACTGAGGCCGCTCCATCATGCATGCAGGCATTTGGTACATAATCATCGGACGTATTGAATTTGAATTGTTTGACCGGAGTTCTCCTTTAAGGGTCCTCTTGTATGTTGGTATTCATAGGTGGCTCTCGTGGCTGGGAAAACCTAATTACATGTAGGATCAGGGTGATCTGCGACCATCCGTAGCCGTGGGGATAGACATGCAGACTTAGCATTATTCAGTGTGCGCCGTGGCAGAGCGCCCGTTCCCTGGGATCGCGGGTGCGAATACGAGTCTCGCCTGACTCCCGCGCGTGAATACCGCGAAGCACGGCCAAGGGTTTACTCACAACGGCCGAAACCGATCACGGTGCGCCACGCGTCACACCTAGCTTCTCGCCACTGAGAATTATTCGGCTGCCGAAAGCTCTCCTCGT
This sequence comes from Anguilla anguilla, assembly GCF_013347855.1. Lineage (NCBI taxonomy): Eukaryota > Metazoa > Chordata > Actinopteri > Anguilliformes > Anguillidae > Anguilla > Anguilla anguilla. The sequence goes on along the minus strand of NC_049202.1, from coordinate 11,768,309 downwards.
TAAAATAAGTTTGAAAAATAAGATATACAATTGTACGCCGCGTGCACTGTGCTGTCTGAACGAGCTGTATTGTTTTTTGGCATTTGCTTGGTTCTGAATTAGACTTCTCCTGAGCTAGCGTGAGTCTGTGTCTCTGCGTGCCTGTGTGCAGATGGGTGGATGTGCTCATCGCAGCGATGTCGTGGCGAGATGCACTTAAGGGAGCAGGGGCTCCTGCTGTTGTTTGTACACCCCGCCGTGAATTACATGCAGCCTTACATTCACCAGGGCTCTTATCTGGAGAAGGCCACCATGATTAAATTCACTGTTGATCACCTTTCAAGTGTGTCATGAAATTTTCATGCGAGCTGGAATGAGATAGGAGTTCTTTCCAGGTACATTCAGATAGCTAAGTGAGCCCCAAAAGTTCCTTTGGTCCTGTGTAGAATTTTTTCCGATACCCTGTCTGTGCTCCTTCTCCCATGGTCCATACCCAATTTTTTAACATTTGAAACGTGTCCCGAATGAAAATCGGAAGTGAGGTGTCACGAGCCCAGCCTGCTGAAATTGATATCACGTTTCACATGCTGTGTTTTGTTCTGAATTATGCTGTTGCACTAAAAAAATAAAAATGGCACGGACTGTTTAGCACATCCGAATGCCAGCTTACAGTGCTAGCTCTTTGCTTGAATGCTTTTCTTGAATGGAGTCACACTGGCATCTGCGACATTGGGATGGCAGGTATGCCATCCCGCCAAGTTACGCCTTGGCGGGGGCATGCCCCATACCTATACAGCACCGAGACTTTGGCACTTTTCAGGGTTCCCCACAGAAATAACCACAACAGCCACAGACACTCAGCCCTTAAAAACATTAAATTCTGTTCATTCTGACCCCATTTCAACAGACAGAATTCATAAACAACTTCACATGTCCACACAATAAAGCCCCAAACTAAGGGGATTTTGCGCTTTCTCCTTCTTCTTCTTCTTCTTCTTCTACTTCTTCTTCTCTTTCTTCTTCTTCTTCTTCTTCTCATTCTTATTTTTCCTGCCGCCTATCCCACTAACAACATGTCTCCCCATTGGACATTTCACTGACACCAGCCAAATCTGCACCTACACGACCCAATCAAAAACGCGCATACACACGCAAAATACCCATACATTTTTACTCTGAAACATTTTCTGTTCAAACAGCTAGTCTGCCTGTGGCCTAGTGGGTAAGGTTACAGTCTTGGGAACATGGGGTTCTAGGTTCAAACCCAGCGTGGAACACGTTTCTTTAACCTGCTTCAACCCTCACTAATAACTAGCCTACTTATCAATTATTGCTTTTGCACCATATTTACCCGCCGTTCATCGTTCTGTTATTAACCGGCTACAATATTGCTAAGCCACATGGATTCAACGGGAGCTCTTCTGTGCTTACTGGCCTGTGTTCTTTAAAACCACCGGCAGGTTTGCTAATGATATTTCACGCATTGCATAGCTATGGCATGGTGCTGCACTAACGAAGTCACAGACTGGTAAACCTCCGGTTTTAGGCTTGAACCCTGACTCGCCCTCAGGCAGATAATTTCCTCTTTTACACTAACGTTTTCTTACGCCTATATTTGCTTTACCAAAACTCACTCACGACCACCCATATGCATTTCATCACGGCAAATTCCACGGTATTCCTTTTATTAAAAAGTTACACCAGTGCACCACTGTGCCATTTCTACTAACTATATTTCTTCACTTGGCTACCGTACAAAACTTTCATATCAGCAAACGCCACATTTCTATTTCTACATTCATGTTACCTCGCTCTGTTCTCTATCTAGCCACATACGCTACACACAATTACTACTTATGTACATTCTGCAACTCCGCAGTTTGAACAGCTAATCCGACGGTGGCCTAGTGGGTAAGGTTACAGGCTTGGGAACACTGGGTCGTATGTTCAAGCCCAGCTTGGAACACGTTTCTTTTACTTGCTTCGACCCTCACTAATAATTGTCTACTACTTCTTAATTATTGCTTTTGCACCATATCTACCCGCCGTTCACCGTTTAGTTATTAACCGGCTACAATATTGCTAAGATATATGCATTATGACTTACCGTCTGTACGTTCAGTTATTGACCGGCTACAATATTGCTAAGCCATATGGACTCAACGGAAGCTCTTCTGTGCTTACTGGCTTGTGTTCTTCTTTAAAACCACCGACAGATTCGCTAATGATATTTCACGCATTGCATAGCTATGGCATTAGCTAACGAAGTCACAGACTGGTAAACCTCACTCACTCACGGCCACCCATATGCATTTCATGACGCAAATGTATTCATTTTATTTAAAAGTTACACCAGTTCACCACTGTGCCATTTCTACTAACTGTATTTCTTCACTTGGCTACCGTACAAAACCTTCATATCAGCAAACGCCACGTTTCTACATTCATGTTACCTCGCCCTGTTCTCTATCTAGCCACATAGTATCTAGCCACTTACTACGTGTACGTTCTGCAACTCCGCATTAAAACATTACATTTAAAATCATGATTCACTCATAAGTATAACTACTAGCACTGAACATGAGAAAAAAACATACGTGCAATAGATTACATTACAGTACAGGCAAATAATGAGTGCAATGTTATTTAACCCTCCACTTCAACAACTAACGTTCAATACCGACTGTTATATATACCATTTGATAAGGAATATAAGCTCGCTCATGGTCACTCCATTTACATCGCATTATACTCCGTGATCATGTCAACCTTCACCTACATGCCCATTCTGCTAAAAACATATTGTTTCAACTACGGAATTTCGTAATTTCATTTTAATTTCTCTCACACTGTTGCTTTCTCTCATATGCAAAGCCTGCTGGGACATATGCGTCTGCTCCTATTCTCCACTATCATGTTTTCCGGTTCTCGTTTAGCAAAACAGCGAAGAGGATTCCTACCTGCAGATAAGCCTATCAAAATGCCTTATAAACCTTACAAACACTAAAAGTGCATCTCCACGAAATAACAGACAATGGAGCAGGACAGAAGGATAAACCTTACAAACACTAAAAGTGCATCTCCACGAAATAACAGAAAACGGAGCAGGACAGAAGGCTACACAAGTTGCGACCTAGGGAGTTATAATTCTACGGGCGTGTTGATTATTTTGTCAGTCAAGGCTCGTTGGATGGACGTCAAATCCGTGAGTACATACCATATTCCATCTGCGTTCCTGATGCGTTTACGCTTACGCCACTGCATCCTTTCTCACAGCCACTGTTTTACATATATAGCAAACCGAAACTGCTGAACGGTACACGCTCATCAGACTGTACAGATTCACACAACGATAGCCATAATCCACAACCGTTTCTTGCAGGGTCGCATTTCTCACTCTCATAATAAAACGCTTTGCAAAAAGAACTGATATCTCATAAAAAACACGTTTTCAACGTACAAAAATGCCAAGTTACTAAAAAGTATTGATATCAAAATGACGCCAAGTTACGATACTACAAACAATATAGGCTATCTTGCCTCACCGAAATGACATAAGATGTATCTCAAAGCAATGCTACCCAATATTTCCTCAGTTCTTTCAAGTCACTTGGCCCTGTGTTTTCTAATCTTACCATTTCACAATGTCATGCAAACTTTCTGTCAGATCAAAGAGACAAATATTTCGAATTGCCTCATGGAACACATTGAACATTGTACATTGAAATTAATGTATAAATTCATTAATGTACAGAACTGCTGCTGAGCAACGACAGGAAGCACATTTCTCCAGAAAACATGTTTATACTTGCTTCTGAACTGAATTTGAGTACGTGCAAGTTATTGTATATTTGCTACATACAATAAATACTGCATGTAAAACACATATTGTACATACATACATAGAGAACTTCTTTATCCGCATGGGGACATTTCCCTGGCAGCATCTTACATTCACATTCACGAACACACTTGTACCAAGAAACATACTATCATTCACGCAACAGAAAGCCTGGGCAGCGAAATACATAGGCCTACATACCAATACAAATTGGACATACACACACCTATTCAATCAATCTTGACTGTGAGAGAGCCATCCACACATATGTTTGGCCTGTCCATGTAGTGCATGCTTATACACAGGGCCAAGTGACTTGAAAGAACTGAGGAAATATTGGGTAGCATTGCTTTGAGATACATCTTATGTCATTTCGGTGAGGCAAGATAGCCTATATTGTTTGTAGTATCGTAACTTGGCGTCATTTTGATATCAATACTTTTTAGTAACTTGGCATTTTTGTACGTTGAAAACGTGTTTTTTATGAGATTATGCAGTTACTCCTCCATGCCAAGTTTAGGTTTTTTTTTTTTTTTTTTTAAGATGGCGATATTTCCCAAGAACGACTCCTCCAGGAAAGTCGCTGTTTATTTCAGGGTGTACAACGAAAATTCCAGTTCCTGCAAATGTGTTTCATTGACTGTAGCTTCTTCACACTCACACTCAAAAACAAAAAAACATCCTCTTTTATTTCAGAGCAGAGTGAACCCCGTTAATGTCACTCCTCCCATTCAAGCGGTTGATCAGGACCGAAACATCCAGCCTCCGTCGGACCGGCCGGGCGTCCTTTACTCCATCCTCGTTGGTAGGTGCCTGTCAAACGCGCCGCCATCTGCAATCAGTCACCGCTCGCAGAAACCCCGGCCCCGGCTTTTTTAGAGGAACAATTTACTGCGAGAGCTGCATTAGAGAGGCAGCCCCGCTCAGTCACTGTGGGGTGCGGAGGGGATGGAATGCATTTGTGCGGGCCGACGGGGTGCAGGCCACCTGTCGAGAGGGAGAACGAGGCCCAGGGGGGCGGGGGGGGGGCGGGGGGGCACGCTTCCCTGCCCCCGCTCGCACATGTCAAGCAATCATTGGGGATTATGGGGTACTGGCGTCAGCGATGTTTCTGCAATTGGTTTAATTTTCTTTATTTCCGGAAACTTCCAAGCATCTGATGTTCCGCAGCGTATTATTAGAATTTTGCATGTGCACACATGGCTTTTTAACTGAATGTTGAATTCAATTCATTATCTGAAAGTTCTGCCGTAGTAAGAATCAGTGCAGAACACGTTGTAAATGTACTTTAATGTCGTAACGGAGCTGAGGTTGAATATGATAAAGTACTCACAGTCTGCACACCCCTGAAATTTCTTCTTCAGTGTCTCTTTATATTTTTCAGGCAAACCGGAGACGTACGCGGAGTACTTCACACTGAATCGGACCACAGCTGAGCTCCACCTCCTGAAGCCGATCAGCAGGGACCTGTACCACAAATTTGACTTGGTAATCAAGGTAATAATAGTACTTTAAATGGGTCAGAGACACACACGGCGACAAGAATGTTGATGTTTTTTTGTTTTTCTCCTTCTTTTTATTAGTCCTAAGAACTTTCCCATAAATCATTTAACGGGGTTGGGAATGCCCGGGCTCCAGAGCGTCATCAGGACGACTCGTGCGTAGAGCCGTAAAAGGCTGTCTCTCCGAACTCAGGAGGATGACGAACCGTAAAGAACGTCCCGCGTGCCAGGGGGATTTCTCGCACTGAGCGGGAAAGTATAGAAATCAGCCTGTGTGTGATATAACAGCCTTATCTGGCTGAGCGTGCTCCTGTGGGTTTCGTACCGCTGGCGCGAAGGAAAGGGGGGGGGGGGGGGGGGGTACGGTGAAATGGAGATTACGCCGCCGCGCGCTACGCGATGCGATCTCAGGAATCCGCAGAGCGCACACGCGAAGCGGGCGCCTGATATTTCTATTGCGCGCGGATCCGGCGTGAAGAAGCCGAGCCGCATCACGCTACACTTAGACTCTGTATCAGGAGCCAGGTGGAGCGGTCGCTGATCCGTGGGGGGAGGTAGGTGCGTGACGGAGTGCCGACAAGGGGGGGCAGGAAGAGGGCGAGAGCCCCGGCCCTCCTACCTCTGCCAGCGCCTGACCCCCCGCCCACCCGGCGCTGGAAATGGAACCAAGCTCTCCCAAAATGCCAGTCTTGGCGGAGAGGGTGAATGGAAAGTGACAGTTAAACTATGACTCGTCTGCCACAGAAAGAGTGCGCTTCTCTCACCAGCTGCTAGATACACTAGGAGACAAAATAACCCCATTTGCCAGTCCCTCCCTCTATGTACCAGTTTCAAAGGGCCTGGCCATTAGGACTGTTGCGTATATTGTTCTTCTTTCCTCTATCTGCCATACCCAGTTGCGTTTTTTTTTAAGTTAATGTTTTAAGAATGGGATTGTGCGGATTTAACATGTTAATCATATTCATTTGATCCTTTTGTCGAACGGTGAGCGTTTCATATTATTTCTACTCCCTCTCGTCGGTTCCACGTCCATTAAGGTCCTCTAGCAGATCAAATAAAGGTGTGCGTTTTCAAAAGGACTCGGTACAGTGGCATTGCAGGTGACAATGGCCTTGTGAATTCATTCAAATTCCCTTCACTGAGCCGCGATCCTTCCTTCTACGAGCGAGAGAGGACATTAAGCCATTGACGCCAGTCAGAGCACATATAAGTTGCCGTAGAATGCCATTTCAATAAGATGAGTGTGGGTGAGTATGCTTAACGTACAATTTGCTGATCACCCAGCCTTCTTCTTTTGGGTTGTCGCACCGTAAAAAAACCCTCTGCGACAGCAAAGCAGGTGTACTGGTTACAAACCCCCGGCTCTAGCCTGGTAGCACGAAAGGATTGAAACAACTGCTGGAGGGGTCTGTGCGATATCCCGGCGTGTGTAAACAGAGGTCAGGGGGCTACCATCTGCTGGATGTGATGTCTATGGTGCCTCAGGCAGGCTGGGAATGTGCAGTCAGCTGTACGGCCACTTCCTGGCAGTGGTCGGCGTGGTGCTGTCGCGTGTGCTCTTGATATTTAAATCTATTATGTTTATTCGAACCCGCTGTATGATGTTTGTTTGTTTGTTTGTTTTTATTTTTTTATTGTGTCATTGCACTTGACCCAAAGCTTTGATAATTGCTTGCTGACAGCTGGTTGAGAAATTTTAATTTGTGCTGTCTATAATTAGTACTTATAACTGTCTTACATTTGTATAATTAGATTGTACTGTGTGTTGCATTGGGGCTATGTTAAAGAAAAGGCTTTTGGAATGACTGCGAGGAAGTCATTATCCTACACTGATTTACACAATTATCATCTCAATATCTTAGCAAACCAGCTTGAAAAAAATAACTACACAATGCCTTATCAGTAACTGCAGAAGTGTGCTTATAATTAGATAAAACATTGTTTCTTTAATTAAAGTGATTGTCCTCTGGATAAATTCCCTATTGTTTGCTTATAATAAAATAGTGACACTATTTAGTAGTTTTGGTGCTACTGCTGAAAGCCTTGACTCATTTGACTATTTAAATGTCTTAGTGATCAATCTTTTTTATGGATTGTGCAGTTCCTGGCTGAATCAAGCTTAGTTAGATACTGATGCTGTAGAAGTAGTATTTCTGGAATAAATAAATAATAATAATTTTAACATCCACGCAAAGTTTATAACCTCTCGTCACTGAATCAGTCCAACCCGCAATCTGATCAATAATTCCAGCAAAATAATCTGAGATTTGTTTTATGCTATTCAGCTGTTCAAATATGCTGCCCATACAAGAAATGTATCAGGATCAAAGGGAAGAGGATGAGGTTCACACTCCTTTCCCGAGCACGCGTGTTTGCGTGTTCTTAATGTTAACGAAACATAATCTGTCCCTTTTAGGCGGAGCAAGACAACGGGCACCCCCTGCCAGCGTTTGCTAGTTTGCACATCGAGGTCCTTGATGAGAATAATCAGGCCCCGTACTTCAACGTGTCCTCCTATCAGGGGTTCATCATCGAGTCCGCGCCAGTGGGGACGACTATCTCGAGCAATTCCAATCTCACCGCGCCCCTCAGCATCATTGCCTTGGATAATGACATTGAGGAGGTAGGAATAACAATGCGCTTTGGGGCATTCTGTCTTCAATATTGGTCATTCTAGAGAGATGCCAGAATGAACTCTATTTTTGAAAATAACTTTTTTACAATTTACTAAAATAAATTGTAATCATGAATTTGATCATATGAGAAGTTTTTCATCTCCTTTTTGAAAATGAAAATGTACTATTTGAGTTCAAAATCGTGCATAGGTTTAATATAGTATTTGAATATTGATGTTCTCTTAATGGAACTTTCTATGAAACAGATGCTGCAGTTTTAATGTATTCTTTCTTGTACTCATTCTTATTTTTTCTTAGCACAGAAAGTGTAGAAATTCAAATTCTACAACTGCTATGCATTAGACAGTTGTTTCATTCACATTGTGTCATTCATTGTCTGACAATGCACCTGAGAAGGGAAAGTATTGAAATGATTTCCCACACTTGTATGTGAAACATAACACGATCCCTCACAAATATGACTTGAGATAGGTTTGAGCATTGTCCTTAAATCGTACCATATGTTTTGTCTCTGTGTTTTAGCTTTCACGCAATGCCACACCTGTAGGTATTAGGCACTTTGTTTGTACTCTAATTACAGGAGTGATCTTTGCTTTATGTTAGAGTAATGTAATGTCCAGTAAGGGTTGCTATGGTGTGTGCTATTTGCTTTAACGTTAATTTACTTTAACGTTTCAGTATTTCCTCTTTTTTTGTTCTGCATGTTTAATCTTTTCATGCAGTGCATGAAAATGAATGTGATTTGTTTCTGCATTGTTTTTTGGTGTGTTTGTGTCTTTTTTCAGTGATATGTGACATTACTGATATCACATGTAATATTTATCACTTACTGTTGGCATAAACCTGGCAAGTGATAAATTAGTGAGTAGTGACATACTGAAACATTACTCAGAGCTGTACCTTTCAATTGGAATGTTAGCATTCATTTTTTTCTATCTTTGTTGACATTTCTCGTTAATTTCTGGTTAAAATCAAATTGAAATACTGTGTCATACTGTGTCAATACTGTCAATTTATGACAAAATGTTGAAACTTATGGTTCAGCATTCTCTGAGTGAAATTTCAATACTGAGAGCTTTAAAAAAGTGTCAGGTGTATGAAACGTTTTATATGTAAAAATTCACATACATCATTCTAATTCTACAACTGCTATACGAAGCTGTTGTATCTCCTTCTAGCAAAAAAAAAGCCTTTAAGCCTCTCACATATTTGTGATTAAAGAATAAATGCAGTCTTCAAGCTTTGCCCTCTCTCCCATTTGCTTTTAATACTTTAGAATACATTTTAATGTTAGGGTACTAAGTGGCTCAGCTAATAAACACACTCACCACGAGCGTAGCGTAAGACCGACAGTCATAGAATCAAACCCCGTCTACTGTATGTCATTCACCTAGTATGACCAGGACTCCGCAGTGGTTGTACGCAGTTGGCCTTATCCCACCAGAGGTAGGGGGCATTAAAGTCAGTTCGGGTTACTATGGTTACTATTCCATTAGATCCTACCAATTACAGTGCATTCAAGCATCCAAATGAGTGCATGGTTGAAGATTCCTGTGAGCCATGGGTTATCTAAAGTGGGTCCACGGGCCCCTGGGAGTCCTTGAAGGTACTGTGGGGGTCCCAGGCCAGATGTGATGTGCAATGACTATGCAAAGCGTAGATTAGGGAAAGTATTTCAAAATATAAAACGTCTTTTTTTAATATATTACATTACAGGCATATAGCAGAAGCTATATTACACAAGTAAATATATTTTATATTGCATTTACTGTGTATGCATGTATACAGCACTTACGTTGTATCCATTTATACTTTTATACAGCAGGATATATACTGAAGAAATGCAGGTTAAGTACTATGCTCAAGGGTACAATGGCAAGTGTCCAACTAAGGATTCAAACCTGTGACCGTAGGTTATATAACCTCTTTTAACTTTTAATGGGGGTCCCCTGGATCTCCTGGGTCCTAGGTCCCCCTTTGAGCCTGGGTTGAGAGTCGCTGGATCAGGAAAGGTTGAAAACCCCTGCTGCGGGTTGTAAAATGCTTTCTTGCTTTCAGAAACTGCATTAGAGTCAGTCGTTTGACAAGATCATTTGATATTACATGCTACAAATGGTTTGTTTTTGCCATACGCAGAAAGGGAAACGGGCCAGTGTTTTTTTCTTTTTTTTTTCTTGAGAAAATGGAGTCTAAGCCTTTATATAGGCGATTTGTCACCAGCCACTCAAGTGCATTTGCCGAGCCATTAGTTGTGTCATTTCACTTTTTTCATAATTCAGCCACCGTGAACTAGATTGCGGATGTTCTTCAGTATTGTGAGGTTGTGCCGAATTATGCTCCTTTTACTGTGTATGCAGTTACTTCAAAGAAAGCTAATTTCCTTTTTTGCACGTAATGCTTACTGTAATCATATTGCTGTTGGGTATAAATTAACAGTACATGCAGTTATGGCAGAGATAAGGATGAACTTTGCACAGAAGTGCCACTTTACATTTGCTCATACCCTTCACAGCAGAAAATTATTTGTGGCAGTCCTGGATAAAATACATTAAATTGGCATAATGTAGTGACCTGACAAATGGGGGGCTGGGAGTTTTGCTTTCAGTATTGCCATGTCCATTTTATAATTTTAAAAAATGTGTGCTGTCTGTCACAGTTACTCATTTTCACTTTAATTCGGTTGTGCTTCCTGGCAGCTGACTGGGTTTAAATTGTGTAGAGCAAGCATGGCGTTTTATAAGTACGCCAGCAGGAACAATAGATGCACAAACGGATATTGCACGAAGGCAATGAAAGCTGTCATGAAAAGACTTCCCTGGTAACAATATTGCAACAGGTTGGGATAAGGTTTGAATTCATATCGGCTGAATTCATATAAATGTGTGCTCCAGCAATGCTCATCATTGCGCTGAATACCAAGTGCAGTTACAGGAGAAAGAAGAAAAGAGAACTTCAAATGCACTTGGCGAGAATGTGTTTCTAGCAGCCTCAAAAGCATTTGAATAAGTAAACACCTGTTCACAGAAGTGCAGAAGTAGACATTTGTAACAGGCAGGCTTATGCTGTTTGTATTGCTGTCACCCATGGATGTTTTCTGAAAGAATTTCGAAAAAGAAATATTATTCGCTTGTGATATACAGTATTACCAAACAAATATTGCTACACAGATACTTCACACATCATTTTAACACATAGAACCAAAAGTGACAAAAGGCTTTATTTTATTTTGTAAGCATTTGGTCTTATTATTAAGAATTCCAGTTATTTATGATGTCGACTCTGACTTAGTATCATGATTATAATGATCTGTTAAAATAAGCTTAAGAGCTGATGTGTGAGACACAGCGTAGATTAAATGAATTAAATGAACTGTGAACTACTGCCAAATGATTGTAATGAGCTCGATTTCAGCAACCTGTTTTTAAACTAAATTCAGGTATAATAATGTTAATAATTGCATGAAGATTTGTTTTATCTGTTTTTCTGTTTATTATTAATTTTTATCAACATGATTGTTGTTATAATTATTTATTTTGAAATACGTGCAGTTATCCAGCAGTATTCTAGTATATGTAATATTGTAAGGATTCTTAATATTGTAATATTATTATATTCTACGCTGGTATCTCTGTCTCCCGTCCTGGAAGGCTGCTGTGTCTGCTGTTTTTTGATGTGTTCCAGAACTTAAGTGATTAATTTATGTCATTGATTGGCTAAAGGGTCTGCACACCTTGTTTCCAAGGCCTAAATTGGGTGCTGATTGGAAGGAAATTACAAAAACAAGCAGGGGCTGTGAGTCCTCCTGGATTGGGGTTTGAGACCCCTGTTCTAAGGCTTTAATATTCCAATGATTATCTTCCTGAGCAAACGCGGACAGCAGGCTGTTAGAGAGCCTTGGCACAGATCATTATGCCTAATTATGTTATAAACCTCCCATTGTTTTGAATGTATGGCCTGTTATTTCACACTGAATGCCAGAGAAAGGTTGTTGTTTTTGCTTTGTGGATATATTTCTCATCTCCCCAAGACTCTTTTCTCGTTGCTTGAGAAACGTGAACTTCCTTTGGCCAGTCGTTGCAGTGTTAACCAGCTATCTTTCATTCCAATTTAGATTTAATCCCTCATTCATAAAAAAATGTCATGCAGCATCTCTTCATAAATTAGGGAAATGACAAAACCCAAATTCAAAGCAGGTAAGGATTTTTCATAGAGTAACAACTCTGCTTATGTACCCAGTAGTCTTTATTACAGACTTGAATCTTTACAACTCCGTATCGGTGGTCGAAATGTAGGTTTTGTTTGGCATGGCTCACTGAAATCTGATTGGATGCAGCCAATTTGAGTGCATGAGTATTTCCGTCAATGAAAGCCACGTGACATTTTTTTTTTTTTTTTTTTTTTTTAAGCTTGTTCGTAGACACTCTGGAAAAAGGTTTGGGGACTGTGTGTAGAGGAGCACTGTGATTATTTCCCAATGTGAAACGCTGCCTACCCTCTTACATTAATCCAACTGTAAGCTTCTTCTCTGATCAGCAATTTCCGTTCTAGAATATGGCCTGTTCTGTCCACTTGAGAGGATATTTCACTAGCAGGCTGATAGCAATAAGCTAGACACCTTGCAAGCAGAGACTATGTCCCTCATTCCCTTTAAATCATGTCAGAAATCAGGTGTTTGATTCTGGAATCACCAGGCCCTGCAGGCATGAACCAGTGGTTACTGTTCATTGGTCATAGATCACTCCTCCTACTGTTCTTTGAACACGCAACATCTTTTCTGATTTTAAGAAAAATAATTCCTTCTTTTTTTGTTTTTCAATGATTACCGCAGTCCGCCTTTGTCTCATTAGCATGTCGCTAAACCCCTTTTTGACTGGAATGGCCTGAGAATGAGATTATGTTTCTGATCCACTCTAAATCCTGTTTTGAAGACAAAAGACCCCATGGTGCAGATATCCTTGAACAGCTACAACAGCATCTTCACCGTGACTCCCCTGGGGATCACGCGGCATCTCACCCTGCTGAAACCCTTGGACCGTGAAGAACAGCAGACCTACACCTTCACGGTAAGATCTTCCACTTGCTTTCGCGGTACACTCCAGGCTGCCCTTCACGACCTCTCCTTTCAAATACAGCTCTCCCCCATTCCTCCACCATGCCTGCACTTTTCCATACTGTAGCTCTCCAGGGCCACAACTGAAAGGACATCCGCTGTACTGAACGTGCAACCTTGTATACCCGTTCCAGATATTCATCCCTGATTATGCCTTTAACCTCCAGCCTATGCTATCATAAATTGAGCTTCTCGCTTATTCTGGTGTACTTTTAACTTAATTGGTCTCTCATCGACATACGTGATTGTGTATTCTAAACAGCGTCCTGTAAGTTTGAACCAAACACACCCACTCTAGCTGATGTCACAATCCGGCTATGCCACCACCCGGTGCCTTGCATTAAGGCAAATATAGAATTGCTGTACAAAAAATACCACAGATAGCTCTGCTAATCACTAAAAGATGCCAAGAGTAAGGAAAACTCCTTTGGAGCATGTATTTTGTGCATGGAGTCAATTTTGTTGTTTGGGGCTGAAACCCTTTCAAAAGGAAGATGGCTTCTTCAATGAGCACGCTTTGATTTTCACTCAGTTTCCGAGCAGTGGAATCATCATTGCAAACAAACCACAAATTGATACACTCACAACTCAGTTTTACACAGTATTCACTGCCTTTTCAGTGATCAAAGAACTACCCTCGCTTTTTGTACAGTATTTATCTGTTCACTCTTATAGATCACTCTCTCATACTGTGGGTGTCATCTTCTGGAATGTTGAACTGTACACATAAGTACTCTACAAACGTTGCAGATAAAAATGATAATTTTCAGAGATATTATTTTGTGGTTCTCACCTAGAAACTACATATTTCTATTTCACTTTCATACCTCAGCATGTACCGCTGCATCAACATAACTTTCAAAGCCTTAGATTTAGAAAATTCTGTGTCATTATCTGGCCCTTCAATTGAATTGCATAGCCTTTGATTTTTTTTCTTTCGTTTGCATATTCCTATGCAATAAGGCTTCCAGTTGTGTGTGTGCCTGTGTGCGTGCATGCGTGTTTTTGTGCAGTGCATACCTGTGCCTGTCTGTGCACATACAGCAATATATAGGAAAATAAAGTAAAAAAGCTCTGTGTTTTTGTATTGATTGTTTGTATAGGAAGAAGCAATCAGCGTAAGAGCACTCATTGAAAAATTAAATTGTGGAAAAAGATAAATGGGAGATTCTTAATGTAATGTGATACTGTAGCCTCTCTCATTAACTGTTTCTGCAGACCTCTTGAGCATGCATCTTTCATAAGACATAAGACAGGATTCATTGTAAATGAAGCAATACTTATGCAGAGAGTAAAATCCTCTGTAATCCACCTTTCTCACAACTATGTTCTGAATGGCCATGGAAGGCATACTGTATATTTGCAAACAAGGCAGTTTTTTGTCATTTGAGTGACCTTCGATTGTACTTGCGGTCAGACCATGTCTTTTTTTGTTTGTCATGCCTAAACATGGAAATGCATTGCCAACAGGAACAAAACGCTTTTGATTTGAAAATACAGCAATCCTTGAGATGCGATCTTCCCAGTTTGAAAGGAAATGTTGGTCTTTTTATTTAACTGATGAATCAAACCTTCCATAAAGTTTGTTCCATAAAGGTTGTCCAGCAAAAGCAGCACTAAAAGAATTTCACTGAAACATTCTCACTTAAAATTAATATTCACACTATGCCATGTAAACAATTTTACTATCATAATTGCATTTGCTATATAATTTATCTGCTGTACAGTATATCAGTTTTATTACAAGAAATTTAAAATTTACTTGGAATTCCATTTTGTATACCATACCATAATTACAAAGTTTACATTATTTTTGTAATCATGTGGGCAGCAATTGTTTTGTTGCTTTGAATTAAAATGATAAATCTATTATCTATTATAAAATATACAGTATGTGTATATGTGTGTTTGTGTGTGTGTGCGTGTGCGTGTGTGTGTGTGTGTTAGCTCATTACAATTGCACCATGCTCCAGACATTGCAGCTCCCTATAGATGAATGCACTGGTTTATAAGGGGAAGTGTCAATTAGTTCTCCCATTTTTGTGTCTGAGGATAAGCGTTTCTGTCAGTGATATCGCTTCTCTTGTCAGGCTTTTAAATTGAGAAGTACCACACAGGAAACCGAAAATCTTCAGAAGTGAACCCAATTCTACAGTTCTGTTTGTTTGGTCCTTACCTAAAACTTTTAATTTTGAAAGCAAAAGCTTTGTCAAATAGCATAAAGGAGCCTATTTAAAACACTGCTTTCAGATCAAAATCTTCTGTTCTAAAGTATATATGATTGCTGGATGAGTCTGCAGGCAATGCAATTTTTATTTTGTGATCAGAAGATTAAAGGTGTTCATGTTCACGCTTAAAATCAGGACATACATTCCTCTACATCAACACATTTTCCATGTCAAAATAATTTATTACTGTGCTTTTTAATTTTTTAATATCTGTTTTCTTTTTTAAATTTGGTGTAATTCAAAATAGGTGAATTTCATTATTCCGACACATCAACCATGCAATTATTGCATAAAATGCACGATTCTGGGGCCGTCTGGGTAAAAGAGGTAGAGGTAAAAGCACTCGCCTACCACTGCAGAGACCCGGGTTCAATCCCCGGCAGCGGTACTTCCGGCTTGGTCAGACGTTCCTACGAACACAGTTGGCAGTGTTCGCGGGTGGGAAGCCGGTGAGGGTATGAGTCCTGATCATTGCATTAGCGACTCCTACTGGTTGGTGGGGGCGCCTGTTCAGCAGGGAGGGGATCTGGGGGAAACAGCGTGAACCTCTGCACGCGTTACTCCTCGCTGTCAGGTGAAAAGAAGCGGCTGGCGACTCCACATGTATCGGAGGAGGCTTGTGGTAGTCTACACCTTCCCCAGACCAACAGAAGGATACCGCATCGACCAGGACCGTGATACACATGGGGAATTGGTATAACAACTAAATTGAGGAGAAAATGGGAGAAAAATGGCAAAAAAAAGAGGATTCTTCATACCTCTCTGAATGCAAATAGGAGTCTGCTCCCTCTCTCCGGACTCTGGGGACCCAGTCCGGGAGAGTTAGCATTCCAAACACTCCAGATCTCTTCTGCCTCTCGTACTCACAGTCAGAGATTGATTAGAGCAGGGAGACATGGTATCCATGCCAGCTGAGGCCTCAGAGACAAAATTCTCACCATTGTGTATAATTACAGGCACATTTCACATGTAGTAGTCACTGACTGCCTAAAATAACTACGGTTGACTTTAGGATAGAGCCAGATGAACAATATATTGTTATAATATGATAATAATTTAATCTTCTGTAGTATTGTGTGAGCTGTGTGTTGTAAAATAGATTATTTTCCCACAGGTGAGTGCATAGGAGGAGTGCTCAGGCATCACCTGTAGTGCTCCGTGAACATGGGACAGGACAGGTGGCTTGGTGCCTTGAGGCACAATTTGGGATTCCAATTTTGGGGGGGGGGGGGGGGTAGTGGCAAGCAAGTGAAAAGTGCAGGATACCACATAAAGTAAGTTTTTCAAGTTCAAACTGTGAAGTCATTGGAAAGCCAGGGATAAAAGTGGACCAGAGTATTGTGGTCAGACTAATCCCCATCAGGGGGAGTGTGGGAGTGAACCGCTGCAACGCGGTCAGGCTAATCCTCATCAGGGGAAAGGTGGGAATTGCCGCAGTCGACAGCTGTGTGATTTGTTAGTTTCCTGGAACTGTTTCAATATCAGCATTTTTACAAGATCCATTTCATAGGGACACGGAAACCTAAAATCCCTCATTCAGCTCAAACCTCTTGTCCTGTGTTCTTTTTATGGGTCCCGCAAGGTCTCTGAACCGTCTCATTGTTATTGGTTAGCTTAAGCCCGACCCTTTTTGTGCTTCTCCATCACGTCTCTGTCATGTTTAGAACCAGGTCCCTCCAGACGGCGGCCCCTTTGCCTGACCCTCCACCTGACAAATAATGAACATGGGAGAAAGTGCCATCTGCATCTTTCAATGGCTGCTCTGATCTTGAAAAGAAAAATCATACAGGTCCCCAGAGGCCAGCAAAATGATGAACAGGAAGGCCCCTTTTTCCTTGCCGCCCACTCGAGTGAATAAAATACGGATTTGATCTTCAATTAATAAATGGAGATTCTCCAGTGAATTCATGTGTTGGTAATAGCATATTTTTACAAAAAAGTCTCTTGATATTTGATGTTTCTGTAGGATAGAAAGACAGACATTTTTTGTTAGGTGTGGGATTTTCTTAGCATATATTGTGGAATTTCTAACACTTAGGGCTTATTTAAATATTGTACTGTTTTTCTGTTGTTCGTTTGTTTTTTTTTTTCTTGAAGATGATTGCGTCTGACGGGGTCCAGGAGAGTGCACCGGTGACTGTTAATATTTCAGTGATCGATGCCAACGATAACACTCCAACCTTCCCCAACATCTCCTACAGTGTCGATGTTTACACAGACATGCAACCGGGGGAAACAGTGTTACGGGTAATCAATATCTACTTACTGTTTTTGCAAACAGACCACTTACTTAGAGTAATAGCATTAGGTTGGTCCTTTATTAATGGCTTATCGCTAATAAGTGCAGCAGTCTTGTGTGGCCTTAGTCTCAGCAGGCTTTCTCTTTGGTAATTTGGGTTTGGAAGATGTTGGGTAATGGCTCATTTGTGGTCAGCTCATGATCTGCATCAGTTGCTTAGAAATGCTGGGCCAGAAGCCGAAACAGAAGGTCAGCAGCTCTCTCTCTCTCTCTCTCTCTTTCTCTCTCTCTCTCTCTCTGTCTTTATGCTCTTTGTCTCTCTCTCTCCCTCTCTCTGTCTCACTCTCTTCACTGTCTTACTCACTGTCTCAGTCTCTCTGTCTCTAAAATAAAATTCTGCTGTTACTGTAAGTGCTATTCTGACGTGAAGAATATTGCGCATGACTAGGTATATGTTTTTATGGTTTTATGTTTTTACAGCTATACGTTTTATGGTTTCACCTTTGGTCGGGCAGCCACTTGATATTAATAAGGTGGATATTCAAGCAAGGAGTTTCTAATCAGCCCAACAGATCCTAAAAGGATTGTGGAGTGGAGATATATACCCTAGCTGATAAGACTGCAAAATGTAACTTGTGTGTTAAACTTTTGGACTGTTTGATGATTCCACCCAAGTCCACTTATGGATCCAGCTAGCTATAGATATAAATGCAGGCAACTATGGATATAAATGCAGGCAATCATACTGGACGCACTGCACTGCAGACTGTTTCCATAGCAGCAAAGACATGGAAAAGAGTGCAACCTCACCGCTTCTGCTTTCAGCTGATGGCCCTGGATGCGGACGAGGGTCCCAACGGGCTGATAAGCTACGAGATCTTGGCCGGCGGTCAGGGAGACTTCACCATCAATAACCGCAGCGGCCTGATCGCCGTGGCGCCCGGGGTCCGCCTGGCTGTGGGGCGCTCCTATGCCCTGACTGTCAAGGCCGAGGACAACGCCCACGAGTCTCAGAGAAGGTAAATCAATTAAGGATGAGAGTGTGGGATGGGGTGTGGGGTGGGGGGGTTAGCGGGTGTGGTGTTTGGGCTTTGGGAAACGCTGGCGAGCCGGTCGCGTTCAGGCAAGCGCGGGCCCCACTGCGGCTCGCTCGCCTCCTCCGCCTCCGAATTGATAAAACCAGGGAGGGTTGAAAGATTTGCCTTGGCGCCGAACGCCGCGGCAATGCTAATATTATCAGTGCCACCGTTCCGTCTGGCACCTCGGCGGGTGGGAACGCGGGGTTTAGAGAATAACTGCAGACGCGTCCTCGCCAGCCCTGTTTAATCACGCCGCCTTTGTGCCCTCCGCTACGCGCCGGCCTCGCAGGATCAATAAAACTCCCGACAACATGTGATAGGAACAGATTCTGCATGTCCCAAAAGTTTATTGTGTTATTCCGTGCAGGTGCTTAGTGTGTGTGCTTGCGCATCTATTGAACTCCTCAGCACAGCTGCAATGGGAAATTCCTAAGACTATTATATGTGGAACGGCAGTATGCGAGAAGGAAGAAGCCAATTTGGTAATGACAAGAGGGTCTGTCTTGCAGGGCAGGGCTGACTGTTTTGCAGTAAACGAAAGCTGCCTTAAAAATGTACATACAAAATGTAAAGAATAGAATCTTGACCCACCCATTTATCTTGGTTGAACCACCAAACCCAATTGTAAATTCGGTTAGGTAGTTCTGGCCCACCTACTGTAGCAGGCCAAACTGTATGAACATTTCTGGCTACGCTGCTGTTGTAGAGTGGACTTACTGTAAGTTGGCTGTGACTCCTCAGGTTTCCACTGCTCGAGTACAAAGCAGCCACTCTGCAGCCACCCACCAGTCATCTTCAATGGGACATACACCTGAAATACCTCTCCTCTCTACCTCTCACTCTCGCCTCTTCCCTCTGTAGTACCGTGTGAGCCGCGTGCCGTAAAACAGCTTCTGTAGTACGCTCTGTTTCTCGTAGGGTGGGAAAACAGTCGCTGGTTCACAGGAAGATGTAGGAGGAGCACACACACTCAGCATGACAAACGAGCAGCGGGTGACAGTGCGATCGGTTTTCCAAAAAAAAAAGCAGGGGATGGGGTAAAAAAAAAAAACAGCAAAGAGCTTTGTAGGGAAGCACCAGGTGCATTATATTTGGGGATTAAAGATGGAAAGAGCAGGGAGGGTTCATCTCACAATTTTTTTTTTACAAGAGAGGGCTAGAATTCGGTTTATAGCACACCACTGGAGAGTAACAAAACAAAGTGTGCCCATCCAAATAAAGTAGCTTAAACAGGTATTTCAAGAGAATGCAGTCTGCTGCTTTATCACTGCAATACATATCTAAAGTGCTGAGACTTCCAAGATCCTCAATATTGTGTTTTGATCAACAAAAGTTTGACTCTTGTCACAGCTTCCCCAATTCTGTTTTTTTTTTTTACTTTGTTTTACAGAATTTTTTTTCAGTTTGTCATGCATTCACTGACACTAAGCAACATGAAAATGAATGGTTAACTTTTAACTGAACAAAACTGTTAACATGTTTATCTGACCTTTTCCTAATTCTTTGTTCTTGCATGTGAATATAAACAATGTGAGTACACTCGACTGACATTTTTCTTCACACTAAACCACTAAACTAGCTTTCCCATCTAGCGTCTTTGTTTTTTTTTATCATCGTTTCTGGGTCAATCCACGTGTCCTTAACTTTTACAGAACGTATCCAAGACACACACTCTTCTTGACACCCCTTCACACACACAGTTTTTGCAAAGTTAAGCCAGCACCAAAATTAAACTGCCTCCACCAAACCACACTTGCTTTTTCAAAGTTGAGAAGACATGTTGACCGAATCCAGGCCGGCGCCATTATTTAGGCCCAGCGGTGCGCGTGACCAGCACATCAGTAACCCTTGCCAACCCCCCCTCATCATTCTGCGTTTCAGGAGCTCCATCACCACCGTGTACATAGAGGTCCTCCCCCCCAACAACCAGAGCCCCCCTCGCTTCCCCTCCTTCACGTACAGCCTGGAGGTCAGCGAAGCCATGAGGACGGGGGCCGTTCTGCTCAACCTGCAGGTGAGCCGGGGGCCACTGGGCCTGCCGACGCCTCGGCGTCCCTCCAGACCCTCCGTCGAACGCACCACGAGCACAATAGCATCCCTGTACGCTGGCTGGGCTCAGTTCATGCTATAGGTACTGAGTAAAGAGAGGCCTTTCTGAACGGATGTGTCGAATGAAGGACGCCCGCCTAGCTGACGTGTCTCCATTGTGCCAGGAAGAGGTTACAGTGTTCGTGTGCAGTGAGTTTGAAAGGTCGTTCAGAGTAGTAATTTAGAGATTAAAGTAATTGCAGTTGCGATCATAGTTTTTTGTTGCGAACAGACCTGGTTTCTGTCTTTGTTATGAATGCCAGGTGTCCGTTGTAGGCCAGACTGAATTTTCTTCTTTGCATCTGTCGATATTGCATGTCTGGACCGTTGCACGGTTATTATATACATTTATCTTGTTTTTGTTCTTTTCCTTTCAGGCAACGGACCGTGAAAGGGATCCAATCACATACCGCATCCAAAACGGTGATTCAGAAAACAACTTCAACCTCTCAGAAACGTAAGCTCAGTCATGGGTCTTTTTGAATTAATGAATAGTTGGCTTGGGATTTCCAAAGGACAAGGTATACTGAGCAAGAATATATCAATGTGTCCAGCAACTCGATCTGAAAAATCCTTGAACTTTGTATGCTTTTTTTCTTTTTTAATTTGTTTTTTACTTTTAAAACTTTAATCTGACATATGTCTAGGTGTGACTATGTACTGGAGCAGGGATTCCAAAACTCTCAGAGTCCATGTCCCACTTAATGAGAAAATGCATTTACTCTGACTCACCCTTTATTCAAATGTGTCATGAAGTATGTTCAATTATGGACATCATGATACATCAGGTGTCAACGTGCGTCGAAGGCAACCACATGTACACTTGGTAGTGCAGTGCAAATACTGAGTGCTCTGTTTTATTTGAGTGATGTGAAGGTTGAGGGAGAGTATGTTACACACTCATTCCCAACCCAAAGAATCCCTGTCTTAGCTCATAACATGGTCAGTTTTTGGAAATGTGAGGTCAAAGTGAGGGTATCGGATACAATGAAGCCTTTCCCCCAAATCTCTGCTGAGCTGAGTTTGCTAGTCCTCATCTTGTTCCTTCTCAAGTGCGCCCTCAGATGCTTCAGGAGATCTTTTGCAGATGAAATTAATTATTAACAAGTAATACATACAAATACAGTATATAGTTGGTAATTTCCTTATTTGAAAACCGGAATAAAGTTGGTTTTGTTGTTTTATTTTTGTTTTGAGAAGCTAAAATGGTCTGTGGTTGGTAAATATGTTTGGGTCGTTGTATATCAAATATCAAAAAACTCTTTGTTAGATTAAATTAAATGATGTAGTGTCGTCGGTTCCACTGTGGAAGGCCGCAGAGGAGAGATATTGGAAAGGGTAGAGTGAAAGCCTCTGTGAGGACATGTAAACAGCCCAGCCTCCACTGCTTTTTTTGGCTCTCATTTTAGAGACACTGGAAGAGATGCCCTCACTTTCTACAAGATTCTTCCAACATCTGAAAAGAAAGATCACAATTAACCTCTCCCATGGTTTTAAAACCACTGGGACTGAAGACAATATAAAATCTGAATAAGTTTGGAGCTGTTAGTGTTTCTTCAATAAACAAGCAAATAGAACTGAAGCACTTGGCCGAAGCAATTGTATTGGGAGATTGTGAATCTTACGTTCAAGCCGTATTCCCTGATTGATCGAGGCCCATCCTCTTCAGTCAATTTCCATGTTTTTGTCGAACTGTTATTTTCCCAAATTGATTTTATTTTTTGGCTTGAGAACATATTTTCAAAGGGAAGCTCTGTCATCATGAGGAATGTAATTTTCCAACAGCGAAGGGCAGGTAAACAGACGAATCGTGACATGATCACAGACATGTCATACATTTCATTCTTGGGTAATGGCAGATTTTCAAATGATTTATATAAAAAAGTACATGATTGGCACTAATGTACGGCAGCAAGAAAAGCATTTGTGATTCTTCTGCCCTGCTGTGATTATGTTATCATGCTTTCTGGAAATGACTATTGCTACTTCGGTAGTTCCACTCCAAATTCCAAAGTGAATCGGAGGTAAATTTTACCTGTAATACCACAGTCCTGTGAAGGTTCTCTGCAATACCAATGGAATGGTGCTCTCAAAGTGCTATCAAAGGATATTCCACTTCTCAAGCCTTTTCATAAAAGAATACCTTGGTTGAATACCTTACCTACTGGTTTGGTATTGCCAAACATTTAATTTACTGTAGTGTGTGAGTACTGATTTTTTTTTTTCTTGCAAGGACGGGCTGCAGACACAATGGTATCATAAAACTGAGAGGCTCTGATGAAAGAATACACCGGAAAACATTTTTTAAAAATATGTTTTTCTTTAGAAAGAATTGAAACCAGCGCAAAACTGCGGGTTAAGTGGCTCACATCAAACAATTGTCGGCCATTTCAGCCTCAGGAATGCTGAGCAGAAAAAGAGATTTGAATCGGTTGAGTCACCTCTGCTTTGTTCTGGCTTCGAAGAGAAAGGTCCCCAGCTTCCAATAATTTGATAGTTTGTCATTCTTTCAAAAATATTTCCTTTTATTTGTAACCTTAAAGCCTGATGTTGTGCAGCTGCTATGAATGATTATCTTTCATTTTCTGTTATTATCATCATTGGTGTTCTTGCAGTGTAAATGGATTGTTTTTTTTTTTTTGTTTTTTTCTTAGCCGCTTTATAATGCTTTATAAATAAACATGAGGCAATTAGCTGTTCTTTCAAGCAATGTGTAGCAGGCCAAAACACATGCAGGACTGTTTGTTATACAGATATGAATGAATGCTTCTCTCATGCTGGTTAATTGAGGGTTAAGTTCAGAATGAAACAATATATGTCATT
This sequence comes from Anguilla anguilla, assembly GCF_013347855.1. Lineage (NCBI taxonomy): Eukaryota > Metazoa > Chordata > Actinopteri > Anguilliformes > Anguillidae > Anguilla > Anguilla anguilla. Next base: position 11,744,784 of record NC_049202.1, on the reverse strand, counting down.
TTACTATCATTACATGGAATACTAAATTAAATCTTTTTTTTAATAATATAGAAAATTTGAAAAGACAGATGTTAGATCTTCCCTGTGTTTTTTAAAGCATATTCCTGACAAATAGCAGTTAAAAATATTTGAATGCAAAAGGTACATACTGGATAATTTGTAGCCACCTATTACTGAAGCAATGCCTCTGAGCATTTTCCCATAAATCTTTGTATACTGCAGCGCAAACTCTGGAGAACAAATTGTAGTTGAAAGGAATAGAAAGAAAAATAAGTACACACGTACATGGACAAAGCATCACACTAGCTTTAAATTACACCCCAGTCAGGAACAGCACTGTAAAACTGAGTTGAATACAAACTAGAAAGTAAATCTGACAGGAATTAATCTTAATCCCAGTAATTAATCCCCTGCAATTAAACATTGAATCAATGCCCTGCGAAAGTTCTGGAATCATAGCAGCATGCATGTCCAAGTAATTCAGTCCAAGTTCCTTTGCGATTTAAATGCTGTGATTGACAATGGTGCCACGCATAATCTGCCCACTGAGGAGAGATCTGGGTGGAATGTGTGCATGTCACTGTGTGGTGCACCTGCCTGTGTCCCGCCTTTTCTTTCATTTAAAATTGGATATTTGCTTCTTTAAGAGATTTAAAAATGTCTACATCAATCTGAGCCATGCAAACCAAAACAATGAACATGTCCACCATTTAAAAAGTGCCTGCCTATTTAATTTTATGCCTTGCCAAGAGCATTTTGTACCAAAAAAAAAAACAGATTTTTTGTGTCTCTGAAAAATCTACAATTCTATTAATGCAATATTTACATTGACATTTTTTTATTAATCATTATTTCAGTGTGATGTTTATAGTTTAATCTAATGTACTGGAAGCCTTTGTATCACGTATAGTGTTTCATGTAATATTTGTTCATTTATTTACGTTTAATTTCACAGTAAGACAATGAAAGAGAGCATTTTTTTCTCACACAAGGCTTGTGGCACATTTACAGTTTTCTGAACTCATTTGTTTCTTCTCCTCACAGTTCAGGGCTACTTTTACTGGGGAAGGCGCTGGACAGGGAGACCACAGATCACTACATCCTGACCATCACCGCCGGCGACGGTCGCCCAGAGGGGGTACGGTCCCCCTGCTGCCAGGGGAACAGGCGTAGCGAGATTTTGCATGTTCCTGTGTCCCCGCGGGCTCCCTAGGCCTGTGTAGAAGGGTGGGCCCCTGGTCAAAATCACAAAAGGAATTTAACTAAATGGAGAAGAATGGGCAGCAGTGCAAAGCATGTTCCATAGGCCAGGAAGTAATTAATTTAGAGAATAAAGATAAATGAATGGGGAGGGGATTGCAGCTATGCAGCGTGGACTTATTTTATGTTATTCAGTTTGGGGAGTATTGCATAGAGACGTGTGATTATGTATTTAAAAGGGGTTCCTTCAAAACTGATGAAGCGAAATGATAAAGGAGTTCATGCCAGTGCAAGTCCTACAGATTTATATACTTCCCCTTCTAGCTAGATGGATGACTTTAATGGTTTTTGCATTTCAGATTCACAGAAGATTAACATACACCTCATTGAATGTATGCCAGACTTAAAACCTGCCTGTTTTTTGTCATTTATACTATTGCATAACACTATTAAATGTCCTTCTAAGCTATGGTATTTCCAAATAAGTTGTTTTTAGCCCAACAAATGTAATCTGAGTTAAGAAAGGTTCATGAGAGTGCATTATAATGTACAATAACTGTGACAGTGAGTTCACTTGGTGCGCCTGGAGTATGTATTTTAAATTCATCTATTCTATCAGTATTTCATAAAACGTATTTAGTTAGAGTAAACAGTGACTAAGTAGTAACTAATGGTTCTCAAATCCTCGCTTTACTTTTCACCTCTAGCTCAATGACAGAAGTGTCAAAGACAGATTTGTGTCACATTAGAGTCCGTTATGCCAGCTGCAGCATTTTAATGCAGGTTTAACTTGGGAACGTTGTGACCTTTGTGGAAAATGAATACAAATCTCTGTCTCCTGCCAAGCGCTTATGACTAAATATCCCCTCCCGATTTAATCAGAAGTCACCTTAATTGGCAGTTTAATTGGCATTTTTCCCACTTTGGTGATAAATCCTTTCCTCTTTAATGGAGAAATCTTGTGCGATTGTCTTAGGAAAGGAGAGTGAAACACCAGAGGACACTACTTAAATCCCTCCACTGCTGGCTGACAGTTTATTTCCCTGCTCTATCACCACAGCACTCCCTCTTTGTTCATGAAATCATGGACTCATTGCAAAACTGAAGTGCGTGCAGGAGAGGTCTTTGAAATGCACTGACCTTTCAAGATCAGTTGGCCATTGGCCAATTTTTACCAAACTGACTAACCTAAGTGTTCAGTTGAGTGAGGTATGGGAAAGATTAGAACGGAATCAGGTCAACGGGGGCGTTGAACTCCTGACCTGTGTGACCTCTGACCGAGGCTCTGGGGTATTTAGTGGGATTATGGAAAGCAGACAGACCTGTAACTCTGTCCTACTCCAAGTAGGGGACAGTGTGCAGTCATGGCATGAACGCAGCTCTGTAAAAGAAAAGGGATATCGGTCTGATCAACCTTACTAGATAAAAGATGAATCTTCTTTATTTTATGCCATTATATGCAGCAACTAGTAATAAATTGTTACAGTAAAATGAATTCCCCAGTCTAGAGAAACACTATTAAAGCCTTTTATTTCCCTTTTGCAGTTGTGCGCATTTTTTATGAATTCTATGTGCATTCATTGCAAAGTGTTTTATTTTTTATCCACTCTTTTTACATTAGCTTTGAGGTTATTTTGGGGAATAATTAACTACTCTATGCTCTTAGAAATACAATAAGAGTGAATATGGCAGAGGCTGAAACATAAATATTTCCCCTCTTCATTATTGATAAAGCACAGCAGACCGTGAGGTAGTGTAGCCTATGTCAATACATTTGAATAGTATCTACGAAAGATTAGTGTTGGTCTTATCCTATCAATAATGTTTTATTGAAGAATCCCCAGTTTGGCGCACTCTTTGTAATATGTTTTTTTTTCAAATTGCCATGAGGGAACCAGTGTAAAAAAGACCATTTTATTTTCTTGAGTCATTTTTATGTCACTTGGTAAGTAACTATGAATTTTTAAAACGATTTTCTTTGATCTGCTGTACACGGGGCACAGCATACGTGAGATTAATTTCATTTTGAAAACCTTATGGTTTTTTTCTTTTTTTTTGTATTTGAGAAATGACTGACAGGGGAGATCACTAGCTGTGTGGAGCTCACTATGCTACGGTGCCACGAAAAAGAATTTTCCCCGCTTACTGATTTCCTCAATCTCTTTGTCTAATATTACAGTCTGTCTAAAGATCTGAAACCATTCAGTGTGACAAGTATGCAATAATAGAGGAAATTTAGGAAGGGGGCAAATGCTTTTTTGTAGCACAGTGCATTTAGTGCTCTTTTTAAAGAAAATGTCTTTTTGCAGTGTAGTTTCAATCGTGGCTATGATTTTGAAATCATGTTAGTTTTTTTTTTTTTTTTTGGCTGCTGGGTACATTTAGTCAGCGAGAGAACTGTTAAATCTGTTCTTCCACTTTGGTAGTGCTGTGCCACTTCAAAGGTCTTCCAGATTTTTCCTAGGGTTGTCAGTATGTTTTAAAAGACTGTATTGCTTACATATTTGGCAATGCTAATGCTAGCATAAAAAAAAAATCCTTGTAACCTTCTAACCATTAGCCTGGTCAAATGTTGCCATTTCACTTGTATCATTGATGTTTGTTGCTCTGGAAGTGCTTTCTTATCAAGCCACTATTATGCCTGGGTGTAATTACCTTTCAAAGATATATTTGCCCTTCTTTATAATTTGATGGCAGAGGGGAGGGAGGACACCACAGAGGGGTTATTCTTCAAGATAAAGTACAGAAAGCCATTAATCAACATCAAAATGATGGCTACGGACCTAATGCAATGATCTGCTTTGATACCACCAGGCTAGAGAGAACCTAATTGGCTTCAAAGTCTAGAGTGAATCCATCATATGTGTGATGCTGTACAAGTAAATCTCCCTTGCCCATGTTCAGCTGCAGATTAAAAGTGTAGGTTGAAATCTTCTCTGACAGCCACCTCCTATAAGGCAAATTGCTTAAAATATCACTCATTGAACCCTGCCGCATTTATGAAAAGCTGTGAAAGTGCTAGGTCATTTGCAGTTGGATTTCTACCGTAAAGTAGCTCCAACAGCCTAACCTGTTAGATTGTGAGTGTTGAGGGGGTTTTGTTATAAAACCCACGTGCCTTCTAACAGCTGGGAAATTAAAGCAGTCGAATACAGTGCCATTGTTCAGAACTGTTTTCTTTGTGTTTAGGACATGGTGAAATGTGTCTTAAACACAAAAGCTGGGGTTTTGGCGGGAAGCGTCCTTGATGTGGCTAAAACTTAGGGGGTATCAGTTGCCCTGTGCTTCTCTTCTTCCAAATGCCTAATAGGTTCAACTTCATTTCGTATCATCGCTAGCAGGATTTCATTTTTCCTTGCAAGGCCAGGGGACCCTTATTTACGGTGGATGGTGAATCCATAGCTGGCCTTCATGGCCTATGATGAAAGGTTACGATGGTCTTTGCCCTCTTGCCTTTGGGTTTGAGTTCAGTAGTGTAACAGTGTATTCCGACGCCTGATGCAGTCACACGTCACGTTTGTTCAGACAGTGAGGCACTGAGGTTATAATTTCACAGCTAAGCAGCATGTAATGTTCCTGTTTATTGCACCCTCTTTGACTGAAGTAACTGTCGAATCACTATAATTGTGTTATTCAATCCTTTTTTCCTTACAGCTTGTTGTTCTTGTAGACATTTATCAACAATTGTGTGCTGTACACAAAAATAACTTTGAAAGATTATGAAAGTTCAGATGTACATTTATTATGTGTCAGTATTATCTATGAGACAGTACTTCACAAAGTTACATTTTTTAAAAGCATCACATAATTACCTCAATTTGTATAAGTGTTCATGTACAAGAATATGATCTTCAGTTCTGAAGGTTCGGTGTTTCTTCATAATATATTTATTCAAGGTTATGATGAAGTGTTTCATTTCTACATTGTGTAATTCTCACAAGAAATATGATGTGTGGAGATATGCTTGTTTGTTCTGGTTCTGTTGCCATAGCATTCTCACCACAATGCAAATTAAGTGATAAATATTAACTAAATTTTAATTTAATTATTTGTTGTCTGAGCCTGAATCCAAACACAGCATCATTTTACAAGAGCTATGTAAATTCATCAGTAAATTGTATTTGTTGACAGGAGCTATAGTGCTAGCAAGTTGGCAGAAACTGTATTTGATCAATTTTCATTTTTTAACACGTTGATGTTGATTTATGAATTAGAATTATTTGTAAATGTATTATTTACTTGTTTGTGTTTGGCTTGTCACAATGCAGCATTCTCTATTTATGTCTATTTATGGAATATGCATGACTTCTGGAAAGCAAATGGCAGCTTCTTTCTGTTGTGAAAACTTTTTTTTTTTCTTCAAAATGTCAGAGCAATTTTGTTTGCTTTTCTTTGGTTACAGATCTCCACAGCCACTGTAACAATAGTGGTCACTGACGTCAATGACAACGATCCTGTCTTTGACCTGCTTCTGCCCAAAAACTTCACTGTGAAGGAAGAGGAGGCCAATTTGTTTGTTGGTCAAGTAAAGGTATGTCCGTCGCCGTATATAAATATAAACAGCATGTATGTATGTCTGAACAGTTGGTTTGATTTGAATGAGACTATCCCAGAAAGCATGGCTATGTCATTGTGAATTAGATACCCTACACTGTGGAACCACAATTAGTCTGTTGTAGATGTAGAGTAACATCTGACTGAGAGGCAAAATTCGGAATTGGCACAATATAATTCCATTTGGCTTCTGCTATGTAAAGTATCAGTAATTCTTGCAATTCTATTTCTGTGGCTGGCATTTGGCTTATTATGGCATTTGGGGTCCTTGTGGAGGGGAAGCACGGTGCCAGGGACCTCAGTGTCCAACACGCTCTCTGGATCGTAGCGCTGAACCACAATGACCAGCTGCCAAGAACCCGAAACCAACGGCAGCCCAGTATCCCCTAGCAACCGCCCTGCCCAATACCTTTATTTTAGTGTGTCTACAATTTTCCAATTAAATAAAAGTCATTTAAATAATTTGTCACCTTCAGAGACATCCCATAATGAGCAGCATTGTTCAGCTGCGTTAAGCCCCAAGGAGCTTTAATTACTGGTTAAGATTAATAGCGCTCCAGTTTGTTTGAAAAATAATCGGAGACTAATGCGATGAGACATCTTCGGAGAGCATCTGTTCGTAGATTCCGAGACCCTATTTTATTTTATCTATTTATTTATTTATTTATTTTTTGTATGTGTGATTTGTCTCGCATCGCTCGGTTGATGTTAACTCCGGACAGCGTCCTGATGAAAAATGGCGGTGGCCGTTGACGGGAGCGACGCTGATTGATGGTTGTCTCGCTCGCCCGCCCCGTCTCTCCTCCGGTCCGACGCTCGCTCCGGTCTGTCAGTCATCCGTGAGTCATGAGCGCTGGACGCGGTCCGAGACTAACGGCCCCTAAACGGCGGCTCGCCTCGTCCGTGGCGGGACGTCCGCGGAGCGTCCGTGTCACGCTGAGGATCCTAACACGCCGCGTCGCTGCCAGCATTAAACGCGCCGGTCCGTCGGCCCTCGTTCGTTGACTTGGGAGTTTGGCTGCGTGCCCCGAAATGTGAGCTGGGTCATTAGCAGGTACATGACATACTGTACGTCCGAAATTACGCCTGTGACTGATCGCAGCAGTGTCCCATCTGCCGGGAAAAGTCGTGCGACCTTCTCGTCTGACGAGCTGTTTGTTCTGCGTTTTTTTTTGTTTCGTTTTTTGAAGAGGTGCTAACCGCTTCCTCTGTTGTTGTTTTTGTTTGTTAGTTTTATTTTTCTCAAATGAAATATTGTACCTGTCTGCTGTCTGTCAACACAGCTGCGTTTGCGTTTTGTGATGCGAAGAAGCGACTCGAGGGCGGACGTGTTCGAATTCGCCTCAGCAGAGCGATAAAAGTTGCGTGAAATATAGCCGCTAATTGGGGAAAATGGCGGAAGCTGCTCTGTTTGCTTTCATTATCTCCCTGTTAATAGAATCAGCCGCCCAGTCGCCGCCTGGCACTTTGTGCTGAGCCAGGTGCTCCTTTCCGTTCATCAGCACAGAAACGCGTGTCACTGTATTTACAAGACGGGCCGCGTGAGGAGGCATGAGAAATCAGAGCTTACTGCCTGCCCTTACCAGAGCCTTCCACACTAGTGTAATTACACCTTAGCAATTTCAAGTGTTTACTGACACTATTGTGCTGCACAGCTGCTCACACGGTTTTCTTATAAACCATTTTAATTAACTTTGAATTGATCTCCGAGTAGATAAATGCTTTCATTGCTATGACCTTTTTAAGTGCTTGATAAAAGCACTCTGGATGCCTGCAAGTGCTGAATTACAATGTTCATTTTTAGTTTTCTGTTCTTAGTGTGGGCAAAGTAAAAGAAAAGCTTTAAAAAAAATTTTTGTTGTTGTTTATTAAAGATGTACAACAAAACTAAAGCTATGTACGTTTAACCCTGTGTGTGTATTCACAGTATGAAAATAGTCTGACAGTTCAGTCTTTGCTATGTTCGATTTTATAGTATTTCTGCATAGTATAGTATAGGTCAAGTTGTTGCTTTTTAAGAACCTCAAAGCTAATTTAAAGCAAGTCGATATCACATAAACTACTCTGAAATGCAGGCACAGAGAATTCATAAACATGTTCACAATTGTAGGAGAATAAATGATGTGACTTTGGTGTTACGTTGCTGTACTGTTCTAATGTACTAAGACAGGTGAATAAAAGTATAAAAAGAGCACAAATATAAAATGAAAATTAAGGCAGCCATTTTGTGTCTCTAGACTATGAACATTCATTTTATGACTAATTGTACAGTACTCTGTGCTGTGTCCAAGGTACAGATTTTTAATAGACATAATGTTATCATTTAAGTTATAAATTTAATATTAACTTATACTTAATTCTACCTATGCCCTATCCTTTAATTTTCATGAAAATGCATTTTTATTAACATGTTCAAAAGAAACGTTAATTCTAAGTCCATCCTCACATTTGTATTCAACTCAAATGTCAGTTTGTGTAAGAATTGCTTGCTCTGATTTGTAATTGCTCCTAAAGTGGTCAGCTGCTGGTTTCAGGATTGATTTTAATCAACGGTAGAGTCAACAAGCTCATTAGCCGGTCATCTTCGGTCAGGTCAGCAGATTTAATTCCTCTGTCAAACAATGAATGCTAACATTCCAGCCTGTGCAAGCTGAACTTTACCTTACAGTAAGTGCCACAGATTCACCCCAATCAAACGCTCACTTCGCTGTGTTGTAACCCCGGCTGAGAGGAGGATTGTGGTGTCACCTGGCACGGTGCCAGCTGAAATGCACCCAAAACCCAGAGGGTGGGTTTTCCCTCCTTCCTCGTCAGTAATTAAAAAGGAAAAGGAAGATATGACTGCTTTTCAGAAACTATTAGGACTACTTTCAAGCTCTTGGCCAAATTGTAATGAGCTGTCGTATTCAACAGGGAATTAGTATTGCAGCTCTTCTTGGCCCTCAAGGGGTCAGAAACCCCTTAAAACCCATGTTTTCTTATCTGTGATTTTTATTATGACTATACCCCTTACTTTTTGTTTTTTCTAAGTACAATATTACGAGTTGGAAGGTTTACCTAAGAGTCATGGGGCATTCTTTCATAACTGTACATATTAGTATGGAGTGTGGTACTCCTGTGTTGGAATGGTTGAGATACTACCAGGTTTCTGACCCAGAACGTGTTTAGATGAAAATGGTTATTCCAGCACAACAGGGGATTATTCTGAATATTCTAATAGATATATTTTAATATAATTTGTACAGATTTCATGACTTTTTGAATGTTAAATGATGGCACTATAATATTGCGTCTGATGAAAGGGATACATCAGGGATACTCAAATCTGGCCCTTGAGGCCAGTAGTACTGCTGGCTTTCATTAGTCCTTTCTAATAATGACTGATTTAAACATGGGCCACCTAGTGAGTTCAATCTCTGGCTAATCAGTGGCACTAATCAATCAATTAACTATTGGGTAGGGAGAAAAAGCAGCAGTACTACTTGCCTCAAGGGTCAGATCCGAGTATCCTTGGTATACATCCTGTGGAATTTTCTCTCTTGAAGCAGGCCGTGGGTTTTGTTTATTAATCTTCTTGGCCGTGTGGATAACTGCGGCCCCTGTGATCTCCAGGCCACTGATCCGGATGCGGGGGTTAACGGACAGGTGAGGTACCGGCTGGTGAACCACGCCGGGCTGTTCAGGATCAACAGCAACGGCACCGTCTTCACGGGCGTGCCCCTGGACCGCGAGGCCCGGAGCGAGTACCACCTGGTGGTGGAGGCCTCGGACGGCGCCGTGGACCCCCGCCGCGCCACCGTCACGCTCTCCGTCCAGGTGCTGGACGTCGACGACAACAGCCCCGTCTTCACCCAGGCCTCCTACGCGGTCAGCCTGCCGGAGAATGGCCCCGTGGGCACGGTCATCCTGCAGCTGAGCGTGAGTGCAGTAAACCCTGCCCTGCCGTGCCACCTCACCCCCCCCCCCCCCGACCCCCACGTCCCCTCCCCCCTCCAACCCCTCCCCCCCAGCAGCGGGAGTCCCCAGTCTAAACATCTGTTGCATCAAAGCATGCCAGGTCATTAGGCGCTCTTAAGACCCTGGAGGTTGTGAGATGATGATATCAGCTCCACGCAAAGGGGACAGATGCCCAACCCTGCCATCACGAGCAGTCTGAGTTTACCGCAGGTGCAACACGATCCTCTTTAACGAGAAAAAAATACACTTGTCCAGCATGACTCTTAGAGATACTCAGATTGATTTCAGTTATCAGCAGAGAACCGCATTCTTCTGGCCCCGGATGGGTTACTGTTTTGCTTTGACATGTGAAGTGCGGCACGTGTCGTTCCACGGTCATTTTCCGTTGAGCGCACCTGTGTGTGTGCGTCAGTCCATCCGAGCACAAGATTTTAGGTACAGTAGATTTAACTCGTCTGCCTTTTGCGCTGTAAGTTTGACGCAATGTTCGGGATTCTTTCAAGTGAAGCGAATGCTTCCTGTGAGCACGAGGAGACACGCACAATTACGCCGCTGAAGCTCGGAAAGGCTGTTATTAGCAGCTCATCCTGAATGAGTGATTGAGTGACACCCCGGCCGCTGACAGCGCGACCGCTGATCTGTCTTCGGCGACAGGCCCGTCATCATCTTCATCATCATCACGTTCCCCGGAAAGCCCCCGTGATGGGCTGTGATTCTTAGAAAATGAAGGCACTGAAGGGTTTTTTTTTTTTTTTTTTACTTTATCAGTGTGTAAAGCGGTACCCTTTGAGCACTCCACATGAATGACTGCTACTTCCGAGGCTTTCAAACGCCTGGATAACCTGGCGTGATTCACTTTTGATTCCGTTGTCAATAAGACATCGCTAATTCCAGAGGGGAAGTGCGCAGCTCGTTGTGAGGGACTGTGCACGGGGGGAGGGGTGCTGCTGTTGAATATTACATTCTCTCTGTTGAATATCAGGATAGGTTAAGTGCAGTGGATCAAGCGTGTAGATTAAGTCAATTTGAGGCAAATGGAGAAATAACTGCCGCCCTCTCCAGTGTTGTAAGAACATAATTTTAACTGCATGGTAACAGATCTGACTCACATATTAATTACTTCCCAGAACATTTTGGATTTCTTGCTTATGAGTTTATGAGCTTGTAGAAACAGTTAAGTGTTAATCTGGTGTATGTAGAGCCTTTCAGCTTGCGACTTTCTTTTGTTTGACCCAGGCCAAAGACGCAGACCTCGACTCCAACGTCACCTACCGGATAAGGACAGAGGAGGCCAGGCAGCTGTTCTCCATCAGTCCGGTTACCGGGCAGCTATCGGTGCTGCAGGCGCTGGATTTCGAGAACCTCTCCGCTTCAGGGGCCACCTACACCTTTGTGGTGGAGGCCTTGGACAGTGGTGGGAACATGCCCCCAGGGATGGCCACTGTCACCGTAAAAGTCACAGTAAGACTTCTCCTCTCTGTTTTTCCCCCTCACTGACGCTCACGATGTTCGCAAAATCCCACTTACAGTTGAAAATGTAGAGATGTGCCTCGCAAACTAATTAAGTAGGCCCCGTGAAGGCCACTTTGCAGATTGCTAAAGCCGCAGAACCGTCTTCACGAGATGACACTGTCCAAGATAAATTGGCCCTCCTCTATTTCCACATTCATCAGCTCTTACATAAGGCGAGCATGCTGACTGATTGATACAGTACAGCACTACAGTAAGGCAGGGATTTTTTTACGTGCGAGCGATCATTAGGTCTGTGAGGACTCTATTTTGTCAGGATTGCGGATGTGTGATTTATAGTGTTTCGGGGGAATAACCGTCGCGCGTCAGCTGAATGAAAATTTGCTTGCAGCAGGGAGCAGAAAATCAGCTCCGGTTAATGGAAACGGCCATAAAGCATATAGCAAAGGCTTTAGCAAATATGTAATGTTACACAATAGCAACAGAAGAAATTAAAGTTTTTTTTGTTTTTTAATAGCTTGTTTCCTTATTTCCTCCACAAGTTGGGATTGGCGATTGTGTCCTAGTTATGTCCTAGTGCCCAGTTATGACTCCTCCCGATCTTTGCTAATTATGAATTATTAGTAATTACATAGCTGCAAATATAGGGCCTAGGCTGAACTGGTGTATGCCTGCAGGAGCACATGCACACAGTTAGTATGGCCCTAAATCATAGCTGAAATTCATCTCAATATCTTCAGTGTGTTTCTATCTGCAAGTCATAAGCAAACTTTTTGCATTGTTAAAATGGTATGTTTTCCAGTGACATTGAGCTTGCTCGCTGTCAGTCAAGAAAAGTACATTTGTATTCCTCAGATAAGGACATCCTTTGTTGTAATTTCTTATGTGTTCAGACTTTTTTGATAGGGGACTAGCAATTTATTCATGTTCTCACTTGATAAACCCAACATGAACTCATACTAATGTAGCCGGTTCAATTTCCCTTCCTTTATTGCTCTTTCTTAAGGATCACTCAGTAACCTTGACAGTCTTTGTTTATTTATTTATTTGTTTTGCAAAGGTTTTCAGTATTAAATCTTGTTTAGTCATATCCACAGAGCTTAAATTAAATTTGCTCACATTCTTTCCCTTCTCTGTTAAGATATTACAAAAAGGTATACTCGTGTCCACCAGGAGTTCATTATTAAAACAAAGGTATTGAATTATTGTTGTTGTGCAGCCAGGTGGGGAAAGTAATCAGAAGAAGATTTTTCCAATGTTACCCAGTGGAAAAAAAGGTCCAACTTCGTGAACTTAATTACAAAATGACTGACTGCATCAACTGATTTTCTCATTAAATGTCGTTAGCCAATTGAAGTACATTAGATTTAATGTTTAATTCTTCCTCACCACCTCACCTGTTTATTTCTTTGTCACTGGCACCACTGTTTCTGCACAATTTCTCTCCCATCTATGCAAAACTGCCCAATTTCCTCTCTGAATTCTGCCATACGGCGGTAGAATTTATGGCCACAAGGACTGGTGTGGAAATACAATGCCAGTTGCGGCAGTCATAAAGGTGCCATTGTAGCCAAACTTAGGTGCGCCCATTACACTGCATTGTGTGGTTTCAAATGACTAGTGGCCGTTGACATTCATGAAAAATGGCATCTAACAATCAAATTGACCTATTCCTTTCAGAACAGAGTGCATTGTGTTTTGATTGAATGGGAGCCATGGTATCTTGCAGTGCCAAGAATGAATGGACCAAAGATTCCAGTCCTTTTCTGGCACTCAAATTAGAATTGTGTCCACGCTTAGAGAAAAAATCTCTCGCTCTATACAGTAACTATAGATTTGCAAAGTCAATCTCTTTATCATGGTAAAAGGGTAACAGCACGTCCATTTCCTGGTGCTTTAATCCTTTTAAACTGCGACTGTTTCCAGTGAACGGAGGCACTGTAGACTGATTGCATCCCATAATTGCCAGTGACGTATGGCTTTGTGACATGTTGCATCCCCTCTGGGCTGTTGGTGTGCGATTCAACCTTGAACCGAAACGCACTCAGACAAGAGCCAATACCAGATGTTCAATACCATCTTGCTGCTCTAACGGAGTGGATTGTCTAAGCTTCCTTATAGCGGTAAGGTCTTAAAGGGAATCTCATTAGGGGACAGTGCCTTTGGGTAATCAGAGCCTGCATGGTAATTTCAACTTAAAGGGAGAAAATTTTCAAATGAGGTAGAGCGAGCATCTGACAGAAACTTAATGGCCACAAAGACCGGGGTCCATTTGTGACACCCCTAATTATTAATTAGCTGCAGGAGAAACATGCTGCTCTGTCCTGGGCAGAAAGTGGATTGTCCGATGCGGCAGATGGAGACATTGTGATATCAGAGGGGTGGGGTTATATGTGCTCAATGGGCCTTATTGAAGTGATGTGAAACTGCTGCTTGGAGAATAATAAATGTTTGTGTGCTTTGTGTATGTGTGTGTGTGCATTTTTTTGTGTGCGCACGTATGTGCGTGTGTGTGTGCGTGCATGTTTGTGTGTGTGCTTGTAGGTGCATGTTTGTGTGCATGTGTGTGCGTGTGTAAACGTGCGTGTGTATGTGTGTGTGTGTGCGCGTGCATGTGTGAGTGTGGGTGTTTGTGCATGTGCAAGCGCATGTGCATGTGTGTGCGTGTATGTGTGTTTCTGTGCGCTTGTGCATACACATGCAACTCTGTGTGTGTGTGTGTGTATGTGCATGCATGTGAATGTGTTTGTGTGTGTGTGAGAATGTGCACGTGCATGTGTCTGTGTGTGTGTGTGTGTGTGTGCATGCATGTGTGTGAGTGTGTGTGTGTGCATGTGCTTGCAAGTGTATGTGTGTGTGTGCATGTGCGTGTGTGTGCGTTACTTTCTCATTTCCAGCTGGAAATGACTCCCCTGAACATTGCATCCCAATGTTGCGCGAAGGGCATTCTCAAACGCTGCTATTTCCTGCGTGTCTCGAAGCAATGAAAACCTTTATTTGCTCGAGCCCCGTCCAAGGACGTCTTGGGAGAGACTTGGAAGGGCGGCAGAGATGCTGGTTAGATGATTTGGACTCCTCAGCTGCGCTGCCCTCTCCTTGGACTCTGGGAAAGAGGCTCTATTGAACGCATGCAAATGGAGCTCTGTCTTCAGAGATGAATGGCTGCAGTGCAGGAGCTGGCAGCGGTTGCTTTGCCATCCCAGGCTTGAGTCTTGCTGGACTCCTCCTAAGTAAAAACTAGCGAATCTCTTATAAATAATTTTCTCCAGCAAAGAAAAAAGGCTCTTAATAATTCCCCCAGGTCGTTTATCGTTTCGGCAAAGGGCCCCCCCCCCCCCCCCCCCCGTCACACTGTAGGCAAAATCACACCGTGCCTCTCAGAATATGGAATTTCCCTCGGTCCCAAAACACATACCCCCCGTGTTGCATTATTAATGCTCCGCAATAATGCGTTATTGAATATATGCCATTTTAGTTTAGTGCTTTCCCTTGGTGTTAATGGGATCTTCACTACTAGCGGCTGACACTTGTAAATTCGTTCCGTAGTAGGGAGGGAGTAGAGGGGGACCATTCAAGGAGCTGCTCTGTTGAAATGTGTCACTAATCCAGTTCTGATTTCCGCTCCAAAAGCGCTAACGATGTCTTTGTGGGTTTTTAATTTTATTTTGTTTGATTTTTTTCAGGATATGAACGATTACTCCCCGGTGTTCAGTCGGGCCATGTACAGGGGTATGGTGGCGCCCGATGCTGTCAAGGGAACGGTCATCACCGCGGTGTTCGCCGAGGACCAGGACCCTGCGGTGAGCGTGAATGTCGGCCTTGCGGCCGGTCGATACCGGAACCGGGCCGCTCCCTTTGTCCGTGTTTCAGGAGTGCCGTGCGCTTCTTGAGCGTGGAGAGGAAAATCAAGTGCTTTCCTTTCTTCAGCAAGTCTTTTGAAGCTCTCTGACGGTTTTTTTTTTTTTTTCACGTTAACCCTTAAAGCAACATGCTTTCAGATCTTTCAGGTGAAATTTTCTGATTTGTTCAAGTTGTTTATCTCTGTCGTTTATTGTTACCATGACTGAAACGATCGGAATGATTTGATAGCTCATTTTAGCTGAGTGATGAGCTCACTTTAAAGTTTTGTGTTTTATGTTCCTTTTTATTGGCAGACTCTTTTTATCTCCTCGAAGTTTGAATGTAATTTCTGACATAATTCTGAAATTTGACACAAAAATAAATCCCCACGGAACCTAGTATAAATCTAGTTTATTTGAAGTGCCTGTTTAACTGTACTTTGGAATAGATATGGAGCAGTCATGACTGATTACAGTACCTTGCAAAACAGTAATTTTGCAAAGAAACTGACAGAAATCATTCAAATTTTGTTGCTGTGTCTACAGTAGCTGAAAAAAAAAAAAAAACTTGGCATGCTCCACAAAAATATGTTCTCCCATTGGCAGAATGCAGCATGTAATTAAAACTGTTTGGGGGTTCTCCCCGTGGTTGTATGATTCATCTGTGATATCACAATACTTTGATTGACATGGCTGGGCAGCTTTGCAGCTGTAAAAGCAATCTGCTAACCGCATACTCGGGAACACTCATAGGACATGGGGTATGCCCTGCACTGCAGAAATAATTTCACTATTACCAGTTAGGAATCATGGGGCATGAAAATACATTGTTAGATTTATGATGCATCGCTATATAGATATAAGGAGTTTAACATTTGCCCTCTGCCAATGGGTGATTGCGCAAAGTAAGCCTATCACCACAAAGCAAAAACACATAAATAAAGATCGAGAACAAGCTTGTTATGTTCCAAGGTGTTCGTTTTCTTTCAGTCATAAAACCACCACTAAAATCAATAGCAGTTTTTATATGCACTATACGCATTTCAAGATATCCATGAGACAGAATTCTTATATCTTTTCTTGCCTATGTATTTTTTATGTATTTTATTTTGCGTGGTTGTTGAACCTGACACATACTTTTGAACCTAATGGTTCAGTAGTAGAGCCATTTGTGGCTAGCTGTTGCAATATCACTGTGTTACATGTTTTTGTTTTGCGAGTTGAGTGAACGTACTGAGTTCACAGCGTGCAATGAGGAATAAAGGAGTGAGGAAACCAGAAAAGACGGGCCCTCTGGGGGTCACGCTGACCTACCGCTTTGCCGGGCCAGCTGAGAAACTTTGATATCCCTCTTCACCTGTGGGAGGCACAGCAAGCCGTGGCGATGCTTTCTCCTCTCCTCCTTCAAATACATGTAAAGCAGTTCTGAGATCACAAGAGCGGCAACTTCTCTCAGGCTGAGCGAGCAGATGAATCAGTCAGACACAGCCGCCTGGCGTCGGGCCCGACCTGAGCGTCGAAGCGCCTACCCCCCTGCCGCCCCCCCCCCCCCCCCTTGGGTCCCGTGCCAGTTTTACGATCCCAGACCCAGGCTGTGCTGATGCAAGCCCCTCCTGACAGCAGCACTCCCTCCCTACTGGCACGAGCAGGCCGATGCCAATGATCCCCAAACTGTAGGTCATGGGAGGGGTTGAAATGGGTCATTAGTCATCCACCCAGAAATAAGTTTATTGTGTATGATGCAGTCCGGCGTAGACGTTAACACCTGTCTATTGACTGCATCATAATCTATATGTCCTGCGCTGGTATAGTGTACATGTAGCGTTTTATGTTTAAAACATTAGAAGAATGTCTTTAATAAATCATGGGCCACATATTTGCTCATGAAATGGATCGTGGGCTCAAAGTTTGGTAGCCCCTGGTCTAGAAGGACTGCAATAGAGCACAGGTGTGTACAGATCAAGTGGAACTTTTTTCACACTAGTGGGGGCCCTGTCATTTTGCTTTTACAGGGATGATCAATGCCCATCTCCTTAAGGTCTCCCAGGGGTGCTTCCAGTCAATCTATCATTGCCTCAGCTGGTGCTGCGCTCTGTTGTTCCTGCCTGATCGATTCATTACTATTGCCTGATTCACTGACCCTCTGTTGTACCAGTGGTTCGGCAGCTGCCTGTTTGTGGCTTTTTTCCCACGCCACTTCGGTGTTAGCTTCGGTTTGGATCAGCTTGTGTCTCCAGTCGGGGAAGCCATACTTACTTGTAGCCCCTTAAGGACCACAGGCATGAGTGTGGGCCCAACAAAATCCAAATCCATTATGCGGTTGGTGAAGAGCGTAAAAAGGCACCCGTCTGCATGAGGAAATAGTTTGCCTCAACTGACATGATAATTGCTTATTCGTTTTTTAAACAATTGTTTAATCAGTCCTAAGCAAAAGCAAAACTAGATGATACAATATGTTTCATGCTTGTTTGTTTCAGCTACTTCCTTTGTACTTTTGTAAAGGCAAAACTTTTCTGGTTCTGCACTTCTCATCATCAATGTAAAACAAAGCAAAGGAAATAATACCAAAGCTGCTGTGATTTAACCAAATCCAGCCTCTTTCTAGAATATTCTGTGTGGTTTCATGCATAGCATAAGGTGTTCTTCCCTTCCAGGAAAACTTTCTAAAGCCAACGTTGAAGTTTCATATTCTCACCAAAAATAATGGCCTGGATTCCATTTGCATTTGTACTTAACTCACAACTAAATGAAAGTATTACTTTTTTCTTAAGAAACTTTTTGTTTCCTTATTTCATTTTGAGGTTCTCCTCAAAATGAAATACTTCACTCCTCACTAAAACACAGTAAAATAAACTTATATTCAAAGTGTTCTTTTTCCTCAGACAAACCAGATATTACATGGACTTTCCACGTTCCAAAACTAGCTCAAATAGTACTGGATCAATTATAAAATATTTTTTGAAAATTTCAGAATTTGTTTTGGTAGTTCATTCTGTTTCCTGGAACACATGGATTTGTTATGATGGTTTATCCACAGTGATGGATATGTTTTCTTTCGATTTTTTCTTGCAGCATGTCTGTACTTCATATAATTCTGAAGATATGAATCATTATTAAAGGGTATGTGGTAGTAGGAAGAAATCAGCCAAACATTCCTCAGTCCTTAAAATTTTAAATAAAGTTTTAGGTTGAGTATGAGCTCATGAAAGAGATCAAGGGAAATGTGCAGTTCAGATTAAACTTTTGTTTGAAATTTTAAATTGTTTTTGCTTTTCAAGCATGGTCGCGTGATAAGACAGGAGCTCTTCATGAAATAAAACCTAAATTATAAGGAAATTGCAGGAACCCAATTTCTAGTGAGGACATTTTGATTAATTTACTCAGAGGAAACGAGAAAGGCCTTAATGCAGGATTATACTATTGTTGGCATCAGATAACAGCATTAACACTGTTCTCAACATGACAGCTTAAAACATGTGGCGCAATGACAACATAAAAGCATTTTGAAGGAGAGTCATTAGCAGATTGCTTTATGTATTAATTACAAATTGTATGAATTTATGTATCAGAACATGGTAAATCTGAATATCATCTCCTTTACTTGTTTAATTAAGGTGGTTAAAATTCAGTTAAATTCTGTCTCTCTCGAGTAATTTTAGAGGTTGGTTTTTTAATGATAAAGTGTACATTTTCTGGAGTTTTTCCAAATATTAAGATACTGCGCATACATTCAACAGTTTATCTTTTTTGTTGATGACATTTTTCAGCAGGGAGGAGTTTACAGATATGACTGGAATTATATCTGATGCACTGGAAGCATTGTGTTTTATATATATATATATATATATATATATATATATAGAAATGGTACTGTGAAGGACTGGGCAATTGCCAAAAATGTATGAAAAAAAACTGCCGTATGTCTAACTTTCGTTCAAATAATTAACAAGTTTGGTAGAATTTGGTAGATTCCTTAAAAAGTGAAACGTTTTATGACCAATTGTAAAGTGAGCAGTAACAATTTATGGGAAGCGTATAAGCTGGGTTATGTCGTATAGTAAAAAAAAGATACTAATGTCAGAAGAAATACCCAGTAGCTCTTGTAAAACTCAAGAGAAGGACAATACGATTGGTCCCGGATGTCAAATTTTTTGAGGGTGTACACTAAGGACAGCTGGTAAGCACAATATTTGGTAGCTTTGAAGCATATGCATAAAAATGACTTTTGTGCACAGATTGTCTTGAATTGAATAGCTGCAGGTGTCGGTCTATGGCTTTATGTCGATCTCAGACACAAAGTTATAGAACGTATCAGTTGATGAGTTTGAAATACATGCAGCAGTTTGAAAGGCTTTGTTGTGGTTGTCATACTGGCTGCTGCTTTTTCTGGTGTATTCTTATATGTGTTACCCATGACCCTGGG
This sequence comes from Anguilla anguilla, assembly GCF_013347855.1. NCBI lineage: Eukaryota > Metazoa > Chordata > Actinopteri > Anguilliformes > Anguillidae > Anguilla > Anguilla anguilla. The sequence goes on along the minus strand of NC_049202.1, from coordinate 11,725,341 downwards.
AGCTTATCTATTCCCATCATGCACTGTATTTTGCATGCATTTCACAGAACGCCACGCTGGTATGATGCAGAAAACTTGCGGAAAGTAGGATTTAGCCATTTCTGAAAATGGCCCTATACTGTACGTGTGAGTGGAATGCAAATGTTGTCTTTTGAAGAATTAATGTATTTAATCTGAGCACAAGTAGACACGTTGGCTTTTCATTGAGGCTTTTCCGTCTTTAAAAGGGATTAATAGCGTGAATTACAGGGGCTCTTCCAGGTTGAGTTCTGATGTAGTGCTGCATGGCATACTTTTGATGGAGCTTTTGAAGTATTTATTAAAGCTTGGAACAGCTAGCCAAGACTTATAGTAGAAGCAGGGACCCTCAGGAGTGTTCAGGTCTAGGCATAACACGCACATATGAAAAATGATTGGTTGAATGGTTACAGCGTATCAAGAGAAAATGAACGGAACCCAGAATGTTGTAAACTCCTTTTAATTTAATCACATTGCTAGTGTGTGGTGAGGTTAGCTGCACACACTCAGAGGATCTTTATTGTTTGTTTTTATTCATTGCAACATTTGTGCGTTTTGGGCTTTGGTATGGATTTTATTTCTTTCAGTTTCTGCTGAACCCAAAGTGAAATAAATAAATAAAAAACATTGAAGTAAATGCTGTTTATTGCATGAGAGAGTTTGTGTTTATCACCAAAATTGATAGCATATCATGTGTATAAAATGGCCCTTAAGATCTGGTTTGGGCTCAAAAATGCTTTGGGATGTCAGTTTTAAAAATTAACTGTGATGAATATGAAATCAAACAAAATACCATTGCGTGGCTGCTGTTGAGAGTTGCACCAATATTTTGTGGTCATTCAAACAGACTTTATCCTGACATGATAGACCTTTATTTGACTTTCAAATTAGACCTTTAAAGGACACTACATTTTCATGGAGCCAGGAAAGGTGATAATTCAGAGCATTTTCAGCAATTAAAGATTTTATTATTGCATCTACCTTTTTATTCTTTTGTTTAGTGTCCTCTAAATACATTTGTTGTATGTTGTGACCCCATGTTTTCTACAATTCCATCCTACTGGCCATGTCTGTATTCAAATGTGCTTATTTTGTAGTGTGAATTTAAATAATATTTAAGGAGTCATTATTTGTAAAAGTTATTCCATTTTAGTGGATTAAGGTTAATTGACACAAGAGTTCATCACACGTGCCTTTTGCCTGCAGATTTTAGAGCTTATAGTGCTACTGTTCTGTTCTTTTTATTATTTCATTACTTTTTCATTATTTAAACTGTGTCTGCTTAAAATGATTAATTTGATATTTATATTTATTCATCAGTTCATTTATACAAAAGCAATTCTAAACAAATTTAAGCAAGTTTTAAGAACAGAGGTCAGTTTTAGATGTGACTCTCTTCTTGTTTCTGTAATGGATCAGATCTCAAGTGGGCGAGACGTCACTGGGAATTTTAATAGCTTCAGTGGACACGACCCCTTTCCTTCGCTCATTCTACGCCAGATGGCAAAGCTGTGGGTCGAGGCTGTCTGTGATTCGCTGAGCTGTCCGCTCACCGTCCCATCCGAGGCACCCCGCCCTGAACCTCGCCGTGTTTAGGCAGCATGGTGTTAAGGGGAGGGGGGGGGGCTCCGCCACTTCTGTACGCCGTGCTAGCTTGTGCGCGATCCGCGGTGAAGAGATTAGTCTCGCTTCTTGTTAGCAGAAAGATGCCTCCATTGGCACTCGCGGGCTGTTGATGACTTCCATTGACAGACGAGACCGATCACAATTTGATAATTAACTGAAATGCCAATGGAAAGTGTTTTGTCTTTTTCTTTTTATAAACAGTCGAATATATGGTTCTATACAAGTAGCAAAGAGGCATATCTTAGAGAGCACTTTTATTGTTTCCTGTATATCCAAGATTGCATTTTGATGTCTTCTTGAACATAAATTACCTTCTTATTTCGTCATTAGCCCTCCTGGCATTCTACGCGTTAAGGCATAATGTGCTTGAATATAAAATCTGTCATTGAATCTGTCTGCTTTTTTCCAGCTTGGTTGCTGTAAACAGAACAACTGCAATAAAATAGGATAGATAAAAAGAACTGCATTGCAACAGAAATGATCAGACAGTGCTGTCAGTTGTGGTTTGCTAAGCGGTACATTCAGTCTGTTCACACTTGTTTGATAGCTAAACCAGAATGCTTACTCATATTAGAATAGCACTTACAACTGATGTCACAGGGAGGTATCGTTACTATATAACTATAAACAGGCTTTACACTACTATTTTCCACGCTTATGTGCTGTGTCAGCAGTTTTGATTTAAAAAAGGGACTCTCACAAGTGCTGTCAATGCAACCCTGGTATCACATTTGTGTTATTTTACATTATCCCCTTAATCCTTTATGAAATGTGAAAATGAAAATGGCCATTTAAATACATGGAGGGATCAAGGATAAGCACAAAGGTTCAGGATGTAATGCTGTGTCTTTGATTTATTTAACAGATAGTGTGAATTATATTTTGTGAGTGTATCATCATTTTTTCAGTGGTACATTGACCTGGTTGTTTCATAGTCTGTTAATGCTATTCCAAGGCACCTCTCTAATCCTCATATTCTCATAGCATCTGTCCATTGGCTCTTGATAGCAGCATCCGATAGCTCCTGAAGCCTGTCCATTTTTGTTTTATTCATTACCCGTTTCGCTTCATCCTGAATAAAAAGTAAACTATAAAAGCATGTTTTTAAAAAGTAAGCTCCTCCGACGCTTAAAATAATTACAGGTTCTTGAAATTTCCACGTTTCTAAGTGTCGCAATTATGTCTACACTTTGTCATCTGCTTTCGAAGTCACCAAGGATGGCTCTGTGAGAAAATTGAACCTAGGAAAAGTGGTTTCTTGGTTAATTCGAGCAATTAGGTTATTTTGGGTGCAACCTCCAAACACTTTTCCTAGATTCTAACACTATGGCTTTTTTGAAGGTGAGGAATTGTGTGAATACATGCTAAATTACAATTGCTTTACTAATCAAATACTCACATATCTGCCAGTGGAGCACTGTAAAGTATATTAAAGTACTGTATATTTCAGTTGGCCAGTCTGCCAAGCAAATAAACCTGAGCATGCCTGCAGAGTGCATTGTTCGAAACTGCTGAGGCAAAAAAAAGAAGAAAAAAAAAGAAAAAGGTGCCTTCTGAGAATATGCTGGTTTCACAGTAGGGGGGGGGAAATAGAAAGACATAAAACACAAACAACGAGCATGTTTATGGAGTGCACACATAACACAATCAGCCGTGTTTCCTTTGAATTTTCTTTTGGGAACGTCATTTGGGAGACAAATTGCGTTCGGAGTGCTCAGAAACGCACTTCGCCGATTGGGCGACGGTGGTGGATTTACAAGGCGTATTGATTGAAATACGGTTCATTGATTGGCTTCTCTAAACCCCCCTGGGGTCCGGGCCTTTTTACGGGAGCGTTTATGCTGTTGAAAGATGGATTTATTTGAGCCAGTGCCCCCTTGGGTCCGCCCTGGCTCTAGGTCCCATTTCTCATTCTAGTTCACCCACATGCATTAGTGCGAACCCAGTAGGGCCACAACCTCAATGATTTTTCTTTGATGTGTACAGATGCTGAGGCATATTTGATTTTTGGAAGAAAAAAAAAAGAAACCTACAGACATGTCTATTCAGTGAGAGCCACTGGGAAAATAAACCAACTGAACAAGTCAGTCAGGTTCATTGCCCTGCTGTGGCAAGTACTAATAATTGCCCTCTCAAACCGAGAGCTTTTGCAGACAAAATGGTCACTTAGGTGTTTGTTTTTTTAGTGGGTAATGTGTTTGTTTTTTTTTCATTTGTTTTGTGCTTCTGTATTCTTACGTGGCTGCATACTGTAGTCTGCACAATATATTTCAGATGTATTGTAAAATTTATTGATGCTTTCAAATGCTTTTGGCACAATGGACGAGCTGTGTCTGTGCTTTGCTTTTCAGGACACTGCAGCCAGCCGGGTTCGGTACCGGGTGGATCCAGACCAGTTTCCCTACAGCGGCAGCATTTTCGACGTGGAAGAAGATTCCGGAAATGTCATCACCAGGGTCAATCTCAACGAGCAGCCCAGTACAACATTCAGGGTGAATGTAACCTTTATACAATCTGACTCGTGCTGTCACAAAGAAAATACACGTGAATGCTGCTCTCAGATGAAACCTGACTGCTTCAGGCTAGGATGAAATGAGGACGAGCGCATGAATGTGACAATCAGATGTTTACTGAGGTGAACAGGAAACAAGGAGATGAATTTCCTTCATGTTGCTTCTGTTTCTGTGCTCTGGTGTGTGAGTGAATCTAGTTTCAGGCTCCACCCATGCATGATGCAGGTGTGCTTCTCTCTCCTGCTGTAGCTTGTTGTCATCGCGTATGATGACGGTGACCCAGTGAAGCTCAACCGGACCCTGGTGGAGATCACTGTTCTTCAGCCTTCAGTAATCCCTGTCTTCATCCAAGAGGAATACAGGTAGAGGTCTTTCATTCTTCACATCAGCTGAAATAAAATCAAGTCGAGAGCAGTGACTTCAAAAGCATACTGTCATGCTTGTACTACCAGATATATTTGTAGTCCAAATGCAATTTCAAAAACATTTTCTTCTATCATATAATTTATATATTTGTATAAAAAAATCCCTACTTTCCCTCCAGAGAAAGGGGAGTGTCTTTGTCAAAACGCACAGTATTATCGCTGTGTGAATGTTTCACACCAAAATAATTGATATTGCAATAGTATATGGACAAATATAATATATAAATATAATAATATATAAATTATTGCCACTTCAGACATTTCAATGTATTCATTTAAAAATACATTTTTTAAAGTGAAATATATTTTTAATTATACAAAGATATCATGTTTTTATGCATTGCGTGTTGAATGTTTATTACAATGTTCATGAATAAACATTACAGCTGTTACATGATGGTAATCAAACTCAATGTAATCGCACGGATATTCTGAACTCATCAGTATTCAGGCCCAGTTTATTGTATTTGGTATGTGCTGTGTCAGTAAAGCTTGCTCCTGTGTGGTTTAGAAGGAACTGTTTTTTTTTCCCAAAAAAGGAAATATTAAATTTGCCCCAATACCTACTGGGTAATGTTTGGTTTTGGGGTGAATTAATGTACCTGCTTATCTCCCTGACCCTTGGCACAGGGCTAGAACTGTTTCGCTCTTTGCATGGACTGTCTCATTTAATTCCTGACTTTTATTCATTGCATCTCTCAACATTTCTGTATCTGTCTGCTAAAAGTAAGAGAAAAATGTGAATAAATATTCAATTGGGAAGACATAGAGTCAATATTAAAGTTATTTTGTTTTCTTCTATTTCCTGGAATCCATTGTAGAAAACTCTGTAAATATGTAGCATAGCCCAAAGCTATGCGATGCAAATGTGCAGTGCACCAAATCATTGGTTTCTCAAACAGCAGGGTGTGCTTTTTTGGGTTTCTTACAAAATGTGTTTTTATGGGTTTAATAATTTTGAGGTTATTGGTCTAACCTTATGGTTTCTGTGGTAGTTAGTTTTGAGCTGTTCATTATGATTAATCGTGTAATATGATTTATTTGATTATCAGATGTACCAAAGTGTAAATCAGCAGTGATGTTATATTAACTAAAACCAAATGATTCACCAGCATCTTTAATAAATTAAGTTTTTCACAAAATCCAAAACAGAACAAAACATTAGTTTTTACTTAGAAAGGAAGTATTTGAATGATTTCTGCAACAGTGCCACCTAAGCATTGAGTTTTTGTTCATGGTTATATTAATATTCAAGCAACAAGCGAAGTCTTGTATATAATTAGACTGTTGTACTACAACCACGCAGGAAGACTGGGGCTGCCATCAGCTTTTCTGATGAACTGTCACGATCACAAAATGAAAGAGCATCAGTGGCAGAGAGGATTGTGTGCTACTTCTTAAAAACATACCTGCGTAAACAGTGGATATTCCAGACTCCCAGATGAAGAAAAACTGTGTCTTACCTCCCAAAATATAAAGAATTTCTCACCAAGCCCCCTATCAGATAGATGGGCTGCGCTACTGAAACATTCTTCGCTTTTCTCCCCTCAGATCACGTCTGCTTTTCCTCACAAGTTCAGTTTTCTGACTGCAGGGGCTTGTCCCTGTTACAGCTTTCATAGTAGCTTTAAAAGTTTTTAAAAGACAACATGCACCATAGCAGTTTCTGCAAATTCCTACAAAATAGTTCCATGACCAATGGTAATACAATGTGTCAAGTCAGTTAAAACTGTTTTTTCTTGTATATTTTCCCAATCCCGTGGATTGGTCTAATGAAATGAGATGTAGCAAGCATATATGGAATTAACTTTCCAGTTATGAGTCATCATAATTAAATGTGTAAATTAACGTGAAATTATAGAATAATTCAATGCAAGCCTTACTTTTGGCACTAAAAATTATTTGGTTTCCCATTTTTACACTACAGTAGAGTATAAATCCTCTGTGTGAATTGTAAAAGTAAAGTAATTTTTTAAAGACCTGTGTTGATCATTGCTTGATATGTGTTCTAGCTTTGCCACGCATCTCTAGGCACAGCAAAAATACAGAACCCAGAATGCATGTGACATGGTCCAAAATAAGGAAATATGCGCGTTGTGTGAGGTACGACCTGAGCTGTGACTTTCTGTGCTGGTTGATCAATGGGATACACACGGAAGCGTGGGAGATGAAAGGTTTGGGATTAGGGTTTGAATTAATGCTGGGAGCACAGGTCCTGGAATGTCACAGCCGACAGCTCCCCTCTGACAGGTTAGGAATAGCGATGCTGCGGCGCATCAGGCGATGTCCCGATTTCGGGATCTTTCCGAAGAAAGCATTAACCGGGTGTTCGCTTGCCATCCGCGGTTAGAGGAGCGCAGTAGGTGCCTTTGCTCTGTCTCCTTGAGGAGGGCAGGTTTTATATGAGGCACTGTGTATGTGTGGCTTGTGAATGTATCAGAATTTCCTTTCCGAGGCTCCTGCCAGTCATGTTCACCAAACATGCAGCATGCGCGTTTTTCCTGGTGCTCATCTCATAAACACGCTTAATGAAGCTACGGCAGGATTCCCTAAATCATTGTCATTGCAACTCACTGTGTGAGGTTGTCATTTTCTTACGATCTCTGCAATCACAGCCTGCTTTTTTTTTCTTTTGCTTGCCTCTAGATGTGTGTAGTAGGGTTCATCTGCATTTCTGCATTCGCATTTATCCACTGAAAGGAGATGGTGTAGCGTGTGGGGACCAGATCAAATTTGCCTATGGCTCGGTGATGTTCTGGGCTGCACATTGAAAAGAACTCTACAATGCTGGTTAGTTGAAATTGGCCTTTTGCAAACCGCTCACACTGTGTGCTTTTAGCACAAACCATGCTACATGTAGAGAGCATGTTTAATGATCATCTTGATCACCGTGATAATCATCATCATCATTATCATCATCATCATCATTATCAATGGCAGTGATGGTGAAACATCATGAAGGATGGCACTTAAATATACCATTAGGCTCAGCTGCAGTGTTTCCCTTTTGTAATATTTGATGCATTGCATCTGTGAGAAGGAAGTGCTGCTCTCAGCTTGTTAGCATTCAACAATAAATGAATAAGACTGAAGCCACCCCAGGTGCCACCGCAGGTCACTTCTCTGTGCCATAATTCATCTCTTTGTTTGGAGGAAAGCGAGGGTGCGATCGTCGTTCTGAGCTGAGATCGTCATTAGCAGACACAAATAAAGTGCCGTACTATTTCGAACACTGTTCAGCGGGGTTGCTTTTCAAAACCGGAATGCCATTAGCCCTTTCCCTCCGCAGCCTTTGTAAAGGCATTGTGCTGAAATTATGCGCTGAAAAAAACCGTCACACAGAGAAGTATTCCAAAAAAAAAAAGCTCTCGGGTGACTTAAGCACGTGACTTTATTTTGACTGTTTTGCTGCTGTTCAGCTCCACTCTGCATTGTCACTTTGTCATTTTTTTTTTTTTGTCTGGAGTGAAAGAGGAGGATTGTTCAAAAGTGTCATCCTTCATGGTTTTGTGCATTTTAATGGAGGGGGATTAGTTACCTGAGTGATGTGAATCCCACTGTTAGCACAGACTGCACTCCACCTCTGTTCTGTAGTGTGTAATTAGGGGACTGGGCTAGCCTTGCCGGCAGAGAACACCTGCAAGATTAGTATGCAGCCATTGACAGCCTGTGTGCAGTGTTACCGGCACAGGGTCAGGCAAACAAGCACGCCATTAGCATAACATTGTGTAGTGATGAACAGGCCATGTATTTCAGGAAGGAGTGCGCTGACAAACCGACACACGGCCAACTGTCTTGTTAATGAATGACATTAACAGCAGCGAGTAAACAATTAAGATCAGTAGATATGATTTATTTCATTATTTGTTTCTTGTGAATCAGCTTATTTGGACCTCTCTAAGGATGCTGGCCATTATAGATTGTGTGTGTGTGTGTGTGTTTGTGTGTGTGTGTCTGTGTTATGAAGCAGTGCTGCCTCGACATATCTGACACAAGGCTATATTGATCCTGCTGCAGTTTGAAATTTTAGTATGAGCAGTCGTTTTTGAACTTGCCGTTGCATTTCCATTTTCACATGGACTGCACCAAAATGCATGCCCTCTGAGCTTGAGCAGGCTAGGCCAAAATAATTTAGTCAGAAGTGCAGTTGCTCATTCATAGCCCGTCATAGTTAGAGCAGTGATTCCTTTAACCATAAACATTATAAATTATGCAATATGCGTTTCGTATTTATGTATTCTACCTGAATTTAGACTGCAGTTTGACCTTTACCTCATGTTTGGGTAGGACAAGCACAGTATTTCAACTTGCTGCCAACAATACTAATCCCAAATAGAAATGAAAAGGTCAATATCTAATCTTCCCGCAGACGTTCTCTAAAAATCCACCTGTGATTGTATATCTTAATATATATTTGCTCATTTTTGTTTATTTATTTTGTATTTTTTTATTTTTAGTTTTATTCTTTGTGACAGCCTATTTATGCAAAGCAATACACTGCAGCCCCATGGGAGCATCAGAAATACTTTTACCAATGTCCGTGTGTAACAGATCCACCTCCAGCAGTTTCCTGTCTTTTTGTTTTACAAGAATAAATAAAATCAAAGTGCAAGTTAACCAAATTCGCTAGCCAGCTAATGTTTTCTATTTTTTTAACTAGCTTACTTAAAGTTTGTAAATTGCATGTATATTCACCTATTGTATCTATCAATTAATCAATCTATATAGATGTGCGTGCGTGCGTGCGTGCGTGCGTGCGTGAGTGAGCGTGTGTGCGTGCGACATGAAACACTTCAAACAAACCAGAAAATCAGCAGTTAACAGTCCAGCAGTGGTACATTACGCTAACCCTCAGAGACAAGTATTCATTTCATGAAGCGCTATTGCCATACCTGGCACTGTAGATTCATATGACCACAGTGCAAATATTGGAATTTAAATTGTGGTGGCTGTGATAGCGGCATTACTCTGCGGACCTCATTAGTCTCACACTTAACCGTCTGCTTGTCTGGAGCAGCTATTAAAGTGTGGTGAGAGGATGGGAAGGAATGAGTATTCCGTGTGTTATCTGTACAAACACAGCTCAGCCTCCTTTTGGCAGGAGGGTCTGATTGGGAAATGTCAGAGGGGGATTATGGGGGTGAATGAGCTACTGAGGGCTTCCGCTGCGGCGCATCTCGCATACCAAAACTGTGAGCGAATTTCATATAACGCCACCCCAGTGAGCCCATCATTGCTTTACCACCATAAGGTAGAAAATAAATGAACTGAAAAGAAACTGTTCCACCTTTGTTGATATCCTGTAAATGGGTTTCCGCGTGCCGCATGTGCCCCAGTAGCAGGAAATTGTGAACCAGCCCTGCGTCGCGCGTGGCTGGCTGCCATTGCGGCTCTTCCGTGACGTGTCACCGGTTTAGTGGAAATACGGCCTCTGGTTCTGGCAGACCCTTTTCGCTGGAGAGCAGCGTGGTGTCACCCAAGACCTTGAGCGAGGCGGACATGCCAGCGTGCGAGCCCTACGCAGGGCGTGGATCATCCCCGACTTTGAGGGCTACGCTGAGTTTGCCCTCCAAACGGCTCCGCTCTCGCAGGTGCTACAGCTCTCCTGTGGTCGGGACCAGACGTTAGCATGACAGCCCAGTTAATGAGGGAAAGAATTCCGTCTGATTCACCTTGCAGTAAGATCCAAAGATCCAATTAAACAGGCTTTCTTTGTCAACATAATTTCATGTATACTAGCTGGTGACATATTTAGTTTGACTAAATGAGTATTATTAATTATATGGGTGGAAACACCTGTTCAAGAACTTCCGTTGTTTAGTGGCTTTTGTTCCACTAGTGCTCATTGTTGTTTTTGTTTCAGTTTTATATCTTTTTTCTAGTTTGCCAGCCTTGGAAACAGCTTTTATGTTCTTCACAGTTTAGATGAGTAAATCTGACAAAACACTTGCTTGAAAAGCAGAGGTCGATAAAACATTCTTTAAAACGGTTGAACGGTTTCATATTATTGTTTTCAAGTGTATTGGATAGTTTTTTTTTTTAAATGAACCATTCCTTTTTTGGAGGAGCCATTCAGCTCATTGCAAACAAAAGAAAATGAAGTGAGTTCTACTCTTTTAAGTTGGGCTTATTTGGCTATTTTGTTAGATTTCATTCATTCAACTTTAAAAACATTTTGATTTGCATCAACAAATATTAGTAGAAATTTCTCAACGCACTGAACAGGTCTTGTAAAACGGTAATGAAAGCAGGTGGCTGAAGATATGTCCTTGGTGTTTGGTTAGTATTCAGCTGGAGCAACCCGTGTAAAAAAAAACACAAATGAAATTTGAAAACCTGTAATAAAATGAGGTGAAAGGCCCTATCCTCTCCAAATTGTGTTGCATACTTGGAAATCTCAGCAACTTACTTCCACATACCATTAGGTATAGGGTAGATGGTAGAATCCTATTTTAAATGGTGTTTTATTAATACTTTTTGAAAAACTGATAGAAAGTGATTTGGTCAGACTGTTGTTTTGCAGCACCTTCCCAATATAGCTCTGTCTGTGTATTCTCATGAGACTCTTTTTCCCATGATGCAGCTGGATGCCAGTAGTTAGAAAGACTTTCCTTCACATGAAGTTCTACTAGTCTTAATGAGATTCTCTCCCAGTGAACAGCAGTCAAGGTGTCAGAATTCACTTATTTAGCCTGGAAACACAGAGAGTGATGCAGAAAGACTTGTACTGTTACTTGTGACATCACTGTGTATTATTCTACACCTACTATGACAAATAAATTAAGCATACTGAAAAAATGGTTTTGATCTGCAGTAGCAGCATGTTTGTACCCAAATACTGTATTTGGCAATGCACCGATAATGCATTGTGTGCAGGAAATTTTTTGTGATGAGACTATCATTAAAAAAAAGCGAGCACTTAAAAAATGAAGCAGGAGTGTAAAATGGTTCATTTCAGTAATTTATGAAGGATGAATTTATACGTCCGAGTGTACGGGCCAAGGCAAGGTGAGGTGCTGAGCATGTGTGCTTTTTGGAAATGGGACAGCAGCTTTCACCACGACCTGAGAGTAGTCGTTCCACCAGCGCTCTGTGATCCACATAGTAATGAGCACGTCCAGATGTGCTTTCCTTGGTTGTCACATCCACTTGTCATCAGGCTTTGCTTCCCCAGGCAATACTCTGACTTGTGTGACACACGCACACACACACACACACGCACACACGCACACCTACACACACACACACACACACACATCAACAGGACTCTTATGCTCTTATGTACACACAGGGATACACATGTACACATTTCTCTGTCACTCTGTAATAAATGTATACAGTGAAGCGAATAACATGCAAATGCCCTGCAGTTCAGTCCAGTTAATTGTATTTGTCTGTTTATGAATTATTTATTCAGGGGTGGCTGTTTCTTCGGGTCAGAGCAGCTCACGATAGTTTACACAGAGCGCGTCTTCTGTCGCCGTGGTAGCTGCTGTCCGGGGTAGGGTGTAGATGCTAGCTGAGGCAGCCTGGCTGTGTTATCGCTGCCTTTCAGAGGGACTTTGTTTGAAGACTGAAATTTTAATTCCCCACTCATTCCGTGCTGTAAGGAAAAGCGCGTGGCTTTATGGAAATTGCTGGCTCTTGATCAGGAGTGCGGCCGGCCCGTGGATACAAAACGCGTCCTTCGGGCGGAATTTTTCCGGGAGGAAAGGACGGATGTCTAGAAAATTAGTATTTGTAAATGTGGAGTTTTTTTTAACCATACTATGGGTGGAGAGACTAATGTACCATCAGAAATTGATTTTAGGGTGAGGTTCCCCTTTAACATATCCTTTAACACATTCAAGCGATGGTTTTTCGCTAGAGCACAAAATTACCCAGTTAAATGAAGCAATCTTTTCTATTTCGATTAAGGGGTCCAGATTTAGATCCTCGTTGAACCCCGGTTGTTCCAAGGTTTATACATTTACAAGACTCGCTCTGCAGCGGGTCTTTGAGGTGGTTACCACCTCTTGTTGGAAATTGTAGGGAGTGCGTGGGTGAATTCTTGCTGTTATGTTTTTCTATGGAATAATAATAGTCCCTTTTATTTGACTAATGTCAGTAATGTATGCTTTGGAAAATTAGTCCCTTGGTTTTGCTGTTCATAAAGCCTTTCAAATTAGTTGTGTTTGAGCACACTGTGTACACTGTCCAGACCTATACTTTTCCATCTGGAGGTTTTAAGAGCCAAATGTGTTTTTTATTTATTTATTTGGACTGTATGAAATGAAATGTGAAAAGGTGACCAAGAAAATCCTAAAAAAAAAAAAATTTAAAAAGCTGCACCTATTGCTATTCATTTTTTCCTGTATGTAGTATTTTCCTCCAAAGGTACAGCTAAAGTAATTTGAGTCAAGACTGATAGCAAGCAGGGTCAGTAGAAAGTTTTGCAGGTTGTAGATCAGTCTTATGGTAGGATGGGTTGTAGATGCTGTTGAATCTTTCACCTTCAGCTTTGAGGAGATTTATTAGAGACTGATTTAATGAATTGATTTTACAGCATCCATGCCCTGCAGTACTCTAACTTTGACTGAATAACACCTACTGGTGTGTGTGCGTGTGTGCGTGCGTGCGTGCGTGCGTGCGTGCGTGCGTGCGTGCGTGCGTGCGTGCGTGCGTGCGTGCGTGCCAGCAGGTGTGTGTGTGTTTGTGGACAGAGTGTAGCACAGTGGGTAAGGAACTGGGCTTGTAACCGAAAGGTCGCAGGTTCGATTCCCGCTGTGTAAAAGTTGTGTAAGTCGCTCTGGATAAGAGCGTCTGCTAAATGCCTGTAATGTAATGTTTGCGTCCATACATAGGTTTGTGCGTATGTATGTGTCCACACGTAGGTTTGTGCTCTACGTGTGTAGGTTTGTGTGTGTCTGTGTGTGTGAATGCTTTAAGTTGTGTGTGTATGAATGCTTTAAGTTGTTTTCTGTTGTACCTGTGTTGTTTAATAACCTTTTAAAAGCACAAAATTGAAATGCTGAATAAAGAATAGCATCTGCCGTGATGCTTTTCCCTACCTGTGGTTCTATGGTCCAGCTTCATAGTCCAGTTGTTGATTTGTTTGTGCCTTTGGGATGTCTGGTGTCTGGTGATCGTGCATGTTCCTGTCCCTTTGGTGCGTTTACATCTTATTATCAAGGCACCATTCATGAATTGGTATCAGTTATCTCACTCTGTTAATTTGCCATGTGTTAAAAGAGAACACAGACTAATTATTTGCTAAATAAATAGAGTTTATGTCACAGACTTTGATTTACACTAAATATCCGAGTGCCAAATATCAGTTGATGTAATCAAGCTATTTGGCATTGATCCTTTATTTGCACTACCAAAATTACCATTGGATCATGTTGATTTTTTTTTTATATCACACGAAATAGCATGCGTTTTCACCCCTCATTGATTATTTATGATTCTTCCTCTGTAATAAAAAGGCATGATGGGTTTTGGCTGAGTCAGTCTTTCTCTGTGCATGAGGGTAGGTGCCAATGTGCTGACGTTTGAGTCCTTCCCAATTTTCTCTCTCTGTTCTGCTCACATCCATGTTAGCAGCTGCAGAATCAGAGCCTAGACACGCAGTGCGAGTGTGCAGAACAGCAGGCTACAAGCACAAGGCTGAATGCTTCAAAGTGTACTTAACCGCTCAAAACAAATCTAAGCATTTCGGGGAAGAAAGGGTCGCACGGAAAGCTGAGGCTCGGCGGAACGCTGACGCCGTCGGTAATGGCTGAATTAAATTACATTACATTCATTTGCCAGACACTCTTATCCAGAGTGACTTACAGTGCGGGAGAAACGGAAGCTCATTCGCCTGATTAAAATAAGCCACAGTTCCAGACTTGGTTAACAACATTCTCAGGCCGGTGGGTAAAGATGCAGCATCGCTAAAGCAATAGTGCTATGCCGACCAAGAACAAGTACCCACCGCTGTGGAGCCAGTACAGACACCTCAAGCTGACAGAAAGGAGAGATCTGGCTGGGGTGCAGGTTTTGAAGATCGATTGAATGGTGGACCTGTCACATCCACTGCCCTATAGGCTAGCACCTATTTTTTGCCGGGCTTATTTTGTAGCGAGTGAAGTAAGGTGAGGACCAGTGTGGCATGTTTGGCAAGAGTGAAGAAAAGTCATTCGGCTGTGTTCTGTATTAGTTCCAGGGGTTAGTGGTACACGCAGAGAGTCTAGTATAACAACTCTTAGTGAGCTCTCCTGTAGCATCTAGATTAAAACAGAGGTCTGAAAGTGGTAAGAATTTTGTGAGAATGTATAGATGCTTATGATGATGGTCCTCTATCCAGCAAAGATGTCCTTCTGGCTAGCTGAGACGCAAAGTGAGTCTCAGGTGGATGGAAAGAGGAGAAGAGATGAGTACAGTCAGTGTACAAATGGCATGAAAACCATAGAAGGAGATGAGAGATGCAAGGGATTGCGTATAAAGGAAATAGAGTAGAGAACCGAGCCAAGTATAGAGCCTTGGGGGACACCTGTAAGAAGGTCCTGGGTATCAGCCAAGCAACTGCTCACCTGCCAAATATTTTATCAGTCTCTGTATTAACCTGACGTTGGGTTTCATATATGGAACTGGAAATAAAGGAGAGACTATTGCCTGATTTTCTGTCCTTTTTTATGCCTTTGCAAGGATGGTTCATATTGTACTAATGCAAACACTCAAAACTAGTTTGACCTTTATCATATTTTTAAAATTATTCTGGCAGACTCAAAGTACATTAAGTTACCTGGATCAAAAAGACAACAACAGGGAAGTGAGGTAGCAACAGCATGGTACTAGATTGTTGCATCTGCCCCAAAGCCGTGCCATTTTAATTTGGGACTTTTTTAACAGTTTTAAACAGCACTGTACCTAAGATATTTTATAACAGAAAAACTACAAACAAGTTGTTTTTGTGTTTTTATTTTAAATATTAGGTCTAACATTTTTTGGAATTATATGTACATTTATACTAGCCTGTCATTTTTATGGAATGAATCCCATAATAATTAAATTATAATGTATGATATTTATTGGTGAGATTGGTGAGGTACTATAATTTGAATGCTACATAGGCTAGTTAACAACAAGAACATTTGGCTTTTTATTGAATTTAGTTCATTTACGGTGAAATTTAGATAAAATAGTGGGTGTATAATGCAATATAATGGTTTATAGACAATGCCTGCATGCCAATAACAGCAACGTACACGATTTTTCATAATAACAATAAATTATAGCATATTATTTTGTTTAAATGTCAGGCTTTTACCATTTTTACACTCTGGGTTCTTCTGTGTGTTTTGCGCATTGACTAAGCTCTGCGTTGCTGACAAAACCAATTATTTATAAGTAAATATTACGGGATGAGGTCCATGAGCTTCAGGTTGCGAGTAGATTAAGACAAGTCATTTTAACTGCCATTTGGTAGCATCCCTGCTGTATACTGTATGCCATTGTGTGTTTGCAGGTTTGCACCTGTGAGTGAGAATGCTCAAGTGGGGAAGGTGGTGGGAACCGTAATGGCTGCCGCTGTGAACCAGACAATAGTGTACTCCATTGTGGAAGGGAATGAAAATGGTAAGTAGGTTGCACTGCGCTACAACAAAGCCCATGTTACTGTTGAATTTCAAAACAACATTCGCTGTTTATACCTAATCATTAAGCAAACTAGCCTCAAAAGTATGTTGTTTATTATGATTTTTTTTCTGTTGTGCTGTTTGTCCCAAGCATTACCACATCTGCCAGTCTCCTGCGCTGTATTGGGGTACATCAGTTCAGTTCACTTTATTGGTTTTTATTTACTTATTGGTTTTCACAGTTTGAATCAACATGGGGTTCATGTCCGGAAATGAATTCCCTGTGTTGTTGGCTGAGACACCGATGTCAACAGTGCTTTTTTAATGCTAGAGCAACTTAAGCCTAAAAGCCTGTGATGTGCTATACAGTGCTGTTCTGTTTGCAGTAACCTTCAGTTGCTTTTGAACAGCCTTCTCGTCTGTGTCTGCTTCCCATTTCATTGCCTTTGTCATCACCGCATTAAAAGTGGTAAAGGATAATAAGATGACGACTCATTTCATACAGTGGCGACGACCTGTTCCTCTGCCTCCTGGGGTGTGAACAGATTAAATTGCCTCCGAGTTTGCCTCCACTCGATATTAAAATCTAAATTAAAGGACGCTCGGAACACTTACTCGCCCGGAAGGAGAGGAATAGAGTTTGTTTAATTCCCTTTTTAAATTCAATGAAGGGACTTTGTAAGATAATAAAAGTGTCCTCTAAAGTTTGGCTCCTGGAATCTAAAGCTTACAATTCATTGACATTCTGCTAGTCCATGAAAGTTGGAAGGCCTTTTTTTTGGCGTCTTTAAAATGTCTGCTTGACCTGGTGCCAGTAGGATATGATTTCTGTTGATTTCCCCCTTTCCTAAAATGATCAGAAGTGAAATGGTGGAATGGCAAGGCCTGGGTGAACAGTTTCATTTCATCCGTACAGCAACTGAGTCGAAAACACAGCCGTGAAAATGCTTAATTTTCTGTGGGTGTGCCTCCTGTCTTCCTTCTCAGGAATATTCTCAATGAATAACATCACTGGGGTCATCTCCACGGCCAGCCTGTTGGACTACGAGTCCGTCAATGGCTACACCCTCCGTGTGCAGGCGGACTCCATGAGCGTGGTTGCGTCCAATCTACGCGTGACTGCAAAAAGTAAGCCAGCAGCCAGGGCATTTGCACGGCTCGATTGCGACGATGACTGTTATAATTCCAGACATAATTGCCTCTAGGTTGTCTTTTTTTTACTTTTTAATTTAAATTTTTTTTTTTTTTTTGGTTTTGACACAATTAGAATAATTAGTGGCCAAGAGGTGTTCGTTTTCATGTGGGGATATTGATGTGGCCAAGAGGTATTGATTTTGATGTGGGGTATTGATGCTCTTTTAATTTAATTTTCATTTGCATTTCTATATTTATTTACTTGTGTCCAATTACCTTTTTCCGTCTTCCTGTTGATATAGTGCGTATCAAGGTCTAACCAGCAAAGTAAATTACATTCCATCATCTGCTTTTAAAATGCTAATCCTTTTATTGTATTTGTACGGCTGATTACCGCAAATTGGTTGTGGGCACCATACTGAGTAGCATTAAATGTTTTTGAAGTTCATGGAAATGCCAGGCATTTAATAGAGGCCCCTGTGTTGCAGATTGTGCCTGTCATTGGTCAATTAGCCAAATTCAGCTTATCTTTACTTGATTATGCAGTATTAATGGTCGGAATCAATTTTAAACAACTTTT
Organism: Anguilla anguilla; assembly: GCF_013347855.1. NCBI lineage: Eukaryota > Metazoa > Chordata > Actinopteri > Anguilliformes > Anguillidae > Anguilla > Anguilla anguilla. The sequence continues at coordinate 11,707,445 of NC_049202.1, read as the reverse complement.
TTCCCCCCTGTGCTACTGCTTAATGTGCACATTAATGTGAAAATGATAGCCCACGTGCTAATAGATTTTCTGTTTTCTGCATCTGTTATTTAATAATGAAAAATTGGTGGCCTGAGTATTATGAGCAGTCAGCTTCCACACAGAACCTTGCCTGCAAATGGCTCGAGAGAATAAGGAGATTTGTCACCGGTTGCTTTTTTGCCATCTCACTCTGACAGATCATAATAGAAAATATCAGGGGTACTACAGAGGCATCTGCAGCACTGCAGACCACTGTCAAATGCAATCAATTAGAGCTCATTACGCCAGAATGGAATCGGTTAAGAAATCTGAGTGATTCTTATTGGTTGGAGCGCCCCGTCGCTTGGTGTGTTGCGTAACCGGTTTGAGTCGGGGGTTTGGGTGGGGGGGGGGGGACATGGACGACGCGGTAAACGGCCGTTCTGCCGTCGAGCGAATTGGGGGGCCACCCGCCGCCGATGTGTAGGCGTCTGAAGTGCCCGTCATCAGAACGGCGTGAACGCACTTAACGCCGAGCTGATCAGCCCGCCGTCGGCAATTCGGAGCCGCGTTAAAATGCAGCAGGTATGCCCGGTGGCTGTTATTACCCCCGTCTGGCAACACACGTCCTATAAGAGACGCGGAGAAGGAGGGGGGGGGGGAGCGGGTGATTCTGCTCTCGCCTGGGGCAGGCTGTATGATAGATATCCATAAATACCACTATGCGTGTTGTTTTCCACCCTGTGCCATTTTAGGCCTTGACCTGCCACATGACTTTATGTTGTGTAACCGAAATCGTAGGTTGAGCAAGTAATCCTTTCCATGAACTGCAATGCAGTACCGCATTATGTAAATGGCATCTTATGCTCCTTGCAGTGGAAATTTGTTGGTTCACTTCGCTGCTGTACAACGTGTATCTGCACACTGGTGTGTTGCATTCATATCATTTAGTCTAGCTGCAGTTATTGATTGATGGAAATGTGCTGCCAGTGCACTTGATGCACAGTTAATTTGGAATGCAGGGGAGATTTGACCGGCCTTTGTTCTTGTTCTTTTTTTTTTTTTTTTACAGCCAACACAGCCAAAGTGTTTATTGATGTTCAGGATGAAAATGATCACCCTCCTGTTTTCACCGAAAAGCTCTACCTGGGAGGGGTCACAGAAGATGCCAAGACGTTCACCTCCGTGCTCCAGGTCCAAGTAAGAGAACAGCTTGCATAACTAAAGTCATGGTCTCCACAGTCTACATGGGATGTATAATTAGTACGGGGCCTGCTGTCTCTCCACCAGTGATTTGGGCCGCGGGTTCGATGAATGCGTCCCGGCTCCGGCATTGCGAAACGCGCGTACGTGTCAGCGGCTGGCGAAATGTTTCAGCCCTGGCCATCAACACGGAAGCAGCCAGACCAATTATAATAAGAGCCGCGCACTGAATGAAGCCCCCCACTTAGCGGCAGCTGAGCAATTACACCGAAACGACCGACAATGGCGCCAACTAGGTTGGGTGCCTTTCGCTTCGCGAGAAACGAGCGATTGAATTTGGCCATTGTTCTGTCGGTGAAACGGCGCCATCGCATGGCCCCAGCCGATGCCCGGACGATTATTGAGGGTTTTTCAAAATGGAAACGAGGTATACGGAGCTCTGTAGTTGTGTTCCCGGTTAAAGCGCTAGCCCTGGATGTCGCGACGAGCCCCGTGGTCCTGAATAGAATCCTGGCCTTGCCAGCGTTGTGGCCGGCTGCTCCGTTGGAAAAGGCGCCATTTTGGCTCCAGCGTTGGCCGAGCAGGGAGGGCCCTGCAGCAGGTGCTCAGTAAGCGCTATCCGCTGCTGCAGTGGCCGTGTGGCTAAGCTGGTGGGCTGCAGAGGAAAGACAACAGCTAGCGGGCACAATGATAGTCTGCGCTGTTCTCGACTGGCAGAGGATGATGCTGCGGGAATGTGTATTTGGCGAAAAGTAAAATCCGTGGAAAATGTGCCAGAAAAACATGTATTTTTCCAACAATCCCAAAGAAAATATGCATATGAACCTGGCTTATCCTAAAGGGCCAAAATATAGTGATAATATCTACCCATACTGTATGGTTTCACTGGATTTGTGGGTGGTGATGAGGCAGAGAGTGCTTTTTTTAAAGGTTTAATCTTTTAAAGCTGTAAAATAATTGAATCAGGCAGGTCTCATTGCTGTATTGGGGAGTAGTCTCCATTTGGAAAGTGTGAGCTGAACCAGTATTGTCATTGTAAAAGGGAAAGTAGGGCTAATGTATCACGGATTATCAGTAAAAGCAATTTGATTCGCTTCATTTCTTTCTAATCACTGAATCAGACTTATTTCTGTTCAGGTACCTTTTTGAAGCTCACCACATATATGGTACGCCCACGTGACCATGGCAGCATTCACAATTTTCTGTGCCTGAGATACCTAGAACTCTGGAAAGACTTGCATTGATTGTGAATGAAAAAACTGACCCAATTGCTTCAAGGTCATCAGGAAGGACATTGATATGTTGGACGTAGGACATCGAACGCCTAGTACACTGGAGCCTTTACTGTGCTCGTTTGGACAGTATCAAGCCTGCAGTCATAATCCATAGCGCTGGGCTCAGCTAACCTGCAGTAGTAATGTAGCCTCTGATCCCCACACCTGGGCAAGATCATTATATCTGTCTGAGACCCAGGGATCCTCATTGTCTTGCATCCACAAATGTAAAACTGGTTCAGGGCAATGCATCTTGTTTGGGCACAAAGGCTCTCCGACAGCAGCGTGCCAAATCGTTCAGTATGCTCCAGCGAGAGGGAGAGGCGCTGGTCCCATTGCGCTGTGAGCACAGGCGAGGGTGTTATGTTCTCACCCCACACATCGCACATTGTAATCCCTTCACGTTTAGGAGCGACTGCACAGCGGCGTGCGGCGGCCGTCTCTCAGACCCCTGTGGGGCTGTTCCCTTTCCGTTCGCCCGGCGCAGACCCAGCCGAGCCCCTCGGGGGTGCCCAGAATTGGGGCCTCGGGACCATGTTCGCCTCTGAGCTGCCTGCTGCGCGTCCCGCTGAGGAGAATGGGATGTCCCACAGAGAAACGAATGCTCGTTTGATGCCAGAGCCACACTGGCTGCTAGCAGTGCTGAGGAGGAAAAGAGGACACATAGCATGTGATACATATTTACTCCATGTTTACTATTTTGATTACAATCAGAAATAGCTTTTACTGTGTATAGATATATGTGTGTATATACACATGTGAGCCCTTTCCCAATCACTTTTTTACTGCTAACTGGGGTCTCTGGTTTTTTTGGGGTATCTGTATCCCAAGGTGCATCTGTCTTGTGAGCTGCACACCCACTCAAGGGCAATTCGCATGGTGATTAGCCTATGACTGTAGCTTGTTAAGAGCTCCATCATTTGGCTCACTGGGTGCTCAGTACAAGGAATCATCTGACAGAAACACAATTGAGATTCACATGCAATGCAGGGGGCTCTATTTTTTATTTTTGTTATTCGGTCTATTTTGCGGAAACTACTCCGGGTTTGTTTGGCCTTGTTTAGCCAGGGCTGATAAAGAGGTAATCCCTAAGCAGTGAGAAGATGGAATCCTCAGGTGGGATGCGAACCAAGCCAAGATGTAGCACGTCTGTGTCCCCGCTGTTTCTGACTAATCCTTTTGGGTTTTGTTCACAGCGAGTGTGCCGTTTGGTTTTTTTTTTTTTTTTTTGCGCATTCACAGAGTTTCTAGCCGCTGAATTAATGCATAGGCGTCGTGGATCTTAATATGGGTTTAAGAAAAGCCTCTCAGTAGGTCGAAGATTAGACTAATCTACTTTTAAATCCCTCTTTAAATAGTTTTGAAGAGAAATAAGAGAATTGAACTCCTACAGTATCGAACTGGAAGTATAGATCACTCCTTCCTGGCATTATAACAATAATTGCTTGGGTTTTATCACATGAAATAATTTGCCTTGCTGATCGCATAATTAATCGGTTACCCATTGAAAAAAATTGCTACTCTCAGCAAATTTTCTTTTTTTTTTTTTTCTTTATTTCATGCATTACATTACAGGCATTTATCAGATTCTCTTATCCCGAGCAACTTACACATAGCATTTACATTGCATCCATTTATACAGCTGGATATATACTGAAGCAATGCAGGTTAAGTACCTTTCTCAAGGGTACAGCAGCAGTGTCCTACAGTGTCCGAACCTGTGACCTTTAGGTTACAAGACCAGTTCCTTACCCATTAGACTACACTGCTGCCCTATATCCCCGCAACCCTGCACATTATATACAAATATTGACATTTCCGTGTACAAAAAAAGTTAATTCAATTTCACGGAAGTTTCCTTCCATATAAATCCTAAACCTGCAGTGCAACAGAAGTCAAGTGCATGCCATATTTTCAGGCAGAAAGCTCAGCTGTCAGTCAGCTCACACAATCTACAATACTTGAAGATGACAGAGCACATGCGTTTATAGTAATGTTCCCATTCAAGTTTGCATCCCCACTTTCACACACTCACTGTCTCCGTTTATTTGAATTCCGATAAAAATTACAAATACCAAGGCTGAGACCTTTACTCCAGCGTAATATATGTGGTATAATATTGAGTGGAACAGTTCCTTAGCATATTGGAAATATCTCATTTGTGTTAATGACGGTGTCAGGCTGGGGCACAGTGCTATCTGCGTGCCTTTACATTCGCTCAGTCCTAAAAGGTATTATAAATCAATGTCACTGCAGAGGAATGCATTGAATGTTGAAGTCAGCTGAACGGAGTGATGTTAAACCGTGTCCTTACTGCACCTCCGAAGCTCAAAGTCTCCCCCTGTTGTTCGGCTGCAGAACTGCAATGCGAGTGGGCGACAGGGAGGGGGCTTCATTGGACCAGTTGATGAATATCTGTGTTTGTGTCTGATGTTTAATTGCATTTTTTTCTCCTCACAGGCTTTGGACGAGGACACAGGGAATTACAGTGCGATGCAGTACAGGCTGGTCATTCCATCCATGGCCCGCAAAAAGGACGGCTTTGTGGTGGAGCCGTACACTGGCGTCATTAAAACTGCCATCATGTACAGAAACATGCGCAGGTCCTACTTCAAATTCGACGTCGTTGCGACGGATAACTACGGGAAGGGTTTGAGCAGCAGTGCGCAAGTAGTGGTGAGTATCACTTTGAAAGGAAATTCAAATGTATTTTGTTTTTTTTTTGTTTTTTCTTACTGGTTCACGGCTGACCAGGGCACTGGTTGCCCAGCTCTCCTGCTGGTTTCAATTTTCAGTCTTTAACCCACCACAGCCAATTTCTGGGTCTGTATTGCAGTCAAGTGCCAGAATCTAATCTGTTCAGTGTCCAGCTGCATCTGATCAATTCAGATTGACAGTGGGTGGGTTAGGAAGTGACAGGTTTGGTTCAATCTCAGATACCTAGGTTCTGTGCCCAGGAGCCAAATTAGAGAGATGCCAACGACTGTAAAAATATCCCTATCTTTCCCACATAATTAGCATATTTTTTTCCTGTATTAACATAGTTATGTAATGGATGTATGATTATCATAAGACACGTGTTTTCCATACTGGCAGTTGGTTTCTCTTGAAGCGTGCTGTTGATTGTCTTTGTTAGCGATCTTGCTGAGGATGGGTTTTTGTAAATTGATTTTACGCCATGAGGCCTGTTTTAATAATATATTTTTAATGACATCGGGGGTCCGAGATCGAATCTGTTTAAGTGAATCCACGGCGCGGTTCGTTTGTTAGTTAATACCTAAGAGGAAGCTTCATTTCATTAGGGCGGTGCGAAGGAGCGCTAAACATGGCGAGATTTCCCAGGTGTCTTAGCGACGCTGAAATCTGAATCAGTCGGGCGAACGGCGCGGCTCGCATGCGAACAGCGCCGTCGCTCGCGATTACCCGGCGGCGCCGTGACTGGGAGGAGCCCGCGGGCCATAGGACTGACTCCGCCCCCTTTCGCCCCCAGGTCTCGGTGGTTAATCAGCTGGACATGCAGGTGGTGGTGTCCAACGTGCCTCCCACCGTCGTCGAGCAGAACAAAGACCAGCTCATCGGGTAAGGCTCCTTCAGAAATGGGCCAGTGCGCCTGGGAATTATTATTTTTTTGTTTTGTTTGTTTGTTTTCTTTAGTGTCCTTTCAAATTTGTGTTCATAAGCGCCGTCTCCTCTTTTCTTGCGAAATGCTTTCATGTCAGAAACAAGCAGCGCTCTTAACCTCCGCCCTGTAAAACGCACGGAGATGGATTGGACGGCGGCGGATGAATTAGCATACTGTTTGGTTTCATCAGCGTCTCTCAAACATAAAACGGCGTCTCTCTCTGATTGCTTTTCCTGACAAACAGGCCAAGAAAACGTTGCCCCTCCCCGTGTTCATTTCTGTTAAAGTGATGCATGGCCTTCCTTATAAACGCTGTCATAGATGTCACATTGTGACAGCCCAGTACTGTTTCCCCTTTGTTGTGCGGTAAAAATGGTAATCGCTTCATATTCCATGTAAACAAACACACACACACTCATACACACCCACACACACACACACACACACACACACACACACACACTCATCCACACCCACACACACATCCACACACACACACACGCTGATGCAGAGCTGATCTTAGCGGGACGTGGTTGTTTCATGTCTGTTAGCGGCCCTGACACAACCGCGCGGTCACCCAGGAGCCGCCGTTCCTGTCTCCGGGCTACGCGCGGCACGGCTGTTGGCCGCTCATATAAACCTGTCTGTCATCGCCCCCGTCGCCGCTGACGAGGCTTGACGTCTGACATGAGGCGCGCGGTGGTTTCCGGCGACTCCGGCTCTCGCGCGCGGACGCCCAGATTAGCACCCGGAGCGGTGGGGGCGGTGGGGTGGGCTGGGGCGGGGGCGGTGGGGGGGCCTCAGCTGCAAAGAGCCTGGCCCATCTGGGTTTTTCAGGCCCCAAAGGGGACACATCAATCTGCACTCCACACCGCTCCCCCCTGCTCAGCCCCAGCAGGAAATTCTCCCGCCTGCCACAGGTAATTGGCTCAGAAATGGCCACCCGCTCACAGATGAAAACTCGGGATGTAGCGAGCTTCAGCGGACAGGAAAAGAATTTGCTTTTGAACCGATATCGCTGCAGACACTTCGTTCTAACATTTCGTGTCCCTCCGTCCTGTTTTTCTTCTTCGTTTAGTCACACAAAGCAATATTGTCAAGAAATTAGGTGGTTCCTTTTGTTTTTTTGCCATCCTCCCGTGATGCTATTGGCTGGCTGAAGGGAGTGCTGAAGAACCATTAAAGGTCAAGAGGACTCTTCTCGCACACTGAGGATGGCCAGTACAATTTGATACGCCCTCTTCACCTAAAAACACCATTTCAGAACAAAGCTGAAAGCTAGATCCAATCTCTGCACACATGAGAAGGCAGGCTCAGGCTACACTGATCATGTTCTGGTCATAATTTAAACACCGTGGAATAAAATGTGGGTGCACTTGCAAAGAGGACTGCTTATCATAACATTGCTTTGGAGTATGTATTTCTCTTTGAAGTGAGCTGCCTACTTTCAGAGCAAGCTCGAGATAAAAAAAGCATTTGTTCAAGGGTACAAGGATGTAGTATGCTATTACCCTAATGGTGTTTACTGTGGTTTATTTTTTACATTGCAACGTTACGTTTCCAAAGTGCAGGATCACAATCCTCAGAGCACACAGGGATACGGATGGTCGATTCATCTGATCTAAGAAACAGGATGAGCACTGCTAGATCTTGCCCTCTGGCTTCTGTCTGTGGCCATTATTGATGCATTATTTGTTTATTGTGTCTGCTGTCATAAAGAGTTATGTTATTGAGCGTAAAAACCCAGGGCCCTGCCAAAAGTTTTTTGTGAAGTTTTCCAAATGAAAGATCAAATATCTGACGGAATATATTTAAGCAGTTATGCCTAGTAAAGCCTAACACATCACCTTTTAACTGCCCCATGCTTTTTAAAAATGCAGGATTCTGGAGCGTTACGTTCAGGACCAGATCTCAGGGGCCAAAGTGGTGGTGGAGTCCATCGGGCCACGGCGGTATGGGGACGGGTTCGAGCAGGAGGACTATTCTAAGTCTGACCTTGTGGTGTACGCCATCGACCCTATGACCAACCGGGCCATATCGCGGCAGGAGCTCTTCAAGTGAGTGGAAAACGGATCTTCTCATTTCCCTAAAAAACCCAGTCGTACGCCATCCGTCCCTTTTTGCAGGGACCCTAAATCTTGGTGGGAACCTTTTATAATGAACACATTTCCTCTACACCTCTGCTTGTTTTGGCTCTCCTTAAAGATAACTCCCCTACTCCCCCTCCGCAGACACCTGTGTTCCGCCATTCACCGGTGGCCCGTAAATCCATCTCTGTACATCACGTGACGGCCACCGTCGCCATGAAAACAGCTTCATCCCTTCTGGGAACTGTTTGCTCCAGTGTTCCCACCAGATACCAGGCCCCTTTATCACAGAAACAATATTGTCACTTTCATTCTCTCTCCAAACACGTCCCTGCTCCTTGGTGCAGGCAACCATTTGAATTCCCCCTTAACAAATGTGTAGGGGGAAATGCTTTGAGGGCAAAATGTTAATCTTCCTACAATATTGTTCTGTCCTTGGCTGCCAGTGGTGTGTCACATGAGATGTTGTGTTTTAAAGAAGGTAATTTATGGGGATTTTACTAGAGAGCAGAGTACATTAGTCTTATCACACACGACAGCTTTTGAAGAAAGGAGTGTAATTATAAGAGCAAGCTCACAGATCTCATCTTTAATAAAAAGCTACTTCTGGCACAAAAGTACTATTATAGAGACAGAAGCCTCAGTCCAACAGTTTTAAGGCAGAAACATACTGCCTTCTTTTCGCCATTGATGATGGTGCATGATTGTTCCTGTACGTCTGACTGAATGAATTCTTGAGTTGAATGCCTGCCTGTCACCTTGAAACCATTTTCTGCATGGTTTTTTCCTCCTCAGTGAAGGGCATGGTGTCCCTGTTTCCTGCAATTTATGAATCTGAAACAAAAAAAGGACAAGCCTTTTTGAATTTTAATGAATAGTCTTACAATGAATGGGGTGAAATACAACCCGCAGATATTTTGTGAGCTAATGTCACCAACAAGACTTCACGTCAAAATAATAGGGATTAATAGCATTCATCTCATTCAGCAGCAGCATTCTTGTAGCTGTAGTGTATTCTGGTAATACATAAGGCAGTCAAAAAGCCCTCAAGCCCACGCTTTGAGCAGAAATTCAGCAATAATAGATATAACTAGCATATCAATAAAAATGTTTTGAAAATGGAAAATACTTTGGCTAACACATATTGAAGGTAGGTAGAAAAGCCAATTAACTGGTTTGCAAGTAGAGCTTGTTTTTCCTCAAGAAGTGAAAAAACAAATATGCTTTTCTCAAGAAGTGCTTTGATATTATCGTAAGAGAACTATGTACAGAACAAGTACACAGTTGTCCATTGACCCGTATACAATTCATTTTTATGCCCTTGTTACACAGAAACGCATTTCCTACACGCATTTTCTGCCACGGCGTCATTGTAGGCCAGGAGTTCTCAACCCTGGTCCTGGAGAGCCGCAGGGTCCGTTGGTTTTTATTGTTACTCGCTACTTTTTTATTGAACGATTAAATCAGCTTATTACACAATTAATGTGTCTTGGGTCTGAGCTGGTCACTGGTGCAAAGGTGAACACAGGAAGCAGCAGACACCGGGGCCCTCTGGGATCAGTGTTGCGAACCTTGCCCGAGGCAGTATTTTAGCGTCTTTATGTTTATGTGCATGTCAGAGGTATGCTAATGGCGTAGTAGCGAGACTGAGATTAATGGCGCTGACGCGGATCGCTGTGTGTGAGACTGTGTGTCGGGCCGCTCCTCGCGTAGGTTCCTGGACGGCAAGCTCCTGGACATAAACAAGGAGTTCCTGCCCTACCTGGGCCAGGGCGGGCGCATCCTGGAGATCCGCACCCCCGACATCGTGGCCAGCGTCAAGAAGGCGGCGCAGTCCATGGGCTACACGGAGGGGGCGCTGCTGGCCCTGGCCATCATCATCATCGTCTGCTGCGTCCCCGCCATCCTTATCGTCATGTTGACGTACAAACAGTGAGTACTGAATATCCTTCCGCTGGGGTCATGGGTGACGGGCGGAGTCTGCTACCTGAACCCCGAAGGCATCTGAGATTCGCGCAACGTCAGGAATTCGGAGAAGGCCGCTACCTAATTTGCCGTGGAAACTGCTTCCTCAGCTGGCTTACTCTTCTATCTGAGCTCCATGAAAGCAGATTAATTAATGCCATTTGTGACAAATGTCCAGTCCTAATAGTGGGAGTTGCGGGAGATTTTCTCACTCTGAAACGGCTAACAAAGCAGCATATGGCAGCGTTGAATGTTTGTTTGTGGAGAACAGTTGTAAAGATGCCTGCGATAAATGCTAAAATGATACTGGGGGAGTTCTGGAGCAAATAACCTGTGACTCGAGGAACAGGAGTCCCAGAACAGGATCAGCCCAGACGAGCAGTTCTGTGAAATAAAAACCAACCTCTCATTTAAAGAAATATTTTACATTAAAACAAGAAGTTAAGTCAAATATGTGCTTAAAACAAGAATTTATAGCATTAATTTTCTTAGCATTTTCTTAGTGTTTATTTGCTTCCCTGTTCTCATCCTATATAAAATCTGAAAACAAGGAAAAATAAAATTTCTGGTTTAAGTAAACAAGGAGCCCCGTAAGAAAATGAATTCTATAAATTCTCTTAAGTTTTGCGTCCCCTTGAAACTCTTGTTCTTAGTACAGTGATACGCCCTGAATTGTAGACTCTGTAATCTCAGCAAATTAAACAAATGAAGAACCTGGTAGGACTGGCTTTTATATTTAAAAGCCAGTAATAACAGCCCTCCCAGGTGATGTATCCTATTGAGTTACTTGTTTTCAGTGCAGTTCCAGGCCAGTGCCTTGTGGTAACACAGAGTGATGTACGTATAACTGGCCGCAGCATCAGGGAAGGATATACAGTAAGTAGGCTTGGTGTCTCATGCCTGGCTGCTTAATAGCAAATCCTTTGGTCAATCTGCCTGCCCTACTTGCATTAATTGTGCAGTCCTCCATCCCTGTAGCTACAGCAACTCTGCTGGTTGAGAGTGGAGAGAGTGTGTACACATTTTGTGGGACGCGTGTGCTAGTGCGCAGCTGTCCTGAGTTTACAGAGGACTTTGCAGTAATGGAATTGGCTTTTCGTCAGTTATGCATTCCAAATTGTGGTGGAAAACATGAAGAGCCCCTCCCTAATATATTAATTAAACTGCCCCAGAAAATATGATTACGGCTATGGAGCAACTTCATTGCCACACACAGACCGCATAGACAGATTTGCTGGACTTTACAAGCACACATATCAGTGGCGATTATTTTAAGAGTACAGTGCACTGGTGTAAATAATGGAGAATTTAAAAAAGGTAAAAGTGGCGGCTGTTGGATGGATGTGTGTCTTTTTGATAGTATGCGCACAGCTCATAAACATTGCTGGGTTACAAACTTGTTCAATCAGTACCGAATTTTCCGTTGAGACCTGACATGTTCTGTCAAGTGTATTCTGCATTTGATAGAAACTTTTATTTGAGCATTTCCCTTGTTATCAGAGTAACTTAAAAGGAATTGTATGAATAATGGAGAGTATTTCACCTGGAGCCGTATATTTTTGAAAAATAACTTTAAAGACAGCAAATCATTAAAAAGCAATATTTTGTGAACGGGAGAAAATCAAATTCCATTGAGCTGATAAAATTCCAGCATGTAATATTAACAGTGCATGGACCATTCCAATATTTCTGTGTTACTGACTTTTGCTTTTTTCTTATTTTTCATTGCTCGTCATCAGGTTCAAAGAGTAAGTGTTGTTATTTAAATATTTCATAGAATTATTATCAGTGTTTGTGCATGTATCTGTACCGTATTTCTTTATGTTGTTCAGTTTCAGTGACTTTTTTAGATTAAAGTAGAATAACTTCAGTAATGTGTTGTTGGTAAGCTCTGTCTGTACGGAGTCGTGTATTTGTGTTTGCGTGTATAATGCGGCAGCATGCTCTTCAGGCTCACTGATGCCGTAGCTTTGGATGACCTCTCGACTTATTTTTTGTCTTGGCTGAAGGCGACAGGCCGAATGCGCCAAAACTGCCAGGATCCAAATGGCACTGCCAGCTGGCAAAACCGCCGGGGGCGCTGCCAACAACCTCTACGAAGAACTTGGAGACAGCTCCATGTAAGTTTTAATTTACAATTATTTCAGTTTTTTTCTTTTGTAAACTTACTGCATGCATAGTCAATTTCTGTGCTCCACCTAAAGGTCAGTGAATCTTTATTCAGGAGGTAATAAAGGGAAACATTTTTAAGTTGATCGTAAAGGTTAACAAGACGCGCCACTCTTCAGTCTAATGCTTTCTGGACAAAGGTGCGTTCATCCTTTATCAGTTCTCCACACTTCAGTAGTTTTGCGGCGCATAGATTTAGTGCTGTTTATGTAAGAGCATTTTATACTGAAGTAAAATCGATCTTAAATATGAAAAGAATTTTTAAAAGGCCGGCAAGCCAGAAAAATAATAGGGGAAATGAATGTGAGTTTAAGTAATTGAAACGAATGCAGTGACTAATTTAAGGTGACTGTGACATAATTAAATGTATTGATAAACTGTTAAGTGGACCTGCAACAGGATGTCAAGAGCAATTGTGGAGAGTTTTTTTTTTTTTTTTGCTGTGCTAGTGCAGTGGGTGTGTTTCTCAAGGTTGGTTGAATATTCCTCATCCTCTTATATAAGTGCTCTTATACTGTAGAATATAATTTATTTTATCCCATCAAAGCTCAGCAATCTACATAGAAAACCAATATAAGCCATCATTTCGCACAATCTGTTTGCCAAATGTTTAGTCTAATTCAGAGAATCAAAATCAAATGTAAAGAAAGGAAATGCCGTAAACATTGTTTCCATATTTTAAGGCCAAATCCTACCTACATATTGACACTTCCCTGTTGTCACACTCCACTGTCTTAACTGCAAATTGTAGGCATCTGCAAAGTGTGTCTTAAGACCAGAAACAGGCCAGTCTTCAAAGGTCACCCTTCATATTTGGTTTGTCTGAGGTGTCAGTTGTCATTGTCTAAAAATTAATTTCAGTAGTTCAGAATCACACAAAGAGCGACTGAAAATTGTTTCATCGGTTTTTATAGAATTACTGGATATTCTTTATTCTCAGTTATTCTTACTGTTCATGGTATCATTTTAGTGTTTTACATCTCCCACCAATCTGTCTCTTATCTTTGTCCATTAATTTCTCTTCTATGGATTCAGACTTAAGTAAGTACTGTAGCTCTTTCATTAGCTGGGTCCAAGGCTTGTAGATATATGGTGTAGTGGCTTTGTAGCACTGTTGTTCTGTTTCAAATGTGTTTGCTTCCTTTAAGCATCTGTGATCCAATTATTATTATTTTTTATTTTTTTTTTTTTTTTGGAAAAATTTAACAGTAGTTCATTGTTAAGACATGTTTTTATATTTATTATGCAGTTTAGTGTTTAAAACTTCCATTGCTTTTGGTGTCTGGCATCCTGTCAGTCATTGTTTCATTCTCGACATTTGCAATTTTCTTTACAAATTGGTTACTCATAGTTTACGCCAATACGTTCTAGTATTTATCAAAAAGGTGAAAATGTTAGAGTAGCTAATCGCTGTAGTCAAAACAATTGATAGAAAAGCCAGTGACACTCCGTCATGTATCCAAAAAAAGATACATTTAGCGACATAGTGGTGACTCAAAATCTGTCTTTAAAATGAGGTGATGTTATATGTGCCTCAGCATTCCCAGCCCATGGTCAATGGGCAGTAGATATTTCTTTTTGGCTACAGAGCACCCGGCTCATCTGCATCCTTGTTTAGCTATACTCGTGTGTTGGATTGTTCAGAGGCAGTACAGTGAATGTTATCCTTCGCTGAAACAGAACTTAGAAGCCGTCCTCCCTTTAGTTAGTGAATTCCTATTTACATTAAGCCATTAGAGTGCCCCCCTTCTGTTTTACCATGCTCTCCACCCTCATAACAATGCAAAGAGGCATTGTCCCACACAGCAGAAAATTAAGTTTTTATTTCCAGTAAAAGAAACTCCATCAATAACAATATAGAGAGGATACCATTAGAGTATACACAAGCTATTTATAATTTATCCTTTACCACGGGCATCACTTTTCCAGAACTTTAAAGCACATTGATTATGTACAGTAGTTAAATATTAAATGCGACTACTCCGGGAACACTGATAATAATAAAGGTAATTTATGATAATGAAGTAGAGTTTTAATTCTGACTGATATCAGATCAGAGTATTAGGTTAAGTTTATCCCACAGAGTTTAGTTATGAATATTCGATATGCTAGGCAACAGTATGAGTGTAGAGGGTTATGAAACAGCTGATTTTTGTTTATTTTATTTATTTATTTGCTTAGAGGTTCTGGCCTATACCCTTTTCCTTCCTCCCCTTCTCATCTGCACTTCATTGCTTTCTTTTCCTTCAAGTTTTCTTTTCTTCTCTTACCATTCTCGAACGAGCAGGGCTAAAAGGTGCATGCTCGAGGAGGGTGATCGCCAACGGCTGATTAGCACGTTCGCCTCACGTGCCATCGCTGCCCACAAGCAGTCCACGGCCAACGGGATACTGCTCAACAACCTGCCCAAATCCTCCAGCAACATCACTTTCCTGTCCGACGAAAACCCGCTAACCACCAAAAACCCCCTGTTCGACGACGGGACCCTCAGCAGCCCGGAGCCCGAGGGGGCCTCGGAGAGGAGGAGGGAGTTAATGGGTTTGCAGTCTTCCGGGGGGAAGGACTTGAAGGATTGGTTTCCCCAGGGGGGGTCCGGGAACGCCTGGACGCTGCCTTCCAGGCTCCACAAGGCGCAGATGTACGACTCGCTTCGGCGGCAGGTGGTGATGGACCCGGTGCAGTGGGAGATGGAGCTGCTGAAAGCAGAGGGCAGAGAGAAGAAGGACCTGCACCTGGAGGCCTTCCAGATCGCGGGCCACAAGGGGCCGGAGGCCAAGCTGACGGTGAAGGAGCAGGCTCGGCAGTTCGAGCAGCAGGCCCGGCAGGAGATGAAGCAGCACCAAGGCTGCGAGTCCAGGGGGTCGCTGCCCGCCGACTACCTGCTCTCCACCCTGGAGGGCCTCCAGAGGCCGTTCTCGCCGGTCTCTGGATCGGCCGCGGGCCGAGACGTGCCTCCTTGCATCATCATCACCGAGAGCGACGGCACGCCGCCGCCGAGCCGCAAGCCCACCCCGCCCGTCCTGCGCAAGTTCGGCTTCGCAGCTGCCGATTCTATCAAAGTCCACGTGGAGGTCATCCCCGACCCTCCTGATGTCCCCGCTCCCCCGCCACCTCCTTCTTCCCCTCCGCCACCCCCTCCTCCAACCACTCCCCCGCCCCCGCCCCCTCCCCCAACCGCTCCCTCAGCACCTCCCCAAACCACTCCCCCTCCCCCTCCCCCTCCCCCTCCCTCAGCACCTCCCGAGCCCGCCCTCTCCCCGCCTCCAACCTCCTCCCCACCTCTCCGCAACCCGGCTCCGCCTCCCCCGCCTCCGCTCCCGCCCCCCTGCTCTCCCTCTTCCTCCTCCTCGACCTCCCGCGTGACCCCTGCCTCTACCTTCGTCCTGCCTTCCCTGCCCTCCGTGTCCTCCCTCCGCCCGGTGTCCTTACGAGCCCCACCCCCGCCCCTCCCCACCCAGCCAGAGCCCCCAAAGAGGGAGCTGAAGGGAATCTTGAAAAACATCCAGAACATAGCAGACATAGAGAAATCTGTTGCCAACATGTACAGTCAAATAGACAAAAAGCGGAAGGCGCCAAAACCGCAAGTGTCTGTGGAATCGGAGCCGTCGTCAAATCAGTCCGAGCCCTCCGACCCCCCCGCCCCCCCCGAGGTTACGGATCCCCCAGAAGGACAGGAGGCCATGCCCAAGCTCGACTTGAACCCCATCGTGGAAGAACTGGAAAAGCGCTTTCCCTCCCAGTCCACTGCCCTGTAACTCCTTGTATCTGTTCATTTTTTCATCTATTACTTAATCTCTTCCACTTTTTTTGTTCCTCGTCTTCATTTCTTTAATTTCTTACCTGTTGTAGTATATTTTTAAGTCTTTCAAAACTGTGTATCATGATAGAGCAGGTTTTTTAAGATTGGTTTTATATCTTAAAAATGTTTTGTTTTTGAGATATACAAAGGTTTTTGTATGCTTTTTTAAGTCAGTGATTTTGGATTTGGATTTATACAACATCTACTTTGATTTAGGCTAGAATTATTTTAGGTAATGTGGACACAAAATGTGGAAAAGAAGTGATAAGGTCACACTACTCACAAGCAATCTGATAAGAGAAAAAGCTAAGCATTTGTTGCTTTGCAGTCGTTTCAAATGTGAAACTAAACTTGTCATCCAATCAAGCCATTGTTCAGCTGAACTGGCAACTCAGAATTAATTTATAAAGGTGTTCTGTGGTTCCTCAATGTTGTTGCACTTCACTGAACAGAATATAAAGATTTGCTCACCATCACACTGCATGCTTGTTTATTTTTCTTTCTCTCTTGCATTTCATGCCTTGCATTTTACACTGCTTCATGCTTACTATGGGTCTTGAGATGAATGCATATTAAACAGAGATGTTTATACGTGGCACTGGTCAAGACAGGGAAATATTTGGCCTGTGTTCATTTAACCGTTGTCTTTAGCGTTGACTTACAAAAAATGTGCTGTGCCTGTGAAGTTAAAATAAATGTAACATCAGACTGTAGGTGAGTCAAAGTTAAGGACAAACGTTGATTGAGTCCTGGCCATTGTCTCTGCAGTGATGTCATATAGAATGTGGATGTGTCCTCTCGCCGATATTTCCAGCGTAAGCTGAAAGAGTGTTGATATGGAAAGGGAGCTGTCAGAGAGGGAATTTTTAATTAGTCAAAGGATCAATCTTGTAGCCATTCGGACTCCTGCTTCCTCTGTCTCTCTGGTGTGTTTAATTCAGTAAACATCTTGTGGTAATCCCGACTTTAATCATACTGCAGAAAATTGGTGGCGGAAAATATCTCGTCACTACGTGCGATAATCACTATTTCCATACAGACGGGCTCACTCCATCATTGTTTTTTCTGATTTTCATTTTGAGCCTCTTCAGCGGACTAGCAAGTGGATCAGGCTGCATTTCGAAAATTGTTACAAAAAAAACAGCAATTTCGAAGCATGTTTCCGTTTCCCACCCTTTGGGTTTTTCTCTCCAGGCAGCCAGTCGCATGGTGTCTGTAGAGGAAGCAGCCACCCCTCACAACACTGTCCCCTCGTCTCCCTTTCAACATCTTCTGTTTCAGTTTCCTCTTCCTCATCTGAGGTCCTGTTCACCGATATTCACCGTGAATAGTGCTGGCACCAGTCAGCCGGTATGCTCATTCAGCCTGCGGGGTGGCCATAAAGCCAATTTAATATCCAAATTACTTCAGATGGGAAACACATATTTTCCCTCCCGCTAATTTGGAAAGGAAGTACACCTCAAATTCTGTGACAGCGTGAGGCTGATCAAATGAACGCTGCATCCTCAATTCATCCCGAAATATATCCTGAAACTTTGTAGTGAAAACAAAGGAGCGAAAAAATCTTGAAACCTTGAAATGTTGCTTATCAAGTGTATTAGGCAACAGGCAGCAATGGTCTCTGGTACACCACACTGTTTTTAACGAACAGATGGATTATGGCACACGCGGGATATTAATGTGGTTTCTTTTTTTATTATTCCTTGTCATATTTTATGTTTCCGTGCTCGTTGTAATGATTTTACCGCGGGACCTCTCAGTGGAGGTGGTGCAGCTATGGCTGGATCTCTTCCAGCGCAAAAACCCGAGTGACGCTAGCAGGCCGTTGCTGCATCGCTGCTCGCCAGCGCCTCCGACAGGGAACATAACTCTCCCGCTCCTGGGCCGCTAACCCTCAGCGCAACAAATTTCACAACGGTGTGATTAAACCCGCGATTAGCGCCAGCGCCGCTCTCTGTCACGTGGCCCGGCGCTAGCCCGCTAGCTCACGCGTTATTAGTAACAGTTGACTTCCTTTGCTCGGCCCTGTGGAAGCCCATCTGTCTTTGGCTTTCTAGATTGCGCAGTCTGACCTAATTCAGCGCGGTATCCATCACACGCCCCATCCAGAGAGGCGTGGCGCGGAGAGCACGCACAGGTACCCACGTCAAACCCCCCGTCGGATTGACTGCCGCGTCAGGAAGGGGGTAAAGAAACCCGAAGCCAGGAAAAAAAAGGAAAAAAGATTGTCTCTGAAAATCACAGACCGTTGTTTAGCCATAAATCTTCATTTGCATTCATCATTACTTTCACATCAGTGAACAATTGCTGTAATTTTCTCCTGATAATCAGCAGCCTGGGCAGAATTTTAATTCCTTGACATTAATGCATTTGTTGTAATCAGCCACTGAAAGAGATGCTCATCGCCGCCTTTTGGTTTTTTTTTTATGTCGTTATAATCTCAAAAATCTCCCTTGTCCACAACTTTTGAATGCTAGCAAGCTAGGACTGTGTTCTAAAGCTGGGTCACAACTTGGCATGGTTAGCAGCCTGACCCCCCCCCCCCCCCCCCCCATCCTCCTCCCACCCCCCACAATTCCATTCAGAAGTAAAATGAGCCATCCTGAACTAGCAGGAGGGGTAAGGTATGCCAGGTCTAGCTCAGTTCTGCTGGAAATGCAGTTAAGCGGGCTAGTTTAGAATGTCAGGAATCAGAATTTTACGCAACATTATCGGCGAGTTCCGTGGAGTAAGCAATTTCAGCCTGCCTTTGCATCAGAAGCATTAACCCGCATTCTCGATCGTCAGAAGCCCACAAGCTATGAATTCATTTTCTGTACACGTCCAATTTCCAATTCGTTTGAGTTGCAAAAACGTGTGGCCCATATGGTAAGTAGAAAGTCAATATGCCACACTATCAATGTTTATTTATTTATTTTCGGAAAGGTTATTGAGACTTTTACAATTCCCTAGCCTATTTCCTGACGACGGTTTGTTTCTCTCTGATTTTCTGTGATATTTTGCTGACTAAGCAGTGGTAATTTTAAAGCTCGGTTCACATATTGGCTCTCAAAGGAGAGGCGTAACTATGTAAATCTGGTCACATATTTACCATTGAAAAAAAAGGCAATGACTGTGTTTGACATAAGCGCATAACCTGAGATTCAGCCGGAAAACAGTGTTTCGTGTTGGAACACTCATATTTATCTTACCACAATCTTTACCCTTGATTTCTGCAATTTTATTTCTTCACAGGCGAGGATATGGACATCAAGAGGTAAGCACTTATTCATTTGAAAAACATAACTTTTGGATTGGGTCCCTACTTCAGACAATAGTATATGCCATCAGTAGTTTTTTATTTTTTATTTTTTACCTGTAGATATCATCTGATAGATGCACAGAAAATACAGATTAGATTAGAGTGAATCATTTTGTACATCCAGAAGTGCAGACACCATGTACAGACATTTAAAACAAAGTGGAAAAAGTTTGTAGTCCTTGTCTGAGCCGGTCTAGCCTCATTAATCCTTGGGTGTTTGTGTTAGCGGGTGCTGTCGGTCTCTGCACTGGCCCTTCATTGAATTCTTCCTCAAGACTAATTTTCAAACTTTGACTTTCTGCCCTTGGCGCCTCCTCCCTCCAGCCATTCTGGCCATCTTGGCTCATCTGATATCGCTGTGATAAAGTTTTCTTTTTCTCTCCTGTCGTCTTTATACTTCTCTTCCTCTTTCCTCTTGTCTTCCAGCAACAGCAGTTGCTAAGGCCGTCTCTCCTAAGGCCAGAGGTACACCACCATTGCGTTTCTGACAGGGTGGAGATATTCCCCTGTAATGTGGCATGAGTCTCTGTGGGGGGTTGGTGGGGGGGGGGGAAGGAAGGAGATGTTAGTGGCTTGTTTTTGCTGTTTCTCTTGCTGTGTTCTCTTCGCGTAATGACTGTGCTGTAACCGCAGGAGCTCTCCATGGAGTCCGGCATCGACCCAGGGCAGGAGTACTACACCCAGGATTACTATAATTATGACCACGGGTGAGCCTACGCTCGTCGGATCAGAGAGATCCTCGCATTGGCCTGACAGGCTTCACCTCACGGCTGCAGAGGATCCATTCCATGCCCCTCCTCACCCATCCAAAATATCCACCAGAAGCAGGACTTATGAACTCAATAATATTTTTTCCGTATTTAAATACATGAATTATTCATAAATTGGCCCGTGCATACACACCCTCATACAACACACACACACACACACAGTCACATACTGAAACTGAAAATTTGTGGGGGGGGGGGTTTCATTTGGATGGGATAAATTATTCATCTTTGATTAGGACACCAGAGAGGAGAACATTGGGCTTGTTCGGACAGTTATGGCAAGGCTGATCCCTCACCAGGCAGAGCACGACGAGCGTCGCCCATATGGCCCTTATGAAAGAGAAATGCACCGATGCAAATGGAACGTCGAGCGCTCGATCCAGCCCTGAGGGCTGCATTCCGGGCCTGGGGGACAGGCCAGTGCATTCAAAGGAATGGTCTGAATCAATGGCTAACCAGAGGCAGATGTACAGAATCTTCAGCGCTGTGCATCACTCTACCTGACATCTTATCAGATTTTTAATAAGCATGTCCAAACATATTTTCACTGGTCTATCCTTTCCTTACTCAGAATGCTCAGCCCGTAAATGAATGTCTCATTAAACTGAATTAATGCAATCTTCACATGATGTACTGTATTTTTCACTAAAATTAGATATTACAGGCACACACACATGACAAAGAAGACCTGAATTACACTTTTTTTTTTTTCAATCACAGACTAAAGCTGACACTGCAAACATAATTTAATCGGGGGGAATATAGATTTTTTCCCACACGCCTAACACAGTCAATAAATGCTGTTTGTGTTGAGCTCCACACAATGTCAGGACTGCCGGTCTCTTGCTGACTAAAGCACCGGAGGCCAGAGGGTAGAAATCAGTGTTCTGAATGATGTCAGATTGACCCTGGGGTTCCTGCCGCCTGTTCCTGTTTAAACAGCCGCTCGCTGTTTATTAGCGGTTTGATCTCTTAATCCAGGCGCCATTGTGTGTCACGGGGAGTGACATCACAAGTAGGTGTCAAAGTCCTCTGAACATAATCTGACAGATTTAAAATGTCTGTCACAGCCTACTTCTGCCACTCAGGATTCGCTGCAGCAGCGCGTGACATCACCCTAGCTAATCATGAAGGCAAAATCGTACAGGTCTTACTCCATAGTCAATCAGGTGCTTAACAGACTTCACCACTAATAGCCCATTTTACTAGCTACCAGGGTTCCAAGTCCTTTCAGATGTATTCCGTGATTGACTTACTTACACATACAGTCTGACAAAAGGGTGCCATCTTGAAGCACATGTGTGTGTTTGTGTGCGTCAGTCTGTCTCTCTGTCTTCAGGTATTTTTATGACTGGGTTGCATGTTTGTTTTTTTTTCCCAGCTATGACCTTCCACAGTACGGCAGTCGCAGGAAGTTGATCTCTCCATCGGGCTTGTATGATGAGTATGGAGAGGTGATTGTGGAGGATGATGGGAGCTTCTACTACAGCCCGCATGGGTCAGAAGGAGAGGTAGGCTTCACTAATTTTATTTATTATATATGGAACAGTTTATGGGCCGAAGTTTTTTTTACTGCCACGAATTAAGGAAAACCTGCATCCAGTTAATGTGAAGTTCAAAATAAATACAATGTGTAATTCTTGTCTGGTGATATCAAATAGATGGGAATATAGTTTATGCATTTTTAATTATGATATACATTTATCATTACGTTACATTTTTTTGGCATATACATTTATCATCCTGAAGAGTGGCCATCTTTGGCAATATGGTTATAGTAAATTAAGGCCTCCTTCCACATTAGTGTACATCCAACATGTCTGAAATTTGGTTTTCAGTTTTCTCGTTAGGATAAAGTATAAATGGTTCTAGTTCTACTAGCAGCTGACTTGCTTTGACAGAGAGCCGTGGTGTTGGGGAAAATGCTGATTACCTGGAATAAACTACACACAGGTTTCCACTCGAGGCAGGCGGCCATTGCGTGGCCAAGATCTGCCTGGGAGACCCCAGAGAGTGGCTTTTGGGGTCCCGCCCCCAGCTGATCCAGTCGGGCAGGCGGAGCCCACAGACAAGGGCACAGAGGCCGGGGGCTCAAAGACAACTAAGAGGACTAAGCTGATCATGAAACTCAGCAAGTTCTTAGCGGCCAGCAGGGGCACTGCTGAGCAGGCCGATGCCTCCGCCTCCACCCCCGCCCCCGCCTCACGTCACATTCCATGGAAGAAGTCTAAAATATTCCCCATGATGTTCCCCAAGGAGAAAAAAGATGGCAGGGACTACGACAAGCTGGCGTCCATGCGGCGCCCTGACAGCCTGGAGAGTGGCATGGTCATCAGCGGCAGCTACTTCCAGAAGTCTGACGGCAAGTCCTCGGCGAAGAAGAGGCTGGGGAAGGCATTGAACCACATTAACATCTCTCAGAAGCTGCGCTCTCGGAGGGTGTCCCAGAGCAGTGGCAGCATGAGCCGGAGGGAAGAGCCTTCTTCACAGGCTGCTGGTGACTCTGAAAAGGATCAGAGAAGATCCAAGGTCTCTATCAGCATCATGGGTGTGAGTGAACCTGAGGCCGGCAGCATCCGCAGCGCAGCGCCCTCTGTGGGGGTAGTGGACTCATTGGATAGAAGAAGCGTTGCCCCTTTGACTGAAGGCAAAAACTATCTTAAGCTGGACATGTATCCAGAGGACCGCAATGAGAGCACTGTGGATTCAGACGAGGAAGGCCCAGCAGATTCAGATGGGTGCAAGTCAAGGTCTGACACAGATAAAGACTATTCTGCCACAGAAAAAGAGTCAGAGACTGAGAGAGAATCAGAGACAGAAAGAGAATCACACACAGGAATAGAGTCAGAGACAGAGAAAGACTCAGACTCAGGAAGGGAGTCAGAGACTGAGAAAGAATCAGTCACAGAAAAGGAGTCAGAGACAGAGAAAGAGTCTGATTCAGAAAAGGAATCTGAAACAGGCCAGGAGTCTGAAGATAATGACGATAATGAAGAAAAAAGTATATCATCAGGTGAGTCAGAGGATGAGGAGTCACATACATTTGCAGCCTCTGAATCTGGATCACAGATGTCCTCTGTTCACAACCTCTCGAGATCTTCACACACAGGAAGTAGCACAAGGTCGTCAGGCAGGTCCATCAAAGACACATCAGCAAGTGGGAGAACCAGTGGCACAAAGAGCAGAGGAGCTTCAGTGAACAGCCGGGGCAGCGGTACGCACTCCTCTAAAACAGAGCTGAGGAAGGAGGCCACTGACGGAAGCTCCAGGAGCTTAAGATCCACAAGAGGGAGCTCCAGATCGAGGAAGTCATCTTTCCCTGGAGGACCAGAAGACACGATTGAAGAGGAAAGCGAGGAAGAGGAGTCTGTTTCAGGAGAAGAAGAGCGAAGAACGGAGAGCCCTCAGTCAGAGGACTCAGAAGAAGTCATGAGTGAGGGGTCCACGTCCAGGAGGTCCACTTTCAACCAGAGCAGTAAAAGCAGAAGTCTGAGGTCCCACGGTGGGACACTGGGCAGCACAAAGACCCGCAGCGGTGTGACGGAGAGCTCGGAGGAAGGCAGTGACCTTTCACCCATAACAGAAGTGGACGAAGACCCAACTGCATCCGAGGAAGCGTCAGTGGGCAGTAGATCACGGAGAAAGGTCAGCAGACAGGCCAAATCAGGAAAATCCATGTCCAGTGCCACTAGCCACAGCGCTACTTCCAGGGCGCGAGCTTCCGGGTCGAGTCGTTCCGCCGTCTCCGGGTCCCGCTCTCTGTCCTCTGCCAGCGTCAAGTCCCGTGGCCGACGGTCCTCAGCGTCTAGGGTGGCCTTGGGTGCCAGCAACCAGCCTTCATCAGACAGGACTATCGTGGAGGAGGAGGAGGAGGAGTCTGAAAATGAGACCACAGATTCAGAGGCCTAAGGAGCTGCCTCTTTTTAAACGACATTCTTTTTCCAGCGTCACTGAGTAAGCTTAGCAGATCTCTTTTCTTTCTCATATTCCTGCTGAATATGAGTACCTCGAGTGGTCTGTGTGCATTTTTTCCTCAGTGTAATTCCTTTATCTCAATCTCTCTCTTCAGACTTACTGAGAATCACTCAAGCATCTACCGCCTGCCTTGCCCTCTGGTTCTTCTGGTTGCCCTGTGTGGACCTGTGGTGCTGTTTTGTTATTTGAATGAAACCGATACCCTTTGGAGTTCTGTGTCATTCTCAATGTGTGATAATCTTAAATTCTCAACAGGCAATCATTTCATGCAGTGGAACTGAAATGGTGCTTTTATCACCCAAAAAGATAATCTGAGTCACAGCTTCCTGTTGTACCGCATGCGATGGGTTTAGAAAGTGTCAGTGTGTCTTTTTCTGTGCATGAGTGTTTCCTGACCTTACAGTGGTACTCATTTCTGGCCAGTCCTCATTCTTTTGTGTGTTTTACAGTATGGAAGAAAGAAAAGGATCAAGCTGGTAGTGGATCGGGAGTACGAGACCAGCTCCACCGGGGAGGACAGTGCCCCTGAGTCTCAGAGGAACCGCCTGTCCCATATCAACAGCCACAGCAACATCAATGGGAGCATCTACCTCGCTCAGAATGGGTCCATCATCCGAACCAGGCGAGGGGGGCACCCCAACAACATAAAAGTGAATTCCCCCTCCCGCCTGGGGAAGCACTTCAAAAAGCTGGACAAACTGGCGGTGACTCACGAAGAGAGGCTCCCCCTCAACAGCCCCGTCGCTGCTGGCGTCTCCTCCACTCCGGACGAGAACCTCAACACCAGGCCCTCCAGCGGGTCCCTGGCATCCAGCACCATGGGCCGGGATAGCCTCAGGTCCAAATCCAACATCGCAAGAGCGAGGGACGGTGGGGCGGGCGGCGCTGATGAACAGGAGTCCACGGTCGACAATGAGGACGTCAAAGAGCCTTTAGAGTCTCCTAGCGACCACGCGCAATCCGACGAGGAAGAGCTGTGGATGGGACCTTGGAACAACCTGCACATACCAATGACAAAACTGTGACATTTCCAGCCTCTTCTCTGTTTTACAATGTAAAAATGTACTTTTTATCGTCTTTATTGAAGAGTATAATGTTATTATTGTGCACCTATGTTGTACATGGGAATTACACAATTCACTGTGTAAGGAAATCTATGAAATTGCACTTACATTCAGTATTATTATTTGTTAATTACCATTGTTTGATGAGATTGCATTGATGAAATGAGGTGTCCTAAAAAGGTTGTGATTGTTAAACCACTTGATTGAAGGCATCATAAATATGAACTGGAATACCTTTTGGTATTCACTACCTTATAATTGCTGAATCTGATGTGAGATTTAAGAGCTTTTTAGATGATCTTTACATTTGGGTGTGGGGGAAAGCATGGCAGATTGGTCTAATGCAAAAAGTAAAGTTTAGGGTTTAACAATCTCTTCACAAATGCTCTCTGAAACCGTCTGCATTGTGTGAAATGGATGCCAACGGCCCCATGACAGAATGTGTGGCTGTCCATCAGGACCACATGATTATCTGTCTACTTCACACTGCAGAAATTGAGATAAACTCTTGAACTGACCCATCCCAAGAGTCTCAAACACACTGTTGATGATTATTATCTTTTTTATATTAATCACCAAAACTCAGAAGGTTTATTCAAATACTGTCACATTTACTGCATACATCTTTGCCATGTTCGTCAATATTTTGGCTATGTTCTGTTTTTTTTTTTTTATTGATATTTGTAATTACAGTGTGATATTTTAAGCATATCAAAATGCAATGTAGTATCCTCTGTTATTATAACAATAATGTTTGATTGGTCATACATCTTCATCTCAACCAGAAAAGAAAACCAAATACCTGGCGCCGAAATAAACTCATTTGTCCAACATCTCTGAGTATTATTGACCCAATTCCCTTCCTGTGCTCCTCCAGACTGATTGAGGTTGAAAATGGCTGCCATGAAGGGTTAGAATTATATAACTGTAAAGTGTAGAAAACATTTTTTTTTTTTGGGAAAAAAAAACTATTTTTTGCTGTGTTAATTCTGAGATATGGATTACGCTGGAATACTGTTAACTAGACTGGGAGCTGTACTACTGCAAAAGAGCCACAGGGGGGCGATCAGAGTTTGGGTTTTATGAATATACAAGTGCCTAAGGGACTGCTCAACTGCTAGCTAGAATTACAAGCTTTTTTATGTATGTAAGTGAACATATGAGTGCATAAGAGAATTCGTTGTGATATTCATTACGTGACTGCCATTGATTCATGGTTTGCTGAGCGGATGACCTGTGGTAGAGGAGAAGGATGCCTACCAGCTGAGCTCCTTTTTTATTTCATAGGAGTAAGAGTACTCTCAGAGAAAACACTGCCTGGCCTGGCTGACTCAATGTTTGCCGATACGTAGAAAAGTCAAAGTCATGAAGTGTTGTGAGCATCTTTTCAGGAGCTTTGCTACATGTTCAGCGAAGGTGTTGCTGGTCAGCTTTCATAGATGCAGGTCATCCTACAGGTGCGTGGTGAAATAAAATATAAAAGAAACGGTCTATGAAATGTACTGTGCATCATGATGTTACACCACGTCTTTGTTTGAGCTCTCATCTGTTTATTCAAGTGATGCCCATCTACTGTTCAACCTGAAGTGATTTTGCACACATTGTCTAATGTGCATGCACATAATACAAATTGCACATTTTTCACATTTTTGCTCAATTGTATTTGTACATTTCGAAATAATTCTGATTGAATTTGTCTGTTGCTTTTTTCTCATATAGTGTGTTGCTGCTTACAAGTTGGGCCTCTACGCCAGAGACTGCTGTTGTTTTGAGTGCCATTAATTTGTTTCTTGAAGATGAATTTATCAGGCTGGAGCCCTGCTGATTCAACTAAATCGGCAAATTATTGCAATTCCAATGCTCAAATTGATTTGCGATGCTTTATTAGCCCTGCCAGTGAGAGGATACTGTCAGCCTCATTACTCTCCCTCAGATCAGAGAGCAGTCAAGTGCTGTGCACCGAGGGAAGCTTCCTCTGAAAAGCTAAGTTGGAAACCGTTTCAACAGTTTGACACAAGAGTGGTGTTAGTGGTGCAGGTTGCTGATTTGTTTCTTTCATTTTCCCCTAAAGAGCACATGTGCATTCTCAAAAAATGCAGGGCGCCTTTTTAATGTCATTTCAAACTAAAAATAACATAAAATAATTTGCTCCTGGAAATTGCATCCAGCTTCTCTTGTTCTTCTGGTGTTCATCATATGTAGGTTTGAACAAATATGGTATTTGGAAGGTATCTGGAATAAGCACACTCAGACAGTGCTGAGATGTGAGAAGAGTTTGTTTATGGTGTAAATGTATTAAGTGATTTTATAACTGCTATTTATCTTGTTAGGCATACCTATTAATGTGACTTTTTAAAGTGACATTCTTCATTCATGGTTGAGAGGCCTTTGGCTTTGGACAATGATAATTGGTTATTTTGGCATCACATGTCACACTAACCCCCTATATCTCTGTGTCTTCTCAATAAGAATATGAAAGCGTATATCTTTATATTTTTTTATGATATACTGTATGTGTCTGCTAAATGAATTGGATCACCTTGCTCCAACAGACATCAGCTTGTTTACACAGAGACTGACAGTGGTGATGTTTTCCTATTTTAATTTTAACTTTGTGCTTTCACTGGCTGAAACTTTTATCCATTTGTACTTGAAGGTATTGACGTCTCTTGTCATCATACTCACATTTAGGGTCTTGTTTATGGACCAATTTGGAATCGTAAGGTAGGGTTCCACTGCTGCAGTATCCCCTGCTAATCCAGGAGAGAGCATAGCAGCATCAGTGCCTTCTGAAACATGTACTCCGCAGTCCGCCAGCTGAGCTGCGCAGTCACTGTGCCTGAAGATTCTCTCTCCTGCACAGCCGGGGCAGATAGACTGCAGGCATTGGTGTTGCATGATAAGAGGGCGAATATCCTTTTCCTTTTATTTTTGTTCTCTCTATTCCATCTTGCCATGGGAAATGAAATACTGCTGATGCCCATTTAGGATTTGAGGAAGTAATACAATAGCATTCAATATGCAACCAGTAGCTTGTTCTTAGAGTAGCAGCTTCTGTCCAAGTACTGAATATATAACTCAACATGTGTAACTGACAAAACAACTAATTGTGACAAAGATGTGAGAAGAAAGGTAAAATGAGGTCTTCAAGGTGCCGCTTGTAAGGTTGTATTCTTCTGTCAACATTCCTCAAAGCTGATTGTCTTTGTTCTCTGGTCTCAGGTGTTTCTCATTCTATTGAATCAAAGTTCCAGGGCTTCTGGTGAATGGACCAGTCCAGTTAAGGAAACTGCACAATCAGACCTCCAAAAGGGAAGTGAAAATGAGAAGGGTATGATGGGATTTCGCTGTGTCCAAGGACGCCATGTCAACAGGTATCTCGTCACTACAGGTGTAATTTAATTCTCGGAAACATGCTTGCGATGTCATCCTTATCCTATACTATTCTGTTCACATATGGTGAATTTACGTTTTAATTTGTTAACTGCTGCTAATAAATTCAGAACACCATTCAAATTCACTTCAACATTCAAAGCTCAGTTTTAGTTGTTTATTTCTTCTGTCCTTCATGCAGTAAATATGTAGTGCTATTACTAAATACTCAATAATTGATAAATTCACTGATTTGAATGAACTGTTTTTAATTTTTATTTTAAAATTACATTAGGTTGAAAACATATTGGTAATGAAAGCACACACATACACACACACATATATATATATACTGACAAAGATATATGTGTACAATTATATATGTATAATTGATAGACCTATATCTTCTGACCCCGAGGATAACATAATGTGTTCTTTTTAGCCACTAGATGGCATCTGTTACTTTCCAGTGAATGTACTCCAGCTCCTCGTACTGCACATGTAAATGAATGAGAATGAGTGTGTTCTTTCAGTTGTCGTTTTTGTGTTGATAATGATGATTATGGACATTGTGCCTTCGTTGTCAATGGCGAGCATAAATACCTTTATATTAATGGAGCAGGTAGCTAAATGTCTTAGGCAAACCATAATAAGCAGTTACCTGCATGATATTAACATTGAGTACCTGGATAACTGAAGCAAAGTATAAATGGTCTAAATGAAATTGAATAACTTTCTAAAACTATTTTGGAATCTTCTCACCCTTCTCACCCTGTGTAATGCCGATTTGAATGGACAGCCCCAACTGCAAAGTTAGGGATGTATTACCTGAACTTCTCCAGATAAATTTCTGAACTGCAATGCAGAAATTAATTTACACCAGCAGGTGGGGAAAACTCAAAGGAATGACCATGAGATGATAGGCATTGGATCTCAATTATAACTGCCTGGGAGTACAAGGTTGGCTGTTCCATGGGGACTTGGGGACCGTATTCCACGTAGTTTCACAAATTGGTGTGCAATGTGTAAGAAATTGGCAAAAGGTGATCAAAGAACTTTGAATCAATGAGTGGAAATGATTTACACTGTAATTCATAAGCAGGTTCTCTGGGGGGGGGGGGGGGGGGGGGGGGATACGTGCAACACTCCGGCAAAATGGGGTTTCGCAAGTTCACAGCGCAGACATTTTAAGCAAAATTGGGCGTTTGAAAAATGTGTGGGCAGCGGCAATTGTGGCGCCATTAACAACAAAACTATTATTTTCACATTCTGTTCGGATCAGAAAGTAGATTTTGTAAAGTGGCACGGGATGTTCAGGACATGTGTAGGAGTTATCCTGAAATGTTGGGAACAACTTTGGTAGTCTCTTAAATAGATGTTAAAAACGACAGGCTATAATTATGATAATGCCTCTTCTTGCAGTATTTCACCTTATGTCTGTTGATTCCTGTTAAATGCATTGTTATACAGACACACTGGGCATAATACTTTAATGCTTCCTTGGACTCTTGGAGATTTTTTCTCTAGCAATCTAGATGTACATTTTAATGATCATAATAGGATGACGTGATATGGTACATTTATGGCGGGAATTGAGGAGTGGGTGGTACTAAGGTGAACAATCCACACTTGAACTGGCAGATACGTGGTAGTGGCATTATGTCAACTGGTAATGTCACAACCAAAAGAAGGACACTGTTTCAAGTTAGAACAAGTTTTAACCCTTAGAATTGGTGTATAGCTACTGTATGCAAATTTTAAATGCCATGGCATTTTGTCTAGCCCTGTATGTGTACATGTTTGTGTGTGTTTTGAGCATTGTTATATCACATTCCTGAGCATGTTGTGGATATGAGTTAGCTTCTTGTTGTCTGTCCGCATTCAAGCTTTTGAGAGTTTGCCCGGTGCCGACCGTAACAGGTTGCACGCAGTACTTTACCGAAGAGTTTTAAGCAACCACTAGGGTGAAGCTTAGTGTGATGCAATGAATTTCCATACTACCTTTCCTCATTTTATATCCCTCTCCCTATCAAGGAATACAATTCATTGTGATTATTTGAACATTGTTTTTAAGACAAGGAGCAATGTCTCTCCATGGTGAGAATTTGGCAAGCAGTCAGGACGCGAGACACTGAGACCAGTACTGAAATGGAGATATGAAATTCATGTGCCAAAGCCAAACATGAATTTTCATCACAGCACATATATGCAGGTATTTATATGCAGGTTAGTCGCACTGTACCAATACCACCCAAGCTGAAATATGCTTTAAGACTATGTATTTATATACTTTATTCATGACTAACTGAGTCAACCTGCTCTTAAAAAATGTGAAAACAGAATATTTACCTGAGGAGGTCCAATCTAATTATAGTTTAATAATTACAAGAGCGCTGTAATATACTTGCTAAGCTTGATTTAATAACCTTTACCTTTTGATCTTCATTTGTGATTCCATAAGAGGCACTTCAACTATGAACCCCAAAAAATAATTTTAAAAAACTTAAATGTTAACTTAACTTAGCAGCGTTCATATTATAGGTATGCCTCGCTAGCAAAGGTTCATAATTATTTATAATTCTATATTTACCCATGTAATTTGAGTGAACAGTAAATCAAAGTGTCAGAATGCAGGACCTGCAGCAGAAATTCCATTTCAGGGTAAGGGTGGATATCTTTAGAAAGCTATGCAAAAAACATCCTCTGATCTCAGCTGTATGCTATCAAATCATTGTTGCTTCCAGGTTCATAATAGCATTGCCGCAGAGTATTAAAACTACAGTATTATAACTGCACAGTATATAAAACTATCCGCATGTGAGATATTGCACCTAAAATTGGGATCACGCACATTGGGAGCCAAGCCTTCTCATTTCTCATGAAAAATAGAACCCTTCAGTTATTTTGAAGGAAAAGATAAAAGGAACGTTCTGCTTGCACTGTGTGAGAGTCGCTCGTAGCACCTCAGTAATTTTAACTCTACAATTTTTTTGCTTGCCATATAAAGACTGTAGTGTGTGTCAGTAATCTCAGGAAGTGTTAATTTAAGGAATGCTTTGTCCTGGCATCTGCAAGAGTGCATGCTGACTGTATTTTAGTGTGCCTTCTAGAAATATGCTTTTTTTTCGCAGCAGATGCAATCCTTTCTGCTGTCCTAAACTATATGTTGTAGGTTTTCCGCTCTTTATAATTTCTGTGCGTGCACTGGTAAGTTGTTATTTCAGAGATGTACTTTATCTGTTTGAACCCAAATTAAGGTTTAACTGACACACATGCGCTCACACACACACACACACGCACACAGACAGAGAGAAAGAAAATGTAGTCTTTCTCAATGACATCCCACCCAAGCGTTTTATTATTTCTGAAATGCAGGGTGTGTAGAAAAATATAAGTAGTCTGGTTCCTCTAATGAAGGGGTGCATCATGCATGTCTCCATCTCAGACATTACACGATATGCCATTGATATCATGCCACTTTATATTTTCACCAGCAGTATTACATACGGTGCAGTATATGCATAATATAAAATCTCCACTGCAAACTTGGTGGCTTATCCTGTTTTGCCAAAAGCTATAAACTTTATAATGCGGAGTATAATGCTGAGTCAGCTGAAGTTTGATTCATATTGCACCGATGACAGGCGAAAACCATTTATAGCCACTCTTTATGGCCCTGTGTACACACTTTTATTGGACAGTATGATTCTCATAAAGAGCTTCTTGTCAGACTTCTACTACTAAGTGGTCAGCTATTCTGTGACCTTGTGTGAATTATTGTGGTTATATCTGGGGTTGATTAATAATACACAAGTATTCAAGTGCATGCAATATCACTAAAGTGATTTCACAATAAATGGGAAGTATTCATATTTCTTGCTGGTCACACAGACCAATGGTATGAGGAAGGGAAAATGACTATAAGCTTGTAGCATCAGCTGTATTTTAAAATAGAATAGCTTATTGCTTTCATTCTGAATGGTGTTGAGGCATAATGTTGGAAAAAGAGATCCCTTTAAGGGGCTTAACCCAAATAAAAACATTAATCACTATTTCTGATTATACAGCTAGACTTTCATGCCTTAAGATTGATTTTAGAGCCGTTGGTTTGTT